>NC_090929.1:1130175211-1130517670 GCF_040938575.1 Ambystoma mexicanum | reverse complement strand
CAGCCTGCTGTCCCCTGCCGTGTGCGGCGAGCGCAGCGCGGCCCCTCGGAGGAGAGGAAACGCTGCTTGCTCCAGGTGAGGTGGAATCAGTGGGCGGGGGGGAAGAGTGCTCCGTTCAGACCCCTTGTCTGTCGGCTTCTGGGGCTCAGACTAGTACCGGCAGTCCCTCCACCGGCCCCCGCCCCCTCTGGTGTGGATGGGTGTAACGAGCTAGGTGGGACGGAGCCCCAGAAAAACTTGTCAACGGTGGAGACCGACATCTCTGTTTCTAATGGCCTCATACGGGTCCCGACTCTGCATCATTCTTTTTCGGAGCCCTGGGACGCGCAGACCGGAGTTGTCTCATCCCGGTCTGAGCTGGCAGAGGGCGACCGGCACACTACATCAGATCATTCAGAGCCGGTGTCACCAGTTAACCCAAGAGAAGTGACGCTCAAGGACAGTCACACTAAATTTCTTCATGCTTCTGCAAACGCCCTGCACCATAAGAAAAAGGGAGGTCCGGCGAGCAGGAAGCGATGTGCACATCAGTGGCAAAAGTTTGGGCTGAAAGCCCAGATACCAAAGCGTCAAAAACTTTCAAAGGTACCCGACAGGTCCCCTAATCAACTTCTGAAGGACGACCTACCTAAATTGTCTGCAAACAATAGGTTTTTTGCTAACTTCTTAAAAAAGAAACCTCCGACCTCTGAAGAAATCTCGGACGCCTAGATCCTGAGAGTTGTCACAGACCAAACTCCTGCTACAGCTCCTGCGCAAACTACCGATGCAAGACCAGTATGCTCGCTTGAACCGGTGCGCTTTCCCTTTTCTAGCGCGGTCCCCGATGCCAACATTAGGTGGCATTTTGGCTCCCCTCGACCTGTTCCGCTATCCCCTCCGAGCCAGTCCCGAATTTCATCAACCTACTCGGAGGAAGTGAAAAACCTGCCATCCCCAAAGCCACTGGCGCCTGATTCAAGGCCACTTTCAACTACAGAAATTGACTTTAGGGAACCCGTGATTTCGCCCCCGAAGTCAGGGTCCATGTGCCACACATCCAAGGCCTCTTTGCGGAATGAGGGGCGTCAGTGTCCCCTGACAAATGCCATCGTGGAAGTTATTGACGCTGAGGATCACCAGTGTGAACAGCCCCGGACCGTTCTTGAGGTTCGCCCAAAAGATCTGGAAGCCTGCAACCTTGTGCCTAAGACTCCGGGTTTAGGAGTACTGGTGGGGGTACCTCAGTCCAACTTTGAGCCTGTGCAGACACCTCTGAAAACTCTAGCCTTGGATCCTCGCAACCTTTTCAGACAAGGGGAGAGATCCACTCTCGATGTCCCAAAGACCCCTTTGACTTCTAGAACGGGGACCCAAAAGTTTGGTTCCCAAACGGCACCCAGTCCAACGAGAAACCGACGCTCTAGTGAAATAACAGGGAATCCACCTAAGGACTCCTCGCCTAAGAAGACAGACTTAAGACTAATTATGTCTACAGTAACCTTGGCGATGGCGCCCTTCTGCAAACTGTACGAGTCGATAAATGACTCGCTGAAAGACCATACGTCTATCATAGCTATGATGAACAGTCGTCTGATGGGGCGTGGCCAGCACGCATGCCGTGAGGACAGACTTCCACGGAGCTCCGTCCGTGATCCTTAGTTAAACAAATGGCTTTCGCTTAACCCACGTCCGCAACGTACTATAACACTAAACTCCCGCAGGGGAACCGATTGCCCGCACTCGACAGCAAGTTCAGGCGGAATCGGTGAGCAGACGCCGGAAAACGGGAAGCCTGAGCCGGAGCCCCTTGCGCCTTCAAGATGGCGGCGCCCACTGCGGAGTGTAACTGATCCGGCCTCGTCCGCCCAGACCATCCGGTGGACCGCTGCGGCTGAGGGCGCCAAGACGGTGGAGCTTGCTGCCTGCGCCGCCAGCGGGCACTGGAGACTGGAAAACCGGCGCTGAGATCTGCCGCAGCCGCGGAGGACAGAGGTCGAAGGAGCTGGTGCGTGGGCGCGACCCGGGAGAAAGATCACCCACCGAAGACCCAGGATCGTGGGACTCGGAATCGCTCCTGAGACGCTGACCCACCCGCAGGAAGGTGAGACCGGGTGGGCTTCCGGCTGGGCGGCGGCGCGGGGAGCGCAGCCGCAGGTGGAGGGCCCTTGAACAACGCCGAAAGCGGGACTGGGCCCCCTTTGCAGCACGCTCTAGCGTCTGAACTTGCCTCGATTTCCCAGCGCCTCGAGGGTGCACTGAACGACCGACCATGGGGCCCTGCATTAACTCCTGTAAAGGGGTCTGGTCTGGCCCAGTAGGGCCCCTGCCGCCCCTGCAGGCCACCCATGGTGCAAAAATAAGCCCACGCAAGTAGACCCCCAAAAAGTGGGAATCCACCCACAGCACTAAAGCCCAGGGGGGAAGGGCGAACACTATAGAGACTGGAGTCCCCAAGAAGCCCTGTCCATAGGCGGTGGGACGACATCTCCCCGCCGACAGCCCACTGGGGGCACACCCAGGAATCAGAACTCACCCGAATACAGACTGTGGTCCTGGACGGATCTGCACTACAACGTCTGCAAGATCGAGGCCTTCCAAAAACCCGCGCCCACAAGCTTCTGAAAACTGGTCTCGGAAACGCGAGCTGCTCGAGACAGCGGAAGAGGTGGGGTTGGGTCCCTAGGAAAATCAGCAAACAGGGGCCGGAGCCGGACCTGCACTCCGCAGGGGACTGCATTCATAGCCTCCAAGGCAAGAAATGTCTCCCCCCAAGCTCAAACCGAAACTAGTCACGATGGACTCCTTTACAACAATCAGATCTCAAAGACAGTCAGCACAACAAGACCGAGAGTCCCCCGAAAACCCGCCTCAACAGGAAGAGGACCTTAAACACACGCAAGTCCTCCAAGCAATAGCTGCCCTCTGCACATCACTCGAGGGACGACTGGAAGAGGTGAAGTCAGATATACAACTCATGCGCCAGGATGCCCGCAACCTAACGGAACGAGTCACAGTGGCAGAGACCGCCCTGCATGAAAATGTTGAAGACACCCGAGATCTAAAGAAGACGGTTAGAGATTTGGAACAAAAGGTGACAAGACTGGAGGCCCGCTCTGAGGATGCTGAAGGTCGTGCGCGCCGTAACAACATCCGCATACTCGGGGTCCCCGAGTATCTAGAAGGCTCAGACCCGACGACCTTCATTGAGACGCTCCTGCAACAAGAGATAGGGGCGGGAAACCTCTCCCAGGGGTTCTCTGTTAAAAGGGCCCACAGGTCTCTCCAGAAGCATCCCCCGCCCGGATCTCATCCCCAGCCAATCATAGCTAAGATCTTAAATTTCAGAGACCGCGAAACCATACTACGGTTCTCCAGAGAAGGCGGGGAGATAAAAAGAAAAGACTCAACAATAGTTATATACCCGGAATACACCCCGGCAGTGCAGCAGGCCAGAAACTCCTACATTCCAATAAAAGCCCGGCTAAGAAAGCTCAACTTGAAATACATGCTGCTATATCCGTCACGTCTCAAGATTTTATATAACGGAAAGGCGACGTTCCTGGAGACCCCGGCCGCAGCCAACCTGTGGCTCGAGCATAATAATCTGGCGGACGACAAGGAAGCACCACTGAACCCAGATCGGAGATGACCGTTCACCCCCCGGCGTAAGCAGGCAAAGGGCAGTCCCCCCCAAAATAAAAATACAGGCAATAAAATGAACGGAAAACGAACTGCAGACAAATGAATCATCACGAAAGTCCTGCTGTAAAGTACGCAACATCGGACGAGAGCTCGGAAGAACACACGAGTGGCAGACAAGCAACCCACCCCACCAAAAAAGGTGTAAGCACTTTGCTCACACACAACCTGATCCGGAAGGCCAGGAGTGGCCTGGAAGGCTCAGGAACCCCTGAGCGCTGCAAGTTAAAAGCAACTGCTAGGGACAGTTTGAAAAGTTTTGTCTAGTTTTTCCCCATTTAACATGATGGGAGTTCCACAAGTTCAAAAATCTCCAACCAGCGAAAAGATTGAAGCCGGGACGAGGGGCCAGGCGGAGAGGAGGCCGGGACATGGCGAAAAAGTGAAAAAAGGAGGTCGGCAGGGGCCAGACAACCGTAAGTGTAACTCAACTGCCCCGAAATGACGTCTAATGCAAACATAAAGATATTGACCTGGAATGTGAGGGGCCTGGGCTCTTACCTCCGCCGGAATAGAATCAAATCCTATTTGACCAGAAAGAAAGTGCAGATAGCGCTACTACAAGAGACATACTGCACGGCGGAATCCCTGGCGAGGTTGAGAGAACACTAGGGAGGTCAAGGGGTTGGAACCTCGTACTCCAAATATGCAAGAGGAGTATATACCTGGATTCACCCACAACTCCCTTTCCATTTAATTAAGTCGGAGGCAGACCCAGAGGGAAGGTTCGTAATACTATGGGGCAGACTAGAACAAATAGAGATTTGCATAGTGAACTCTTACCTCCCTAATACCAACATCCCAACCCACCTAAACTCCATGTACGCCAAGATTGCGCCATACAGACATGGAATTCTTTTCTGGGGGGGAGACTTCAACTGTGTCCACGATGCAAAACTTGACAGGTCCCTCCCGCACCCAAAGGGGCCCTCAGCTGCTACAACAGCCCTCTCCCTATTAACGCACAGGTTACACCTAGCAGACACCTGGAGAGAGTGCCATCCTAGCGCCCGGGGTTACTCATATTTCTCCTCCCCACACGGTCTCCACACGAGGCTAGACTATGTCTTCATAAGCAATGAACATTTGCCACAAATAGTAGAGGCCCAATACCTGGGTAGAACCATTTCCGACCACTCGCCACTCCTGGTAGATTGGAACCACACGGGCCCCAAGCCTCCCATTCCAATGTGGAGAATGCCGATAGATGCCCTTGATGATCCAGTATTCAGGGGAGACCTACACGAATTTATAGAGAGCTTCATTGAAAGTAACACCGGAAGTGTGGACCAATTAAGCATGATGTGGGACGCCCTAAAAGTAGTGACAAGGGGGGAAATCATAGCAAGGGCAGGGGGCATTAGGAAACAACTTAGGGGCGAGCTAAATCACTGGGAGCAGCAGATTGAACAACTGGAAAGTGCCCCGGTTGCCACAGAGCAGAGAGAGGTCAACCTCAAAGAACTTAGAAATAACACTGCTTTAGCATGGGATAGGCTCGCCAAATTCGACTATGCCACCAAAACCGACAGGATACACACCAAGGCAGATAAACCTGGTAGAATGTTAGCTTGGCTCTGCAAGAAAGAGCACCTCAGGCACACAATCACGGGGGTACAGACTGAAGACGGAGGGGTAGCACAGACACAGCAAGCTATAAACGAAACCTTTAAAGGCTTTTATGAACACCTTTATTCTCATAAGGATCAGGTTCCCCTAGAGCAAATCATGGACACTCTGGAAGAGATAGGACTCCCCAGGATACCCCCGGAACAATCTGAGACCCTAGATGCAGACATTACATCTGAGGATATCTCTGAGGCAATTAGATCACTAGCCACCCGCAAGACTCCTGGGAGCGACGGCCTGCCCACTGAGTTTTACAAGGCGTACGAGTCCACCCTAACGCCCCTCCTACATGAGGTCTTTTGGGAAGCACATGAAATGGGGATTCTACCTGACAGCATGAGGGAGACCCTCCTGATCCCGATCATTAAGGCTAATAAGCCCCCTGATAGATGCGACTCTTACCGTCCGATAGCAATCCTTAACTGCGATGTGAAAATCCTGACGACAGTGTTAGCAAACAGACTAGCCAGAATCATAGGGGATGTGGTACATGAAGATCAGTGCGGCTTCATACCATCCCGAAATACTACCATGAATTTGCGCAGAGTGCAACACGTTATTGCCCAAACTGAAGATTGCACAGAACCGTACGCCCTGTTGTCCCTTGACGCCATCAAGGCGTTCGATTCGATTTTTTGGGAATGGCTAATGGCAGTTTTGGAAGGGTTTGGCTTCGGCCCAGGGTTCATTAGGTGGATCAAGATATTATACACAAAGCCTAGAGCCAGGGTAAAAACCGGGAAACATATATCAGAGGTCTGGAACATATGCAGGGGAACCAGACAGGGTTGTCCTCTCTCCCCTATGCTCTATGTGCTGGGACTAGAACCCATTGCTATCTACTTCCGAAAACAATTTTTCGATGCTGGAATCCGGCTGGGCAACTCGGACCACATTATCTCCCTCTATGCGGACGATGTTTTATTATTTGTCAAGGACCCATACAACAATGTGCCCACGATGTTGGTCGTCCTAGACAACTTTGCGAAGTTTTCTGGTATAAAATTCAGCCGGGCAAAATCCTGTCTTTTCCCCCTGGCAAACCTTAAGGGAAAGGAAACTTCGCAACTTCCCCTGGTGGGAATAAAATGGGAGCACACCTCGTTCAAATACTTAGGGATACACATAATGCACTCCCCGGAACAAATGCATGAACACAACACTAAGGCTGCTCTTCCTGCCTTGAGGAAATCTATGGCCTTCTGGGCGAAACTCCACCTATCCATGATGGGCAGGGCCTCCATAATCAAAATGATCGTCCTCCCCAGATTCTTGTATGGGTTTCAAAACGTACACTTCTATATCAAAGCCCCCTTTTTTCGCCTAATGGAAAGGATGCTGAGAGACTTTCTGTGGGGGAAGGGAAGACGTAAGATAGCACTTACCACTTTGTCATTACCGTACACCCAGGGGGGAATCCAACTTCCAAACTTTGAAAAATACTACCTGGCAGCACAGCTTGGCTTTATCACCAAGTGGCTAGCTGACGATGCCACATCGGAGACGCCATTCTTGCAGCCACTGATCTCCCCGTTGTATATGAAAGAACTTCCCTGGGCCCCCACCCACCTGATAGTAAATGCTCCCATGTTGGTCACTCTTGGCCGCAGAGTCTGGCGTAGGACTGAATCTCTTGCCCATGCCAAACATCAATACTCCCCGAACATACCGCTGATCTCGGACCTATGCAAATCCCCCGAGGACTTACAGCACCTCAGACACTGGGAACAAAAAGGGATATACTCATGGGGGGACCTGTACACAGAGGGGGAGTTCAAAGAATTCGAAACCCTCCAAGAAGAAAACGATGTTCACACAGGCCAGTTTCTGTGGTACCAAAAGTTAAGATTCACGGCAAGAACCAACTGGCCGACATGGCCAGAGGAACCAGAAACAAACCCCCTGATCACACTACTATACGAATTGGGTGAGGGAGGGAGACCGGTGTCTCAGATCTATAGCCACCTAAGCGGCACCCCCAATCCACGCAGCGCTGGTCTGAAATCCAGATGGGAAGCAGATATAGGCCGAGAATTAACAGATGGCGAATGGGAGAGGGCCCTGACATTTCCTAAAACAGTGTCCAGGAACCATAGATTTAGACAAATACAACTGAACCTCTTGCACCGGACATACTTAACCCCATCCAGGCTGGCCAAACTTCACAAAACTCAGAGTTCCAAATGCACATGGTGCGAAATGAACAATGCAGATCTGCTTCACGCATTCTGGCAGTGTGCCAAGACACAGTCCCTGTGGTTCTTTATACAACAAACTAGTGAGAAACTAGGGCTGACCAGATACGAATGGTCTCCGGCGGTATGCCTATTGGGCACATATCCCAGACCAGCAAAGCTAAAGCACCTCGCCAAATTAATGGATATCATGTGCATCCTGGCTAAGAGGACAATCGCAATGTCCTGGAAGAAACCATCGGGGCCTCAACAGAAAATCTGGCACAAAGAACTGAAAAGCTGGGTGCTAGCAGAAACAAAAGCCTGGGAGGAAAGTGTGGCCAGATCCGCAGATGCCTCGAGCATGACCTTAGATGCTTGGAAAGGACTCACAGACCCCCTGTTCTACCCCTCTGACGATAAGCCCCCATGAGCCGGCACGAACCCACTATAAGAAGATCCATAGACTAAATTGGAGCCCCGGAAACAGTCCACTCATGGCTGCTTGTAGTCCCGTCCAGAAGTCCCCCCCTCCCCCGAAGGGCTTAGCCCCCCTTTACATCCCCATTTGGCACCGGCTTCTCAGGAAACAAAATTGGAGATAGTTAAAGTTCTAATGTTAAGTTGCTATTGTTATTGTTCTGAGATGTAATGCAATTCATCTTCTAATGGCAGTTGAGGTAACTGCCCTGTGGTTGTACTTAATAACAAATGCCAATAAACAAATTTAAAAATAAAATGAACAGTCGTCTGATTTTCCTGGAAGGTTACATCAACGCCTTGAACAACAAAATGAAAAAAGGGCACACAGACGACTGTGCTGGGAAGTCGCAGGACACTATACCCGCATTGCGAGTCCCCCTTTCAGATTCTAGCTCCCAGACCTCAGAAGGCTTGCCAAACACCGATCTTGAGGTGCATTCCCCTGAGGGAGTTCAAGAACCCCCTCTCAGGGGCCCGATGCTGAAAAAAGTTAAGGCTGTAGCCGTAAAGGCTAATGGATCAATTTACAACGATCAAATCTCAATTTCACTAGACAGTGAGCTCGCACATGCCTCTAACGTAAAGGCAAGTGCACCGGCAACAAAAGGCTCTTCTTCAAAGCAAAAGCAAACGACAAACAAGTTCTTTACCTTAAAAACGAACAGCAGTAAAGAGGTGCCTTCTAACGAGAATGGGGAGCCACAGATATGGATTGATAAACCTTCGGGTATAGAATCTCTAAGACCCGAAGACGAAGGGAAACATCTAACTAAGAAAAAAGACGACATCGCATCTGGTAGCTTACCAGCTTCAAAGGAGGAAAATCCAGCAAAAGACGAGGACTTGCTAAATCTCAGTGTCTACACGTTGTCCGATGACCAAGAGGAGACTAGAAATTCGAACTGCACGATGGAGGAAACTTCTCCCTTCCAAACCTTAGAGAGTCGTTGTAAGAAGCTGCAAAAATAATCTAGCTGGGGGCCGAGCTCGCTGAAGTGTGTGCCACAAGAATTACAACATACACCGCGCCAAGACGATGACCCAAAGGAGTCTAGTCCACACCATGCTTCCAAGAGACAAAGGTCTCAAAAAACTGATTCTGTTCCTAGAAAGAGCTCCCCTCCAACGAGCAGATGGGTGCATGCGACGCGGGCCAAACGTGCCCCAGAATCACGAAATTATGCAGAAGTAACACTCAAGGACTTGTAAAACCGGCACAATCTGAGATGCAGTCCAAAAACAGTGATAAGGACTAGGGCACAGGCCCCTAAAACAAAACGCAATTTTCTGATAAAACAACTACCGGACAATAACAAATATGTGATATTGAATAGAGGATTTTTGTTACAACTCCTCAAATGTGTGCCGTCGCTCCGGAATGTTGAAACAAAGGATCTAGCCAGAGTCGAACCATTTCATCAAGGAAAACTGGCGAGTGCCTACCTGCACGTGCACACCAACTGGGCAAAAATCAGAATAGCGGAGGCAGCAGAATATCTTCTAAAGCTGGGATTCGACTTGTTTGAACTCGAAGAGAGGGTACCACCCTCTTCATGTTGTGAATCAGACGAGCAGTTGGGACCAAATATACTCCCACACTCTGAAAATTTGAGCAGCAATTTGAAATTGAGCAGAAGAGCTTTGGAGGGGAGAGGTTGTGAACGACAGGCTCGCATTACTGAACCAACTTCAGAGGATTCTACACTACAAGTTTCGCAGACCGTCGGCCGTGAAACTGCGAGCCAACAACCTTTGGTGGAAGCCATAAGAAAAGAAGCTGTCTACAAAGACTTGCTGGAAATAGGAAGACATCCTTGTGGTCCAATGAATAAAATCCAATGGACAATAACCCAACTTTCTGGTGCAGAGGGTCTCGGTACAAAGGAAAACCTCAAACAAGCCCCACTGTCACAACTTTGGGCATGGCTACCGAAGGCCCTCACGCAAAATAAGAACAAATAGTAACACGCCAGTCATTTTTCCACACCCCTCTCCATAAAACAAACCCCGGGAAAAGAAGATCTTTCCCTGGGGTCATGGAACACGCGTGGTTTCCAACACCTGATGAAAAAGGGGGACTTAAATCTGGGGTGCTTGGACAAAATCTGTTTACAAGAGACCTGGACGATGGAACGTCCAACCATTGATGGCTACGACTTGTGCTCCAGCTATTAAAGGGATCTTTGGGCGCCCCTCATCTTGCCTTATAACGGCTATCCTTTGTGGCTCAGGACTACACCTAAAGAAAACCCTGAAATCCACTACTTACCTGCTGGCCACAGAAGTCAGCTGGAGGACCTTCAAGGAGGAGTGGGGTAATTTCAAACTACAGCCCTTAATTATTATTAACGTCTACTGGAACCGGGCTACCCTGAGTGACGCTTCTTTCATCGCCCTGACTAGAGAGACCATCAATGAATCGCTGGTGAACAATCCAGAGGCACTGCTGATTATCTGCGGCGATTTAAATGCCACCTGGATGCCGCTCGAATCAGCTGGGCATCCCCCTCTTTTTCCATCCCTCAGAAGCAAACGGGGAGAAAAGTGGTTATCTTTAATGTCAACCTGTGATCTGCTGTGTGCAGAGGATCTTTTCTCTAGAGAAAGGAGGCCACCCACCTGGGAAAGAGGTAACTCGCACGCGGATATTGACCACATTTTCATCAGCAGGTACCTGGGCATGCTTACTACATTACTTACTATCCGTTGTGGCTCAGGACTACACCTAAAGAAAACCCTGAAATCCACTACTTACCTGCTGGCCACAGAAGTCAGCTGGAGGACCTTCAAGGAGGAATGGGGTAATTTCAAACTACAGCCCTTAATTATTATTAACGTCTACTGGAACCCGGCAGCCCTGAGTGACGCTTCTTTCATCGCCCGGCTAGAGAGACCATCAGTGAATCGCTGGTGAACAATCCAGAGGCACTGCTGATTATCTACGGCGATTTAAATGCCATCTGGATGCCGCTCGAATCAGCTGGGCATCCCCCTCTTTTTCCATCCCTCAGAAGCAAACGGGGAGAAAAGTGGTTATCTTTAATGTCAACTTGTGATCTGCTGTGTGCAGAGGATCTTTTCTCTAGAGAAAGGAGGCCACCCACCTGGGAAAGAGGTAACTCGCACGCGGATATTGACCACATTTTCATCAGCAGGTACCTGGGCATGCTTACTACATCATTCGAAGTATTAAAGTCTGTGGCAAGCGACCATAATTTGTTGGTGTTGAAATGGAAGACGAGCCAGACGTATAATTCTACTATGCCTGCTCAAGTCGAGTTGAATAATCAACAAACTCGCCTAAAATTATTGGCAGCCGCTATTTCCATGATAAAGCTTCAGTATGCGAGTACAGGAAAAGAACCGAAGCAACAGAAGGTCCTGCATTTACCAGACTACCAACCGCTTTTGTTACCATTTAGAACCCAGCCCAATGGCTCTGGACGGTACAATAAAGTCGTCTCACACGAGTACAGCAAAGAAGTGGTGCTGAAAAGGCGTCAAATGAGACAAGCAAGAAGAAAGCTGAGACTATTTCCCTTGCCAGAAAATCAGGCGACTTTTACCCAGGCGCAGAGATCCTATAAATCATGGATCAGACAACATCGAAACCACCTTTACCAACACGACACGGAAGCCATGTTGAAACTGGTTTGTGGTCATCATCCCAGAGAGTTCTGGTCATTGATCAGATCTACTCTCTCTCCTCTCGGCGAATCACTAACAAACCCGATATGTGAAGCTGACTGGATAAAATTTTATTCCAATCTTTTTCAGACACCTATACCTTCGGGGCCTCCGACCACGAGCATAAAACTGGAACTATGGGTCGACCTGAGCAACGAAACAGAGATTATTAAGATCCTTCATAGGCTTAAACCATCGAGAGCCCTGGCCCGGACGGTATCACAAATCTTGACCTAAAGCAATTTCCAAGAGAATGGGCCGCGCTGATTAGTGACATCTTTAAACGCTGTGAACTGGCCAGGCAAATTCCACTCTCATGGACAACATCAATTGTGGTGCCTATTTTCAAAAAAGGACGTAAAGAAGATCCCAAGAACTGCCGTCCTATAGCCCTTCTGGACACGGTCAGAAAGGTGTTCGGTTCCCTGCTACTCCAACAATTCCACCGATGGATTAGAAACACGGAACGTGCTGACCCGTTTCAAACGGGTTTCACTAAGAACAGCGGTACGACTATCAACATCATGTTTCTCAGTGCGCTAAAAAGCAAGGTGTTCGAAGGAGACCCTAGAGTTTTCCTGGCCTTTATTGATTTGGCGCAAGCTTTTGACCAAGTTAATAGAGTAAACTTATGGAGAAAACTGTCCCTGTGGAAATGTCCAGCAGAACTCCTCCAACCAATTCAAGCACTCCACCAAGATACTAAGCTACGTGTGAGGCTAAACCAAGCAGGCTTGCTATCGACAGAAATTTCAGTCGGCAGAGGAGTAAAGCAGGGATGTCCACTAGCGCCTGCACTTTTCATCACCTATCTAAGTGATTTCAAGGACTCTGAACAATCTATCCGCTCCTTTCCGCCGTCGATGGGAAATTGCAAAACCACAAGGTTATTCTACACGGATGATCTAATCCTAATGGACATGACCCCAATTGGCCTTCAGCGCCAGCTTGATAATCTAGCGGTTTACGTCCGAGAAAACGATCTAACCATCAATGTTTCGAAGACCAAAATTTTAACGATGGAAAAATCCAAACGGCCACAAGAAACACTGTCCTGGTACCTGGAAGGTGCAGCACTTGAAAAAGTGTCAAGTATTAAATACTTAGGAGTAACTTTGGACTGCTCGAGCATAAACGCAACTTTCCAGACTTGCTTGATGGACAAAGTAAAAAAGCTAGCGGCACTGGCTCGCGCACTGGACAAAAAGTATGGTTGTTTTTCTCTGCTACCAGCGATCAAATTTTATCGGACAAAGGTGGTTCCATCACTCACCTACGCAGCAGAAGCACTTCCACACACGCCTGCTCACTTGTGGCTGAAGCTAGAGGGGTATTTTTGGCGCATGGTTTTAGGCCTGCCAAAGTCAACATCTGCGCCTCTCATCAGAAGAGAATTGGGTTTACTCTCCCTGCAAGGGACTATGGAGATCAAATCTATGATGCTCTATAGGAAAATGTTGCTCCCTGATTGCCCTTACGTCCTAGCCACGATTTGCAGTGAAGTCCAAGCAGAGCGTTGTACGGTGCTAAAATCCTGGGAAACAGCACGGAAAGCAACACTACTGGAAATTCACTCCTCGGAACAAGATCTCATGCGAAACCCTTTGAAAATAAAAAGGAAAATGAGCGAATGCGACTGGATTAAGACCTTGGACAACGCAGAAAAAGCGAAATCAGCCAGCCATCTTCCGCCCTACCAAAGTAAATTGAATACTGTCCCTAACTATCTGAGCAAGTTTCCCAGCAAAGCGGCAAGAAACATGTTCTTGAAAGCACGACTAAACTTATTGCAGACCAACGAGATCTTAAAACGAAGAGGACTGAGTGATTCAGACACATGTCATTTCTGCAAAGATGGCACAAAAGTTGAAACCATACGTCATTTGCTCCTAAACTGTCCAGGTACACAAGAAATCGGTGAAAAATACCTGCAACAACATCTCCTGACATCTCACACTAGGGAAGAGGAATTTTGGTGGAGTCGTTTAATGAGTGGAGAAAGAGACACCTGGACAATTGCTAAAACTCAAACTCTTAAGTCTATTCTGTCTTTATGAATTCATGAATTGCTTTCTTCTTTCTTTTTTCTTTCAACTTTATGTTTCTTCGACAAGTTTTTCTTCATTCCCATCGTTCTTCTTCTACTATGTTTTGTAAAAATCATTAATTTGATTGAATCAACTAAATAAATAAATAATAATCCACAAGGGGATCTGTTTTGTGATGGCTCCGTTTCAAACTTCCGGATGGTACATCCACGGCTGCTTATGCAATCACCAAATTGAGCACCATTGTGGAAACCAAAAGAATCATGCATAACTCTGCGCAGGCCGCAGAGATTATAGCATTGCCTCGAGCTTGTGAACTTTCCGAAGGGCTTAGAGTAAATATATATACTGACAGTCAGTATGCTTTTGGGGTGGTTCACAACTTCGGTAGACTTTGGGCAGAACGAGGTTTCTTGACCTCACATGGAACAAAGATCCAATATGGCTCCTTGATAGTACGGTTACTCTCAGCACTTGTACTCCCCACTCAGTTAGCAATCATAAAATGTACAGCGCAGATAGCCAAACAAACTGCCATTGAATTCTTTTCAGAAATATATACTTGAAGGGAAGCCACAAATGTTTGTACTATGGATGAGGGTATCAAATCTGTAAAGAGTATTCAAGCTGATGCCACATTAGAAGAATCTAAACAATGGGCTGAGGGTTTGGCAAGATTGGATGATGACGGGTGTTGGGTGGACAAGTTAGAAGGAAAATGGTTGTTGCCAGATGCGTACATTACAATGATGGTCGCAATGGCTCACGGGCCCACCCACATTTGTGCGAGGAAGGTTTCCAGAATGTTACAAAATGTCTGGGTGAATGATAAAATCTCCAAAATAGCTGAACGTTTTGTTCAGAGTTGTATGATCTGTCTACAGCATAATAAGGGAAAGGGCACTTCGACACCAAGGGGTAGTTTTGGTCCACCTTCTGTCCCCTTTGAGGTCATCCACTTTGATTCCATTGAAATGGAGCATTGCAATAATTACAAGTATGTCTTGGTTGTTATATGCACCTTTAATAAATGGGTTGAAGCCTTTCCTGTTAAAGATACCACAGCAATGACAACGGCGAAAACCATGCTTAAGGAATATTTACCTAGGTTTGGTTTGCCAAGGGTCATCTGGTTGGACAATGGTCCACATTTTATCACTGCTGTAATTCTGCAGATATGCGCAGGATTACAGATCGATAAACGGTTCCATTCGGCTGGACATGCTCAAAGTGCTGGTTTGGTAGAGAGACACAACGGAATCATAAAAAACAAACTCGCTAAGACGTGTGCCGGCACCAAATTGAAATGGCCGGACGCCTTACAGATCGTGTTATTATCAATGAGAACAACCCCACAGTCTAGGACTGGGCTCTCCCCTTTTGAGGTGGTTATGGGTAGGCCAGCTAACATTTGGAACGTGCCTAAGCTTACATCCTTGCGGGACATTGAACATATACTTCTTTCCGATTACTGTGACCGGTTAACTAAAAATCTGTATTTAATTTATCAACAGGTGCAAGAAGCCCTCCCAGTCAAGTACGAGGGCCCGGGTCACAGCATACGGCCTGGTAGCTGGGTGCTGATCAAATCATTTGAAAGAGCATCCTGTCTCGCACCGCGTTGGAGGGGCCCTCATCAGGTCCTATTGGCCACACAGACAGCCATACGAGTGACCGGACGTAAGCACTGGATCCACGCGTTGCATGTCAAGAGGACTCCCTTCCCTTTGCCACACGATACAGAAGATACAGAAATTCCTACCTGCACTGCTCCCAGCGATCACGCAACATAGAGCAGCATCGAGAGTGCTTCGGAGACTCTCCCTGAGCCCGTGGGGCCTGTGGAAACAGTTGCTTTATCTCCACACTCTCCCACAGATCATTTTTCACCATTGTTGGGTTCTGTCGCAAATTCACCACTTCCATCAGGAAGCAAC
The DNA here is from genome assembly GCF_040938575.1 of Ambystoma mexicanum. Taxonomy (NCBI): domain Eukaryota; kingdom Metazoa; phylum Chordata; class Amphibia; order Caudata; family Ambystomatidae; genus Ambystoma; species Ambystoma mexicanum. The sequence continues at coordinate 1,130,502,031 of NC_090929.1, read as the reverse complement.
GACACGTTGTTCGCAGATCACGCAGTACCAGGAGTCACAAGGTACGATCTGCGTCCACGGAGCTAGACTTACTGCACGGTTCGGCTGTGCCACCAGGAAAAATCATTGTAGGGCTTGTCTTTTGGCCCTGTTCTTTTGCACGTAAGGAATTCTGTTGGCTAGGGTTAGGGAAGGACTAAGAAAATGCGCGATCAGGAGATCGCCAGCAATAAACTCTGGAGTATTTTGTTTGAAGAAACAATGCCTGCAATCGCTCTCACTCGTACGGAACAAATAAGTGACTGTGTGCCTAATCGAAACAATGAACAATCAAATGTTTGGTCTCTAAAAACGTATTGTTGTCTTGTGATTATGTTAACCGGCTTCACAATAGTAATTGCCTTAGGATTTTGATATTTGGAAGAAGTACATCCGCTTGAAATTCTTTTGCCTACAGAAAATGTATCTACTACTTCTACACCTTTCATGCATCTGCACACTCTATCTCCTAGAGACTCTCAGCACAGACAGAGTTACCACAATAGCACTTTACTACTCATGATGAATGCAACAGATGCCATTTTTAATAGGTCTAATTGTTGGGTCTGCTCGCATTTACCGCAACACGGAGACAAGGGGTTGGGCTGGTATATTCATCCTTTACCTTTGACTACTGCATGTTATGCTTCTTTAAGGGCACTATTCTTCGGCCGATGGAACGATAGCATCTCGGGGAACTTTGATGGATCAAATTTTAACGATTTTGAGAAACGAGTTCTAACGCCCCTGGCAGGCTTACTTTTTGCGAATAAGAGTAAGCTTAATTTAGCTTCTATTAGGCCTTCTGATAGACTGTCTCGTTCTTTACAATCTCTGATCTCTTTCACAATGGCTCCTATAGGCAATAGGGATGCCATGCCACCTTCCTATACTGTTACCCACAGCCCTGATTCAGTTTCTTTCTGCATACAGACGAATGGTACTCAGTCTATGGGTGATATCAAGGGTTGCACCAATGTTGCGAACTTGACCAGTGAGAACAGACCTTTGTATGTAGGCGAACCTGTCTACTTTGTTTGCGGTAATGAAGCTTTCCCATGGCTACCTAGGGATTGGCACGGAACCTGTTATTTAGGGATTCTGTTACCCGGGGTATTCACAGCAAGCACCATAGAAATCTCTAAGGCTCGTCCAAGGCGGGACGAGAATGGCGATACTTCAGCACAAGTTCTGGGTGACGTAGCAAAATCTTTGTACTATTTTGGGGGCAAATATTAAACTCTGAAGATATCAGAAGACTAGCGAGAGTACTGGAGAGGACCATCAACCGGACCACTGACATACTCTATAACATGACTTTAGAACAGAAAGCGATAAGGTTAGTGGCACTTCAGAACCAGATGGCATTAGACGTCATCCTGGCTGAGCGTGGTGGAGTTTGCAAATTAGCGGGGTCCGCTTGTTGCGTTTTCGTGCCAGATTCCTCCCCAACCATCTTTAAGGCTATTCAAAATCTGCACGTCCTTAGTTAAGAAGTGCATGTTCCCGAGGGAAACTAGGATCTTAGCGATTGGTTCTGGGATTCTTACGATCTTGGGGATGGAAGCTACTTTCAGTCTTGCTGATCATCTTGGGTATTCTGTTTTTTTTCTGTTGCTGTATACAGTATCTTCCTGGCATATGTTCGGTGTTAGGAGGATGTTGTGCACAGACGATGGGAACAATCGGACACAAGGTACACGCCCCGGAGAGAATGACAAATGAATTTGTGTTGAAAGAAATTTCTGTTTCAGACCTTATGGTGATTGATATTTCTGATGATTGTGATTCAGGGTGTATGGTCGTTGAGACGTGGAGTTACTCGTAAAATGACTAGAAGTAGTTTAGCGCTTGGCTTCGGCCAAAACGAGGGTTTATTAAATGGAAATCATATTTTGCCTCCTTTTTTATATAAGGAAAAAAGTGGCAGAAAGCCAGCAGGATACAGCGCATAGGTCAGCAAATAATGTGGCTGTGAAAGGGCTGCGGCTAAGAGCTTGGGTGGGAGCCTGCCAAGTTCCCACTGGATTAGGAAATTGAAGGATTCAAAAGAAAAGAAAATCACAACGAGTGCATAATTAGATAAGGAAAACCACATCGCATAATAACCATGGTAAGAAAGAGGAGAGAGAGAGAAAAGAAAACAACAAGGTTATTCTATGAGAAAGGATGCTCGTGGTAATCGTTGTGATTTTCTTTTCTTTTGAATTGTGTTATTATGTGCAATTGGTGTATTTGCTTGTTACTTCTAATCACACATCTTATGTGTTGGTTTGACATTTCCCAACTGCCTCTCTGCCCTGGGATTGGGGTTTGGTTTGTTTTCCTACTGAATCATGGTCAACAAATGTTTCTTTTTTTCTATACATTTATTGATTATAACTTTGCACAAACAGCCTCAGTAGAAGAGCGTTCAGCTCGAAACACGTGTCAGGCTGCATTAGTTTTTGATTAAAACCATTCATATACATTTGCAATTGCCTATTTACTTTATGTGTGTGCGCAGCTGGAGAGCAAAACCCCCCCTTTTCCTTCAATTTCCTTTTTTATATATATTGGCCTAAGCCCAGTCGCTCTGCGAGAAAAACGCATTTCAAAAGTTCCGATTTTGGATCGACTTCGCTGCCATTTTAGGATCATCTGACATTTTCATTTCTGTTCATATGAAATTCTGTGTTCTAAAATGGTGGACTGTGTTTCCAACTTGTAACCGAGCCTTCCCGACCTTTACATTAAGTTAATGGTTAGACTGTCCACGGGCTGAATGTTTAGACCGGGTAAAGAGACCTTGTCCCATACATATATAAAGTAAATATCGAGTGTGGACACTGGCTGAACTGCATTGTGAAGGGATATGTGCTAAGGCTTACTTTTAAATCTGGGAATACACTTTGCCATTGTAACTTGTTTGAATGTAAACCAAATGTAATCCGTGTGCCTATTGTTGTATAAGCCATAAGTGAACTTGGCACAAACTCTAGACCACAGATTATTAACTTGCAGAGGGGCTGGACATTATTACTGAAATTGTATAATACGAATGTCCAGATGTCCAGTACCTCTCACTCCTCACACTGAAGGGCTGGTACTCACTGTCATGTACTGAGGGCCAGATAGCTATCTGATATTGTTCTTTGTAAACTGCGCAGTAGAATAAAGATCTGTGAATCTTTATAAGCCCGTGTTTGGTGTATTTCCTTTTGTGGTACTCAGCCTCGATATTTTCGCTTGCTTTTACACTATGAAGGAATGCTATGAATCGGTACTGGAGGAAATCTGGGTTACCATATGATATTAGAATATTTGCAAAGATGTATGAAAAGGGAGACCAAATATGTGGATATCTTGAATTTTGTGAAGACTTGTGAAGTCTACACCCGTGCAAAGTCAGCATAGAAATTATATGATATGATATGGCATTTGTAACGCGCCTATACACAAGTGTTTCAAGGCGCAACGAGGCAAGGAGGGGGAACAAAGGGAAGACAGACAACGATCCTACTAGGCCAAGTGTCATTCAGATCGCGCAAGTGCATGGGTGGAGGGAAGGGAAAAGTGTAAGGGGACAGGGAGGGGGGAAAGTGCAGTACAGGGAAGTAGTATAACAAATAAATAATAGGGCCAGCTAGTGGCAAGTGCAAGGTAAGTGCAGACAAATGCTGGGAAGGTGGGATGTAGGGATACAGAGACAGTCCCGCACTGCAGGGGTTACCAGGGAGGCAGTGCAAGTGGAGAGTGGCTGGGCCAGGACTGAGATCAGTGAGAGTGGCCCAGTTGCAGATTCAGTGCAGTTTCAGTAAAGAATTTAACAAGGGAGAGGGGGAGAGAAAGCAGAAGTAAAGAGGAAGGTTTTGAGGTGCTTTCGGAACTGGAGATGGTTCTCCTCAAGTTCCAGAGGGAGGCCCCAACTCGTTGCTTGGAGAAGCGGCTGACCCTGAGGGAGTTGGAGACGGTTGAGCAAAGAGCTCGAGAAGGAAGATATTTAGGAAGAGAGAGTTGAAGGTATTTAAGGCACAGGCCCCAGAAGGCCTTGTGGACAATGCAGAGGGTTTTGAACTTAATCCTCGCAGCTACTGGGAGCCAGTGTAGAGATTTCAGACCTGGAAAGATACGGTTCCTGGGCTTGAGGCCAAGGACAAGTCTCGCAGTCCTGTTCTGGATAAGTTGCAGAGGACGGAGAGTAGAGGCAGGCAGATTTAGATAGAGGCTGTTACAGTAGTCCAGCTTCGAGAGAACCAGGGGTCAGGAAACAGTGAGCTTCTGGGGGAAGGAGAGGAAAGGAAGAATACCTCTGAGGAGGTGCAGCTGGTAGTGTGTGGTTATCTTAATTCCTTTGCTGAGTCCTGGGATTGGGATACCTTATTCATGGAGATCCTGTTGTGGTGGATGTGTTCACTAAAGGAGACTTAATTCTGATTAAGGGACAATCATGGGCACCTCTCTACTGCAGAGTTCTTGCAGAATGTAGTTCATATTCAGGCACTTCTCATTCAAGTAATTTTAGCTAGGCGGTCACAATTTGCCACCAGGTTTCGTCAGGCCTTCCGTAAAATGTTGGGGATTGAGAGTCATCTGTCCTTAAGCTATCAACCTCAATCTGGTGGTAAAGCAGAGTGAGTAAATAAGTATCTGGAGAAATTCCTTACATAATATCATCCACACTTCTTACGAGATTCAATAGTTAGGGAATCCTTTGATACAGATGTTTAGGGAAGACTCCAAGTAATGAGGGAACATTTACAGAAAGCAGTTTTGGCCTTGCAGCAAGGAAAGGCTAACTACAAGAGGTTTGCAAATTGATTTCACAGTCTAACCCCACACTATGAGGTGGGAGGTTTGATTTTGACCAAGCATATTAGATCAAAAGAGCAGAACAACACCTCACTACATTAGGTCTTTTTTGATTGAAGAAGTTGGGACCCCAGTGAAAATGAAGTAGTGATTGTCATCAAGTCTAAAGAGTCATCCACCTTTTCATGTAAGTTTGCTGAAAGACAACTGGGAAAGAACCAGATTGGAGATAGCTCATCTCCCGGTGGTTATGAAAGGGAATGATGGTGATTATGAAGTTCAAGCAATTGTAGATGCTACAGTACTCAGGGGGTAGGCAAGTGGCAATATCTACTGGATTGGAAGGTGTGTAGCCCAAAGAGAGGTAATGGGAGTTCACTAGTGATGTGCACACCCCTCAGTTAGTGGGGAAATTCCATTAGGTAAACACTCTCAATCCTGGACATTGGACAGAGCCTTATGGAAGGGATAGTCAGGTCCTCAAGACCTAGAATATACGGTTAGTGAGTAGTTGTAGTATATAAGGTAGTTGGGGGTTTCCCAAACAAGTTGTACAAGAGCTGGGGGGTCACAACATTCATATAAGTGTCAGCGTTGAGTCTTAGGAGCATGCTATGTATAAGGATGTTTACTTCAGGGAAGATGGAAATTACAGTCATGAAGGGTCCTTTCAGCCAGGCAATACAGAACACTGTTGAATGTTTTATAACTGCCTTCCATCTAAAGTTGTCCACCAAGCATGCCTTTTTCCAACAGAGCTAAACAAATAGCTCTTTCTGCATGACTCGTCTGAGTAGATATCAGCTGTGTGCAGGTTTTGTGGGACAGGCTCCGGACAAAGCAATGGGCCCTGCATGTTTCTTTTGGGCTATAAGCCTTGTCAAGAAATCCCTGAAACGAATCTACAGAGCTTGTGTTTGAAGGAATTGCGCTTTCAGTTACATTAGGTATGTGTGCTGTGCAGGATAAGGTTAACTGTGCACTGTCCTGTGTGGATTGATATTCTACAGCAAACCTCCACTGTTCTGGAAACAGGGCAGACTTTGAGGGCGAGAGCATATGCTGAGGTGACAACCTGGTGAACTCAAATAAGAGGAAATCACCTTCCCCATGCGCACACCCCTGCATACTCAAGAGGGATATGCTGAGCATTGGGCATGCTCAGAGGACAATGAACTCCAAAGGTCAACAGTTGTGAGCTTGAGCACTGTGGTCCCAATGCACAAACCAAGAATCATATCATATAAGCACTGTGCAAATAGCGCAAACACGTAAGAGCTCCCAAAGAGGCAGAGAGGTGTGTCATTTTGTTTGGCTCACTGATCTAAGATACCTTTTCATAATCTAATCAAGCACACACTAGAGGGTTTGCCATCTCACAGCCTGGAAGTTCAAAAGTAGCAATTGAGAACTTGTCAAATCAAAGGAAAGAAGTCTAGGGGAGTGAACTGATTCCTCGGAAGTACAACATTGACTGTACATAAGCATGTAAAATTAACTGTACATAAACATGTATCCTAATATATTGTTAGCATACATTTAGTTAGACAGACAGGGTAAGATTAGAAGAAGTTTAGTCTGTTAGAGAGTTCAGGTAGCAGGCTTGCAGTATGGGCCATAAATGTTTTAGAGGAGACGCATGTACTTAAGTTATGTTAAAGGTTCTTATGTCACGCACTGTTGCCACCTGCGTGGTTTCTGGCCACTCTAGCGGATCTGTAAATCAAGAGGGGAGGCGGGTAAATTACCAGGACTGCGTGGGAGAAAAGAGCAGAGAGCTGTGATGCTATAACCTTGTTTCATCGACAGTCATTTTTACCACTGCCTTTTAAACGAGTACAAACTTACAAAAAAGGTTATCGAAATTGTGGGGGTGGGAAAGGGCAGATAAGGGGTAGTGGGGGTTGGGAATAGTTAAACATTGGTGGGGGAGGGGGTTTTTGGGGGCAAAACCCCCAAAGAATTTTGTAATTTTGTACTTGTTTAAAAGGCTGTCATAAACATAACTGTTGGTGAAAGAACATAGAACCGCTGTGATTTGCTGTTGGCAGCTTCAGTTCGGTTGACACCATTCGCTGTGCCTAGGTGTGTTTTTTGGTTGGTAGCCGTCATGTGCTGTTGGGCGAGGCTATTTGTAGTATGTTTAGTTGTTATGGTGTTGCGAAGCATGTGCAATTTGTTGTGATGTAGATGTATGGTTGTGTTTAGTTCACAGTTTGAGAAGGTGTATGCAGAAGGATGAGTTTTTAGTAGGGTTAGTTAGTGGCATTAGCCTTTCCTGACCCTGCTGTTCTGACTAGCTGTGGCCCATATCCCTTCCCCTGTCATACATCCTGGTGTGCATCGTGTTCCCTGTACCCCGTGGTCCGTCCATGTGAGATATTGCTCCCTAACACAGATGTGCCAAATGCAAGACCCAGCTACCAACCCAATGGGCCAAGTGAAAAACTGGCTTAAATAGGGCTCAAATTAATTGAAACATTACCCTTCTGCCCAGCCTCGATGGATTCTCTCATGGTCGGCTCCCCATCTAATTTTCCTCTTAATTTAGGATTCTGTGACATGTTGACTATTGGGCTCATGTTCATTGGGGCAGACGTAGCAAATATGTGTAAAAGCCTTGCATGAGATGTTTACGCATGTTTGTTACGTCATGCCCCATTTTCACTAATTTGTATGGCAGAGAGGAGGGGTGGAACACAACTTGTGTTTTTCTCTCCTCCATTCCTTTCCGCCATACTAATGTTCCAGCATTTGGGTCAGCATGCATTTTCATGTTGATGCAAATGCTGGGGATCCTTATGTGCCAGCTTTATGTGCCAGCATAAAGCAGCCAGACTCCATGCTCGCAATGCAGGCAGCACTTACAATTACAATTAAACGCTGCCTGCCTTGCGAGTATGGTGCGCAGCGCAGTGGTGGCTGGTGAATTTTTTAAGTGACGGGATGTAAATATTTGTCCCTGATATGGCCGAGCGACAGAGCGTTGCGAGGGAGCCGACACCACTCAAGGGTGGTTCGGGGGCGTTCTCTCCCGAGAATATTTTAACAATAATCGGTGAAAATGGTGCATTTTAGAGCACACTTTTTAGAAAAATTGGGTAAAAAGCCAAACAGTTTACGATTGGTTTTTTTTAGTGCAACTCATGAAAAAATTCCAATAGATACAAGTACAAAACAGGGCCAAGGAGCATTTCTCCAACACATTTTCATGATGCCATTTCCCACAATATGTGTCAGTATGAAATATATTCACACTGGCTGTGCCAGTACATTTCCATGCTGACTGCAACATTACTAGTACTATTAATATTTTTTTTATTTTGGCATTTGTAGAGCGCACCAAGCCCGAAGGCATCTGGGCACTTGACATATGCGGTTGTAGGTTACATAGGTTAGTTACAGTAGTTACACGTTGACTTAAAAGTACAATAGTTGCATGTTAAAATAAGGTTACAATAGTTACAAGTTGTTTTAAGGTACAGTAGTTGCAAATTAAGTTGTTTTGTAGAACAGTTGCAGTTGTTACATAGTGACTGAAGTTACATTAGTTGCAATTAGGTTCCTTCAGGTAGCTATTTGCTTTGCTGAAGAGCCATATTTTGAAGCCTTTGCGGAATGACCAAAGGGAAGGATCTGATCTCAGTGATAATGGCATTTAGTTCCATTGCTTGGCCACGATCACCGGGAAGCTACAACTTCCTGCTTTTTTGCGTCTGCAATGGGGGACATTGAGGCGGACGGAATAAGCGGACCGGGTAGGTCTATTAGACTCTGCTTTTGAGATTTGATTGCCCAGATAGATTGGGGCACTGTTTGATAGACATTTGTGTATAAGGGATAGTGTCTTAAAAGTGATACGTTCCCGGACCGGGAGCCAGTGGATCTTATGTCTTGCTGTGGAGATTTGAACTTTTTTATGAATGTTAAGTGCCGCTCTTACAGCATTATTCTGAATAATTTGAAGTTTGTTAAAGTTCCTGGAGTTGGAGCCTTTGTGTGGGAGCGAGGGGCCAATGGGCCCCTCTCTGCCATCACTTCTCAGTACAAAAACCAAGTGCCTCTAGTGGTGGGTACGCCTCTCGCTCTTACGCGACGTTAACCTTGGGTTACATTTGCGTAGATGGGACCACCAAGCAGGACACGGGGCATCCATTTTTGGTACCCCCTTTCGACTCCATCTTGGTGACCAGGCCTCACTGCGATAGTACAAAATGCCACTCTCCCTTTTCCCCGCGGCAGCAGCTCGGCGCACATGGCCCCCACCCTCGTTCCCACTCCGACTGGAAAACTCTGCAGCTCCATTCTCACGCTGAAGCTGGAGATGCTTGCAACAAATAATAAATGTAACACATCTCTTTTCCTCTGCGATCACTGTCCTGCATGTGAACCAACATGAGCCAAGCACATAGCTCGTCCATCTCCACAAAAGTGTCCTTGCCCTCTTACCCTCGCCAGTTGAAACTTATTGCCATTCTAACTCTGCGTCCTTGCAAGGCATTCCTTTCATGTGCCAGACTGCTGACCATGCTATGAAGCCCACCCAACAGACCCTCAACTAACATTAGAACCCTGCTGCAGTATATCGTGCCCAATACTAACAAATGCCACATACCTGAGATTCTTGTGAGACTAACCCTACAGTTCAATGACAGTATTATAGTGGTCAAGACTCGTAAACCTGTGATCCGTATAACCCAAACGTCACAGATGTTATAGATACCTGTGTGATTTGTATAGTGACATGATAAACTACTGAGTGTCTTTTGATCAACCAGTATTTAGTGCATGCATTATTTATAATGTATTTTCTTAGGTTGTATACGAATTGATCGTTTTACAACTACTCGAATGACAATTGACCTTTTCACAATTGACCGAATTGTGAAGGTCAATTGTACCATATTTGTGGGGGGAAACCCCCCACAACCCCCATCCAACGCCAAACCCCCCAAAACCCATGTATATATATATATATATATATTACCAAACCATTATATATATATATTCGGTCAATTGTGAAAAGGTCAATTGTGACCCTTTAAATTCGGTCAATTGTTCATTTGAACAATTGTAAACGACCAATTTGGGTAATACCTTTTCTTAGCTTAGATAGTGACCACCATGTTTCACAGCGACCTGACCTTCACCCACCCGGAGTACAGATGTCTGACGTCAATCCTCCCGCCAAGTGAGCAACCAACCCGGAGGAAGAGATGATGCCCACACCTAAGACACCACCCTGGCTGACCAATCCGGGTCCAACGTAGCATGCCAATGTACTATATAATATGGTGTAACTTTGATGTCTTCAGAGCGCTCTCAGAGATCTAGATAAACTTTTCCTTGAACTCTCGCAACCTGCTCTTTTGTGCCTTATTCCCTGTCCAGGGAGTGTCTGTTTATTAATTTCTACACATATAAGTCAGGGAGGGCACAAACATTTGGTGACCCCCTGCGATGTGATCGGAGAGGTGCCTCAAGGCTGGCGCCGTGCGACGAGATCCGGGATGCCCCCCCAACAAAACCATCACCTCCGCGGCCGACCAGCCTGCGCGCACTACAAAGAAGGGTCAAGGGTTCCCGGTTGACGAATACCCGACTGAAAAGCTGCTCGCCAAGGCGGGCCACGGCTTGGTTGGGGTGCAAGCCTGACTGCGGTCGGACTGTGAGCGGTGACCCTCGAGTCACCTGACTGAACATGTGAGTGCCGGTTGCGAAGGTTACGAAGGAAAGGTAAGGGGGAAATAGGGGGGACAGGTGGTAACGGGTTGTAGGGAAGAGTAGGGCCTGTGTGAGTGATGAGGCTTTTCTGGTCTGTCCTTTATATGGCCATTAGGTTTTTGTAAGAAGTGAAGAGGAAAAGAGAAGTGGTATCCTAGCCCGAACGGGGTAGAAGGCGGCGCCACGTAGCATTGTCTCGTCCAGTGCAGAATAAATAAGTGAAGATACAGAGAAAATACTAGGAGTCTCGTATATTAAGTAGACTCGGAGTAGTTATTTAAAACATTCTTTTTCTGGGTACGAAAGGATTCTTGGAAAAAAGTAAAAGGGTGTAAGAGGTGGGGAGTGAATGAGAAGAGTAGGCGAAACGGGGAAGGGGTGGTAAAAGAACGGACGGGGAGAAAAAGCGCACAGGTTGTGCATGTGCATGATATGTGTTATATGTCTTTTTGGTTCTGTCCATTTTTGTCAAGGATATCCAAGTACTGTGATTAATTTGTGGTTAAAGTGGCAAAATATGCAAAAATGAACTGTTGAATTTGAACATGCAACAACTATAAGGTTAACGTTGAAAAGTGATTCATATATCTATCTTGATACATATGTGTGCAGACAATCTATAAGTAATTGAAAAGATTCAGGGTATATTGTTCAGCTAGAAGGAAAGAAAAGCAAGTGGAGAAGTGATTAGAGGGAAAGAGGGGTTGAAGGGCAAGTACAGACAAAGGGAAAGAAGAAAAAATATCATCATGGAGGGAATAACACCACTAGCACATATTTGTCAGCACCATCCGTTATACATGAGAAGATACAAAAATACCACAATCAATGGTTGACGGAGATAAAAGGAGACAGTGTGACGCCAATTTGGCCAGAAGGTGGGTCATTCGATAAAAGGGTGTTAGATTTAGTATCCACACGCTTGTTAGCAAGGTATAAGGGGAAACAACTACAGAATAGAAGAGAGGTACTAGACCTGTGGCGAATGTTTGAAGAAGTTACGCCTACAGCAGAGGCAAATAAAGAAAGGACGAACGAAACCCAGAAAACGCAGGAAGAGGTAAGCAGAATGCCAAAGGGCGAGTGCACAACCACTACAGCTGAAGGCGATACAACAAAAATATATCCTTTAATGTCAAGGCCAGCAGTAGGATAAAGTGAGCCCCTGTACATACCAGCATGTCCCACCCCCGTACCCTCAAACGGAGCAGTTGCCACGGCACCACCACCCTATGATAAAGGAGTTTTGTATGGCCCAACAAGCGCACCCCCCGTGAATTTGGCACACTTAACTGGAGAATTAGACCGCCAGCTAGCGCATGCACAGATGGAAATAACGCGGCTAAGGGCATTGTGCGATAAAGGACAAACGCTGCCAGGAGGACGAGAGGTGCCACCGTTATCTATGGCAGATCTAACGCCAACATTAAGCACAGCAGGGGAAGTGGCGCAAGCAATCTCAGAGCAAGCGCGATCAGTATCATCACAAGGAACATGCATACCACAAGGGCAAGAGAAAGCGTGGCGGTCAGGGGAGTTCCTGTTTCATCTAAATAACAAACCCGTGAGGATTATACGGCCACCCACCCCAGAAAGTGAGAGGGGAAGGATGTGAAGGAAACAAAGAGCAAGAATCAGAAATAGAATAGGTGTGGAGTGACTTAGGCAAATATGAAGAGGCAGCTGCCGAGGCCGGGTCCCCACTGCCGATCCGCCGTTACCCAGATACACCATCGCCACCACTATGGCAGGGTAAATTAAGACAGCGAGGGGGAAATATGATGGTAAGTAAAATAAAGAAAGGCGCGGTAAATAAGGTAGGAAAGAAACACAAGTTACAAATGCCATTGATACATAAAGGAGCAGGCATGCCACACTACATTCCATGGGCTCAAATGGATAAAAACAACTTGCTGAAGGTCCTCCCCCCACTATCGGGAGGGGCTGGGAAATGGATACACACCTTTGAGAAAAACACAGCAGGAGTGCCGCTAGTGATAGGGGTTGTGAAAAGTTTATTAGTGTCAGCAATTGGTGACCAAGCAGACGCAGTGTGGGAAAAGGCTGGATTTCCCGGGGTAACGATGAGTTGTGACCGCCACGATGGGTCGGTGTTCAACAACGTTCGAGCACAAGTATGGGATGCATTGAGGCGCACGTTTCCAGATATTCCAGATTTACATTTAGTGATGCAGTGCACAATGGAGGAGAACGAGGATCCTATGCAATTCATACTGCGGGTGCAGGATTTATGGAGAAGCGAAACTGGCACGGCGTGGAACCTGTCTACCGCCTTGTTCTATTTTATCATCAAAAAGGGGCTCCCGAAGGAGGTGCAGAAGGCCTTGGACAAAATAGCTGGGATAGAAGCCAAGGGCTGGCCTGAAATACAGAGCATAATTGTGCACAACTGCAGGAGGATCAAAGAGAGAGAAAAAGAGATAGCTCAAAAAAGGCTAGCAGACAAGGCGAAGCTGGTACAGAACAAATTAGTGAAGGTCGCCGCCATCAACGCCAGCGTAGACACAGACAGAGAAAATGAGGGGGATGAAGGAGCGGGAAATAGACCAGTCACAATAGCAGCGCTGCGGGCAACCGGAGGACAAGGACCGTGGAACGGAGAAGAGCAGTACGGTGGACAACAGTGTCAAGAAAGACCAGCAAGAGGAAGAGGTGGGTACCGTGGCCAGAGAGGAGGGTTTGGAGGTATGGGGAATAGAGGATTTGCTGGTCAGGGAATGAGAGGCGGACCACAAGGGTCATGCTGGAATTGTGGGAGATGGGGACACTATTCCAGAGATTGTAGAATGCGGCCTTCAGGGTATTTCCAGGGGCAACAGCCCATGGAGAACGAACAAGGTTGGGGGTGCCGATGGGAGGAGGGAGACAGCAGGACCAATGCTATAACGAACCTCAGATGCAGCAAGGACAGCAACCACCGCCACAACCTATGGCAAGACAAAACACGGTAGGAAACGCAAACAGCAATTGTTTTGCGACAGCTGCAAACGGTGCGCCCGCACAATATCGTGGCGTAACAGTGGTTGGAGACAATGTCTTTTCAGTGCCAGGGCAAGAAAGACATTCAGATTAGGACAGCCCACAGGCAACACTTGCATGTCCAGTCCTATCTACCACCCTACGTGCAGAAGAGGAACCACTAGTGGGGGCAGAGATAGGAAACAAGCAGTTTATCTTTATGGTAAACTCAGGAGCGGAGAAATCATGTCTTATGGAAGGGTGGTTTCCTCTCTCAGGCAGGAATTTAGAGACGCAGGGGTTCTCTGGGGCTATTTTAAAAGTTCCTTACACTAAAGATCTTGATATAACAGAGGGGGAAAAACCGTGCGCGCACCCTTACTGTACCACGAAGACGCCAATCAATCTGTTGGGGAGAGATTTGTTAAGCAAATTAAATATGACCATCTCGTTTACAGAACGAGGAATAGTGTGTTCAACCCCAGGAGTGTGCCCAGTACGAGCTATGTTGATGATCAGCACAGTAATGAACGAAGTTGCGGTGCGAGGAATACCAATTGATATAAGTATGTTTATTTATGGCATCAAGGTATTAGCACGAGCGGTGCCAGAGATAACGAGAAAAGAATGGAGAACACCATCAGATTTCATATTCCGCCCAATTGCACACACAGACGTCGTGCCAGGCACGATAATGTCCATAGACATCGAGGCAGTTCAAGTATCCAGTAGACGTATTGTGGTCATAAAACTGGACGTGCAGGGGTGCGAGTGGAGAACTGCGTTATGCATAGACCCAAACATAATGCTATGAGACATAACAGACGAGGAATTGTTCACTGATGGTGAAAATGACAGAGAAATAATAATGGAAATAAGTATACCATGTGATATTATGATCCAGTACAGAGAGGTACACAACCCACTCATGGCTAGCGTTAATGCCCCACTGACTATATTTGAGGAGGACATGGCAAAGGTAGCACCTGAAATTTGGACCACAGGGCCCCACGATGTAGGGTTACTGCATGAGGTGGCACCAATAAAAATAAAACTCAAGCCAGGTGCAATACCGCCAAGGGTAAAGCAATATCCCATATTCGAGAGAAGCAGAGGAGGGAATTAGGGAAACCATAAAGGCACTCCTAAAACAAGGCATCATAGTGCCATCAAACTCTCCATGTAATACGGCGATTTTCCCAATCAAAAAAGCAAAAGGAGGGGCGTGGAGGATGATCCAGGTTCTCCGCCCGCTCAATGACATCATTCAAAAAGAGTTCCCATTAGTGCCTAACACAGCATCAATATTGTGCAGCGTACCAAAAGAATCAACATGTTTTACTGTAATTGATTTGAAAAATGCTTTCTTCTCCATACCACTTGACCCAGGATCCCAATACTTGACAGCGTTCACATTAGGGAAGAAAAGGTATGAACATCGCAGACTCCCACAAGGGTATTGTGAAAGCCCCAGCATTTTTAACGGGGTGTTACGGGAAGACATTGGAAACATAGATGTAGAGAGTACCATCATCCAATACGTAGACGATTTACTCGTCTGCAGCCATACAGAAGAAAAGTGCAGAGAAGACTCGATAGCACTACTGAATGTGCTAGCTACCAAAGGGTACAAGGTGGACAAAGGAAAATCGCAATACTGCCTCGCCGAGGTTGTATACCTCGGACAGCTGATATCAAAGGATGGGAAGCGAATACTCTCAGACAGAGCAGCTGCTATACGCAACATAATAATCCCAAAAACTGTGAAAGACATGCAAAAGTTTCTTGGCATTTGTAACTATTGCCGAGCATGGATCCTTGATTACGCGGCATACACACGCCCCTTACTACAAGCATTAAAAGAGGCACAGAAAAATAGAGCCGCAATAAAATGGACGCAGGAAATGATAACACACGATTTGAAATTAAAAGACCTCATTGCTGATGCCCCAGTCCTCGCGAACCCAGATTATGAGAGGGAATTTTTCTTGTTTTCACACTGTAATGGTACACTGATGACAGCAGTACTGACACAGAAAACATCACTAGGTCACAAGCCATTGGCTTATTACAGCGGGACACTAGATCCAGTAATGCAAGGCCATTTCGCGTGCGACCAGGCTCTCGCAGCTGCGGCCTTCGCGATTAAAAAGAGCGCCACAATTGTCATGGGATGTTCAGTAACGCTATATGCGGAGCATTCCCTATTCGCCATCCTTGAGCAATCAAAATCAACGCTAACAACACAAAAAGCAACAGCGTATGAAATAATAATTTCAAGCTCAAACGTACACGTTGTAAGGTGCAAAACAGTAAACCCTGCAACATTCATTACAGAGCCATGCACGACAGAGGACATACAGGAACACGATTGTGCCACATATGAGGGGGAAGGTGATGACATCACAAAAGCAAGTGAAAATGCCCTACGGGAGGGAGAAATATATTTCATAGATGGGTCAGCATCAATAAACCCCAAAACAGGAGAAAAACACGTAGGGATGGCAGTAGTGCGCATGGAGGAAGATGACTACGAGACAATTGTACAAAAGCGCCTCCCATCCCATTACACAGCACAGGCAGCCGAACTAACTGCCCTGATCGAAGCACTGCACACAGCCAAGGGCTGTGCGGTGACAATATACTCAGCCTCAGCATATGCAACTACCACAGTGCACTCAGGGCTGTCACGGTGGCGTAGACGGGGATTCAGGAGAGCAGACGGTTCTCTGGTACTGCATGCAACATTATTGAATGAGTTAATAGATGCATTAGCAGTACCATCGGTAGTGGCAGTGGTGAAATGCCAAGCCCATACCAATAACACAGATGCAATCTCATTGGGAAACGCGGCAGCCGACGCAGCAGCGAAGGAGGCCTCGTATTTCAATGTAACACCAACATTCGAATGCATTGTAAAAGCAACCACCACAGACCCACTAGAAGAAGCCTACAGTAATACCCCAATAGTGCAGATAATAGAATTACAAAGAAGAGCACCACAGGAGGAGCAAGAACTGTGGAGCAAACGGGGATGTAAACAATCAGCCACAGATCTCATTTGGAGACAAGAGACAACAGGAAAGATTGTAATGCCCGTAGAGTTACTAGAAATAGCATTCCAACAGCTGCATTTCCCCGGCCATGTAGCAAAACAACACATTGCCGCAGACATCCAGGAACACTGGTTCGTCCCCAATTTGCAAGAGCACCTGTCAAAATTCATTGTAGAATGCATAACATGCCAAACATATAATTCAGGAATGACATTGAGAACATTGCGCGGTGCCCTGCCCCGACCAACAGGACCATTTAGAGAGCTCCATATAGACTATGCTGATATGGGAGAGCGGTGTAATGGAGCAAGATATTTGATTGTGGCGGTGTGCCCCTTTTCAAGATGGGTGGAAGCGGGCCCATGTCCCCACCCAGACGCGAAGTGTGCGGCCAAATTCCTTGTTCGGGAAGTGTTTTCCCGATGGGGAATATGCGATGTGATAAGAGCAGACAACGGTACGCACTTCGTGAATGACCTCTTTAAGGAAGTGACATCACTCTTGGGGGTAAAACACAAACAATGCTCAATTTATCATCCAATGGCGACTGGGGTGGTGGAAAAGATCAACAGATTGCTGAAGAGTAAGTTATCAAAGTTGTGTAACACACTGAAGAAGAACTGGGTGTATTGCTTGCCCCTAGCACTGTTCCAACTCAGGACGCAACCATGTAAAGACCACCATCTGAGCCCCCACGAAATTGTAACTGGGAGGTGAATACACACGCCAGTATCCCCGATTAGAAGATCATCAGATGCACACAGGGCTGCCACAGTGCTGGGGGAAGAGTTCAAGGAATACCTGACCCAGTTAACATGCGCAGTACGCAGCATAGCGCGACAAATAGCACCGCCTTTTACTGAAAATGTGGCGACTGATACTACCACACCGGCCACAGACTGTTCAAGCGGCCACTGATGCCAGGAGCACACGTGTACGTCCGCAGCTTTGTGAGAAGGTGGAATTCACCCAGGTTTCATGGCCCTTACGAGGTCATCTATAGTACACCCACTGCGGTGAAGGTGAAAGGATTGAAATATTGGGTGCACTTATCAGACGTGAGGAGGGCACACAATAGTACAATCCCCCAGGAGGAGCAAGATGGTGCCACTGGGACCACAAATGAGGTTGAAAAAGGATAACAAAATTGTCAGTAAAGAGAACATGCAGAGATAAAAGTTATGATATGTATTTTGTTCAGCACGACTTATCTCCTACTTCCTTCTTTTCTATTTTGTCCTTCTTTCCTTTTTGATTGATTGATATCCTCTCCATACACCTCAACTCTCTCTATCTCCTACCTTCGTTTCGATTCTTGTTCCACGCTTTTCTCCATCACTGTTTTACTCTCCTTCCCTCCATAGAAAAAGTAAATGTGTAATAGAGCAAATGAACAAACATGACTAAAAACAATGATTAAACATGAAGTTGAACAAAAAATGTAAATACATGTATGTATTGTGGTGACTTAACGAATTTATATCGCCCCTCCAGGTGACAAATGGCCCAACGAACTACAATCGCGGAGAACCAATTAATGCTAGATAGTGATAGGGACGCCATTAGGGCTAAAAGGTTCAGTATCGTTGAATGTGTTTTGAAATGTGCTGCAATTTTGATGTCAGTTATGTTGTTTTTCGCGGCTTGGTATTATACCCTTTTATCTTTTGTTAATGACATGCACAGGGAAGGAAGCGGGGCTAACATGATACGAGAAGGGTCGCACTTGATATGGACTGGGGTGAAGACTATGTGGAAAGAATCACATGAGATTAACATGAACAATACAGCTATGATGCAACCTTCAGGACACGCCACTGTAGGACCAACAAAAGTATCATTGTTACGTCTGAACATAAATATGAGTGATGCTTATAAATTTAACAAATACGATGGAGATTATTATTGGCCAAATGATTTAACTAACACTAGTACACATGCACAGACAACCATATACTCTACCTCACACAATATTGCTGCTACTGATGACGATACACATACCATATTGAATAGCAATGATACAACCTGGACTGGAATGTTTCCAATACATTACAAACGGGTGAAAAACAATAACAAGGAAGGGAGGAGGAGAAAAAGGGGGGCTTGAGGGAAAAGAGACAACATTTATCATGACCTGGGGTTAGATGAAATAGAAGATCCCCGCCACCCTGATCAATCAAATAAATGGTATTCCGACATGAGTGCCACGGCGAAGCAAGCAACAAATGAAAGCTGCTACGTCTGTTCACTCATCCCGCATGCATCAGGAACACTGAAAATGTTAGTACCGCAGGAAGTGCCCTTGTCGGAGGCCCAATGTTTAATTCATCTAGTTTTGTGCAGAATAAAGAGCACGTTCCAAGCGCACACCGTCACACTGGAAAAACTGGAGAATGAAAAAACGTGCACAAGCAGACGCCAAGGAGTAATTTGCCTCAAGGAACCATTTCTTGTCATCAAGGGGATGCGATATGCAGAAAATAAGTGGCACGAAGAAACAATTGAATGCAAAGCAGAAGCACTTCGAGGCCTATCAAATTACACTTTCCAATGGATAAAGCTAACGTGGGTCACAGCGTTAGAAAAACCTATCAAAATACAAAAAGAAGTGCCACATGAACTGTGTTTCCATGGGGAAGGAAAAGTGAACATGGGGGAGACAAAGAGATGTAACAAAACGGTAATCATACCTGACATGAAGAAAGGCACAGCTGCACTAATGGATATGTATTGGGTTTGCGGCAAACAAGCTTACCTGCACCTCGCCGCATCGTGGAAAGGAACTTGTGCTCGAGCCACCCTCCACACAGCCCTAATGGTAATACCAGAGAGCCATATCCAAGGATCGGCAGCAGAGCAATCGGCTGGCATATCGGCAGCAGAGCTATCGGCTGGCATATCGGCAGGGCAATCGGCTGAACCATCGACAGCGCCCCAACTAATAATAACAGAAGCTCCACCGTATGAACTATTGTCAGAATATGAATTAAAGAAAAGACTGACACGAAGTAAAAGATCCTCCAATTACATCTCATCCGAATCATCGAAATTCCTTGCTGAGATCCCGCAGAAATACAAGCTCTTTTCATCAGCAGAGACATTTTTCGCCTCACTTCTTGTCCCGGGACTGCAAGCACGAACGAACGCCAAATGGTTGCAGATAGTGCGCTGGGAGCTCATCCAACTGGCTAACGACACTGAAGAGGGGTTCAACGTGATAAAAATAGAGCTCCACGCACTGCGCCTAATGACAATGCAAAACAGATATGTCTTAGATCTCCTCACGGCGATGGACGGTGGTGTTTGCCAAAAAATTGGGTGGGCATGTTGCACATTTGTGCCAACTGAAGATGCTGATAACGGGACACTTTCACATGTGATAACAGCAGTACACAATCTAGGGGAAAGGATGAGAACAGAAGGAGGAGCAGAAGAAAGCACGTGGTTCGACTATTTGTTCAGTCGGATAGCATCATGGGTAAATGTGGCAATGAAAATACTGGTCCCCATCATCGTCTTTGTGCTCCTGTTCTTTTGTGTGTGCCAACTGGGACTACGGTGTTGTGAGAAAAGCATGCCAACCTCAGCTATGATGATGGTAACAATGGGCCGACCGACAACGGTAGCTACCATGATAGATGCACAAATGCAAACAGGGGAGTACACTACACCACAATACAGGATGACAGCAATTTACAGGCAATATGGGGATATAGTTGATAATTCACATCATACAACGATAAAAGAACCAAGGGAGTTGCAGTGGTACCAAGAAGTATGGGTGGATCTATATGGGGATGGAGGAATTTACTTAATGTGTACACCAGACGAATATGGCAGAAGAGGAAATATCTTAAGAAGTGTATGCAGAGCGTGGATGCCAATAAAAGGCACCCCTGCGTGGGACGAGGCTGTGGGGGAGGCTGAGTACTACCGAAGGGAGAATGAAAAGAATAAAAAATAGAAGTATTCATTACTTTAGATGTAACGAAAGGGGGGAATGTGTGGGATCGAGGGGCCAATGGGCCCCTCTCTGCCATCACTTCTCAGTACAAAAACCAAGTGCCTCTAGTGGTTGGAACGCCCCTTGCCCTTACGCGATGTTAACCTTGGGTTACATTCGCGTAGATGGGACCACCGAGCAGGACACGGGGCATCCATTTTTTGTACCCCTTTCGACTCCATCTTGGTGACCAGGCCTCACTGCGATAGTACAAAATGCCACTCTCCCTTTTCCCCGCCGCAGCAGCTCGGCACACATGGCCCCCACCCTCGTTCCCACTCCGACTGGAAAACTCTGCAGCTCTTCTCACGCTGAAGCCGGAGATGCTTGCAACAAATAATAAATGAAACACATCTCTTTTCCTCTGAGATCACTGTCCTGCATGTGAACCAACATGAGCCAAGCATATAGCTCGTCCATCTCCACAAAAGTGTTCTTGCCCTCTTACCCTCGCCAGTTGAAACTTATTGCCATTCTAACCCTGCGTCCTTGCAAGGCATTCCTTTCATGTGCCAGACTGCTGACCATGCTATGAAGCCCACCCAACAGACCCTCAACTAACATTAGAACCCTGCTGCAGTATATCGTGCCAAATACTAACAAATGCCACATACCTGAGATTCTTGTGAGACTAACCCTACAGTTCAATGACAGTATTATAGTGGTCAAGACTCGTAAACCTGTGATCCGTATAACCCAAACGTCACAGATGTTATAGATACCTGTGTGATTTGTATAGTGACATGATAAACTACTGAGTGTATTTTGATCAACCAGTATTTAGTGCATGCATTTTTTAGAATGTATTTTCTTAGCTTAGATAGTGACCACCATGTTTCACAGCGACCTGACCTTCACCCACCCGGAGTACAGATGTCTGACGTCAATCCTCCCGCCAAGTGAGCAACCAACCCGGAGGAAGAGATGATGCCCACACCTAAGACACCACCCTGGCTGACCAATCCGGGTCCAACGTAGCACGATGTGTTAAATATGCCAATGTGCTATATAATATGGTGTAACTTTGATGTGTTCAGAGCGCTCTCAGAGATCTAGATAAACTTTTCCTTGAACTCTCGCAGCCTGCTCTTTTGTGACTTATTCCCTGCCCAGGGAGTGTCTGTTTATTCATTTCTACACGTATAGGTTAGGGAGGGCACAAACACCTGTGAAGAGGGAGTTACAGAAGTCAATCCTGGACAATATGAGCGCTCTAGCAAGGGTGATGCATTTGTCTGTAGTCAGAAAGGATCTGCTAGTGTTGATAAGTACAAACACATGCATTTTCACAACATACACACAGAAAGCACTCTCTCCTTCACACTAGCATCCATCATACATTCACGTAACAACACAAGCATGCACGCATCCATACACATAATTTAAATGTAAAAAATGAACATAAACAAACGTACCTTCTGCCGTGGGTCTTTCCTCACCAGCACTCGGGCCCCTGCTAGCATGAACAGGAATCGGGTTATGCTTCCTGGTTTCTGCTCATGCGTAGAGGTGCCTGAGCGTGGGTGACGAGACGCCCCACTCCAGCCTGCTCTGTCAGTATGTGCAAGGAGACGCAGGAGCGCCCGCTTGCACATACAGATGTGCAGTTCCCCAGTCAGCATTTCAAATGGGCCATGCAAGGCTGGGGAAGCAAACGCATGCAGCTTTGCATTGCTCATTGAGCTTGTGCCGCTGGGGAAATGTAACTGTGAAAGGGAAACAAGGTTTCCCTTTCACGGTTAAGAGCACTCACTCAGCTGAAAAAAACAGCAGAGGGAGTGCTCGTATTTTACTGGGCTGGCTCCTCCATAATGGGTGAGAGGGGCCAAGACCTGGTGGGGCTGACGCCCCCTCGCCCATTATGAACGTGCCGCCCCTGGCGCAGCGTTTACTCATTTGCCCAGCACATTTGCACTCTGCTGTGCAATTGACCAAAATTAGACAGCGTGGAGCCACTTACGTGTATGTCTACATATAACAAACTACATTATAAAGCTAAATGAGCCCCTATATGTTACTGAATTGCTTTTCAAGGGTTTTAGGTTCTGGGAAAATGCAATTGGGTTGCATTAGCAAATGAAAAAGAAAGTACTGTAATGGGTTATCAGTAGAAGAAGTAGGATATAGAAGAAAGGAGGCAGGGAGGTGGCGTTGCCTGCATACATAAAGGATAAACAGGTGATACAATTTAATTGGTGAGGGCAAGAAACACCACATTATAGACTATTGTCCAGGTTGACAAGGTGCAGAAATATACACTTATGATTTATTGCAAACATATTAGGACATGCTATTTCACTTTAAACTGAGTAAAAAAGAATATTAGCGACTACGTGCAAAATGAACTTAGAGCTGTGCAGACAATTTTTTCATATAATAAAGGAATATATTACGAATACAAACAAAGAGCAAAGACTATGGGCTTCATTATGAGTTTGGCAGTACTCTGACTGTAAAGTAGCAGAATTACCGCCTAATGCATTTACTGTTAGTGCCACTTGGTCACGTGGTACTGCCACACGATGACTAGTGGTGGTAGGTTGGTGTTAGTCCCCGCTTTTGGAGTCCATTGGACTCCATGATGAATTTTTCGGAATTACATAGAACAGTAATTCCCTTGTAGTAATTACGCTGATTTTTGGCAGTATGGCCGAAACTCGTAATATTGTGAAACAGTGCTGCATTCGAAAAGTGGCAGTAACTGAATTACTGGCCCTTTACTACCATGTTACCACACTGCAATACTGGTAATGAGGCCACATGTCTGGGCAAGTCAACATTGAAGTATAGCAGTTGCGACATTGGCATGTAACATTAAAACAATACATTTTAATTTCATCTGGATGGTCACAGTCCTGGAAAAAATTGATCTCTTCCCTTTTAGGATATAGAGACCATAATGTTTAACACATTTAGTTGGCAGCAATAGGTCTATCTAGTGCCAGTCTATAGTGCACAATATCCTTTGCCATAATACCTTAGAAGGCTCTACTGTCGTTTTCCTGTACAATTTCTGCCAGTTCATCCCACTATTCTTAGGCGTATTTCATATGCATACTTCATGATAGATATAATGTGATTTGAACCCTCTCTCGACCATGTCATTCTGAGTCAAGCGACTAGGATGTGATCGCCTGAGACCAGCAACAATGTTCATTTTCCTTCAAATGTAATACTTCCTGCAGGTCTTTTGAAGGGGAGCAGGCAATTGTTTCTAGCCTATTTTCTTTCAGCTGCTCCCACCCTCAGATTTTCCCTTGCTGTTTTGGAAATACCCTCCGGTCCATTTTCACCATTACCTCACTCATGATGTTATGATGATTTATACTGTGCACCACTGCCGTCTCCAGGTGCTCACGTTGCTCTGTAAGAAAAATGGGTGGGGTTGGTTAGTGAGGGAAGAAGGATAGGAAAGAGGTTGTGCTCTTTTGTTGATGCTTGCAGAACCAGGAGAAACTGAAATATGTGCTTGTGAGCTTTCTGGGTGCGCTTGTTATATGCACTGGGCTTGTTGTGTCCATAGGGGTAGCGTCCAGTGTCAGAGTTGTTTGTTGTTTGCAACTATTTGGTTTTGTAGCGTGATTATCAGTGGGTGGGTGGTGTGGTTTCGCAGGCTCTTTTTGGGCGTGTGTAGTACATGGGATGGGATGTGTAAGGATGAGGGTGTGGAAAGGAGGAGGCAGGTGGTTACTTGGTTTCTGTTTGGCTCTGGGTGTGGGGTGGTTTTATTGTTGGTTCTTCAACCTGTATTGCCCCATGTTTGCTCTGGTCCCAGAGTATGGTTTGTGTGGGTGCAAGTTTTTATGCTTGTCTCAGTGAATTAAATAGCAAGGTTTTTCTGAATGTTAGGTGGTCTTCCATCGTTCTTATTTGGCTATCAAATATGAAAATGCAGTTCCTCTGTATTTCCTTTTCTCAAACTGTTTTGCTTCTATTTGGACGTCGTTGCTCGATCGTAAGTTTCTTCCTGGTTGGTAACCGGTGATTTTAGCTTGGAAAGATTCAGCTCCTTGTCCATGTAGTGATTTGTGTGTGATGCAGAAAGCTTTAAAGTTAATGTGTTTTTTTACTGCAGACCTCTCAGTGCTGGTGTGATGTTGTCTCTTCTGTTTAGTCCAGGAGCAGTCTTGCTGCAGTATTTTGGATGCGTGACAGTTCCTTTGGGAGGCGTTCTGGCATTCTAAGGCAGGGGCTGGTTGCATACTCTAGTCTTGATAGTACCAAGGAGATGATTGCGAGGGTTCTGTGTGGCAAGTTGAGGTAAGGGACATTTTTTGTTATTGCACTGACTTGTTGTTTTAGGGAGAGTCCATTGTCCATGAGGATTCCCAGGTTTTTTTAATCAATGACAATGTTTCCGGTTGGGTTCTCATGCATGGTAACCAGTTCAAGTATGTCTGTGTTGCATTGTCTTCTGGTGGGTAGATCATTATTTCTGTTTTGGTGGGCTTTCGCTTGAGATTGTTGTTTGTCATCCAGGTGTGTATCCTGGTGAGGTATTTGTTGAGGGCGTTGTCCGGGTCTTGGATGGAGGTTATCTTGAAGATGACGTGTGTGTCGTCTGAGTAGTTGTAGACTGTCAGTCCATGGGTTGGAATTAGTTACATTAAGGGGGACATGTAGATGTTGAAGAGAAGCGTAATAGGCTTGATCCTTGTGGAATGCCGCAGGTGATGTTTTTAGGGTTAGATGTAAATGGTGGTAGGTGTGTTCTTTCTGTTCATTTGGCTGACGAAAGATTTTAGCCATTGTAGTACATTTTATATGCCGCATTTCTCCAGTCTCTTCATTAGCACTCTGTGTCTGATTGTGTTGAAGGTGGCCGATATGTCCTGTAGTATGAGGGCTGATAAGGTGCTGTTGTCTGTGTTTCTTTTTAGGTGATTCCATATGGAGGGAAGTGATGATTCAGTTCCTCATGGGTCTGAAGCCGACTTGGGATTGGTTGAGTATTCTGTTGTTTTCTACATGATCGAGTAGTTCTTTCTAGATGTGGTTCTGAAGGATATTTGCTGGGTAAGGTAGATTTGAAATGCCAATTTAGTTGCTGTACGTACAGCCTTTGTTGCTAGTCATTTTTCTAGGATCTTACCCCATGCTTTATCCCTCATATTTCACATATTTCATATACCTGTTTTATGGACCCCCGGGAACTCATTCAGTCCTGACACTATGGGCCCGATTCATGGAATTATTTTCACAGTTCAATGGGACATTGCGCTGCTCAAAAGTGACTTTGCACTGCCGTTGACTTTGTACTGACTTTAAACTGCAAAAATACACTTTGGACAGTTCCATGAATCAGGGTTTGTGTTGGCAGTGCAAAGTCACTTTTCAGCAGTACAAAGTCACATCGAACTGTGCCACAGAATTCCATGAATCGGGCCCTATATATTCTATGAAGACATTCTGGATACGTTTGGCCTTAAAGAGTCATACCAAAATAACAGAAGAGTTATTAAATATTACCAGAATTTGCTTGATATAGCATTCTAAGAGCAGGAATGAGTCATCATGGAATTAATGGAGCAAATAAAAGTATAAAAAGATAATTTCTTTGTTTGTGATGTTCAAGTTGATAAACCACCCTTGGGTTAAAAAAAAGTTCTTAATTGTCAATTAATATAGTTTTAATATAGAGGTAATGTTTTATTAGTTTCAAGAAACCACCCGACTTTCTGTCCTTTTTATTCCAAGAATATTATGCACAAAAAAGACCATGAATTCTGGTAAACTCTAGGTAAAATGAACTCATGTTTCCAACAGACAAATGATAACATCACCTTCTTTTAGAAAATCTAGCCAGTCCCTAGAGACAGGTTTATATAAATATGGAATCTTGTGCAAATAAGGGAGCAAATGAATTTAGCACCAATTGTGCAATTTCTATAATAAGGAGTGGAGCAGACAGGTTTTGCACCAATCGACATAGGGCAAAAATGAAGCACTCTGTTTTTTTTTTTTACTGTTAGCCACATAACATAAAATCCAATGTTGTAAACATATTTCGTTTTATGTTGCATTCCAAACATTGCACTAAAGCCCAATTAATGTTAATTATAGAGCACACGTGTTCTTGGCTAGTACTGATTGTGACCAAGCATGTTTGCTGCATTCTGTATTATCTAAACATTTGCTCAGCTTTAACACTGGTGCAAACGTTAGATAATGTGGCCCCTGGCTCTCTTTTCCCCATCCTCATAAAAAGTCATAATGTAAGCCATATTTACCTTTTTGAACCCGCTTTTCGTTTGCCACTGTTTACTTGGTTTATTTACACTACACACACTCCTGAGTTAACCCCATACCAAAATAACTTTTTTGCCCTTGTGCAAGAAAATGTAGCAAATTAACTGTGCAATCATTCTGTTGCTGACAAAGTATAGAGAGGAGCAAACCAGTTTAGCCTTCACCCGTATTATCAACAAATGTTTCCATTGGAGCAAAAAAGAAGCTGTCTCTGTTTTTTTAAAATATGTTTGCTGTGCAACATAAAAGAAATATAATGAGTACATTTCTTTTTACGCTAGGAAGCAAACAAAGTATTAAAAAAACAGTCTGATTATGTGTATGGCCTATTGCAAAACGTTTAAGATAATATGGATTGGGATAAACCCTGTGTGCTCCATTCCATATTATTTAAGCATGTGCTGATTTTCTAGCACCAGTGCAAATGTTATATAATATGGCCGAGGGCGCCCACACTGAATCTCGTGTCCACTCTCTCTCTCTCTTTCGCTCTCTCTCTATGCACCTTCACTAGCTCCCTCACTTGCACCCTCAGTCTTGTTAGACATCAGCTGGCCCCAGGCTGCCCCTTAACACAAGCACGCACCTGCACACAAACATTCACGAACACGTCTTGATGCTTCGGAGTCCCGGCGGCAACTGGCACGCACAGGCTTCCCATTTATTCATGGTGCATGCGCGAACCGGAACGAGGCTCGTGCATGCGTACAGCTCTGCATATTGCTCCGTAACAAGTCTCTCCCTCGCTCATCTTCTCTCACACTGAAACTATTGCATGTATCGATCCTTGCACCCTCATCATATCTTCTCTCGCTCTCACCTTTGCTCGCAACTTAACCTTCTCTCTCTCACCTTTCCTCTCTGGAACTCTTGCTCTGTTTCTTACCTTCACACACACCTCCCCTTGCTCACCATCACTGCCACTCGCGGGCATCCTGCTTTGTTTGCACCGTTTCTCTCATTCGCTCTCTTACTTGCTGTTCTCGGCCTCTCGTACACCTGCACCCCTTGCCATCCTCCCTCACACCTTTGCACTCTCGGCCTTGCAAACTGGTGCGCATAAATGCAAACTGCAATGAACAGCAAATACCAAAACTATTGTTTTTCCAATGCTTGTTTATCGTCTTGTTGCTTTGGAAAGGGACGGTGCAGAAAGCTTTCTAAACATCAGTAGGAGCAGTTGCAATAACCGATGACTAGTTTTGCACTGATCTGTGCTGTGGATGCACTACCGATGCACTGTGTGTAGAGTAAATGGTTTAATTGTTATATTATCATACAGCGCCACTTTTGCCATTCCCTGGACCTCTTGGGGCTTTAGTGTAAATGATAAAACATATAATTATGTACATATGTTATAGGTACTTGGCAATGCCCTATTGTAATCCAGAGCAGTTACCAGGAAAAAACATGTGCAGAGGTAGCTAGCAAAACTGGTGAAACAGCAGTGTCAACTGGGTGTAGCCCCTGTTTCCCAGCCCGAACCCAAGCCGTGAAGCATCCAATCCTGGCCTAGGTCAGATACAGTTCCCATGGAAACCACCATCCAAGCCCCCGGCCGGCTGGGTAGGGAGGAGCGCTGCACCTGCTAAATAATATTGCTGAGAACAGGAGATGGGTTACATCCTGATTTCTCTGATCACTAAGGGACACAGACACCAGAGCAACTTTGATAGGGATAACAACACGGACCACTCTTTATTTAATGAAACCACTTATACCTTTATACCTTATATTCTCTTTTTTCCCCTAGATTTCCCCCTGGCGTGAGCTTCAACTAGATGGGGACCTGTTGAGTCATGTCACCCTTTCTTGGAGGGGGTGCAGGGACGCTTAAGGTGAGCCTGATGCAACAGAACCCTTACCTAACTCAGGTAACACACTCACATGGAGTGTGAGGCCAGAGGATGGCCTCTGTGGTTGGTCCCATCTCGCTAGGCGGCCAAAGGCAGGCCGCCACACTATACTGCTACCTCACGCCAGAGTACCTCTACTCTACGTACCTATTTTGACTCTCAGCCTTGTGCTGCCTATGTATCAAGGTACATATTTTGACTCTCAGCCTTGTGCGGCATATGTATCAACATACCTATTTTGACTCTCAGCCTTGTGCTGCCTATGTATCAAGGTACATATTTTGACTCTCAGCCTTGTGCGGCATATGTATCAACATACCTATTTTGACTCTCAGCCTTGTGCTGCATATGTATCTGAACTGCAATGTACCTATTTTGACTCTCAGCCTTGTGCTGCATATGTATCGGACCGGCAACGTACCTATTTTGACTCTCAGCCTTGTGCTGCATATGTATTTCTCCAGCAACATACCTATTTGACTCTCAGCCTTGTGCTGCATATGTTCCTGTCCTGCAACATACCTATCTTGACTCTCAGCCCTGTGCTGCATGTGTATATGTCCTACATTGTCTCATATGCTCGTCTGCATGCCTTAAGTAGCCCTCCGTAACCTGAGGCGAGGATTTGCGTGAAATTACAGAGTTGAAAAGTCTGACCACCCCATTTTTTTGCATATATATATATATATGTGGGGGGGAGACCCCCCCACCTTATAACTATACATGTTTATTAACTTTACCCCCCCCCACATATACGATTAAATATGCAAATAAATGTGGGTCAGACTTGTGGTGGGAGGACTTTTCTACTTTGGTAATTTCATCCTAACCCATGAGGCGAGGCTTTGTCAGTCTGTATACACACACCTATTTCGACTGTAACCAACATGCTTGCACTAGTACTTTACGAACTGTACTGTGCACTTCCTGTAACTAGCGCCTAGATGCCTGAGGGTTTTGTGCACTGATATGAATGCAAAAATAAATAAATACATTTTAAATAATGCCCATTTTTATATAGTGTGCTACCCCTACTTAACACGTAACCCTATTTAGCTTTCCCCTAAAACTCTACACTCCTCCTACATACCAATTACCCTACATAACATTACTGAAATATATAGATACTACTAGACATACATATATACATTGACTCACAACATATATGACATAAGTCTCTGGTAGCGCTGGCTCTTGGCGAGCTGGTACAAGGCTGCTCCTGGTAGCAAGGCTGGATGCTAGCCGGCTGCAGTCAATGCTGGATGGTGGGCTGGCAGAAACTGGCTGGGTACTGGTTGCATGATGGGACCTGTCCCCCGATGACACATGATGGGGTCCTGCCCATCTTCTTTCTTCAGGGTGGCCCGTCCACCACATGGAGCCACCCGCTCTCACCACACATGCCCATGCTCTTTTACAGTCCTGGGTAGCCCCCTATGTGAGTGGGTGTCCGCGATGCTCACCATCATACCCATTAGCTCAGGACCCACCAACGCTCACCACCGCACCAATGGCATTGTTTATATATTCTAGGTGGCCTCTGTTGGCTGGGGGGCCCAACCGACATCACTGCTGCACCTGCTGTGCCATTTTGGCTTTGGGCGGTGTCCCAGTTGTCATGTGGACGCTGCCACGCTCACCGCCATGCTCCCCGCGGTCGTCTTGGGTTGGGTGGCATTCCCATGGCAACAGGGGATGCCGCTATGCTCACAGAAGGGTGACACAGCCTACTTCTGGTACACCTCCTCAGCAATGCGTCATTAGACACAGGGGGCAGGCCGCGATCTTCACCCTGGCTGCTCCACTGGGTGGCCTGGGGCTTTTCTTCCCCTGGCCCATTCAACAGAGAAACCTGGGACTTCCCCTTCCTTCCACTTCACCCAGGTTGGCCGTCAAGGCTAACCCGGGACTTCAGTATTCGTTGCTCCACCCTCATGGGTTGAGCAGGCTTCATCACTCCCTCCTTCACCTCCCAGGCTGTGCCTTAAATACACAGCGCGGGAGGACTTCAATGAAGGGCCCACCTCACTGGCCATGACGTGGGCCATCAGGGGGCACGGCCAGGCAGTCTGGTCTGGACCACGCCCTGCACACAATCTGGGTCGGGCTGTTCTTTGTTGGCCCAGGGAGCACCTAACAAGCTGCCTGGGCCATGGATTCCACTGGGCCCGACCGGTCTGGCCCAAAGATTGGCCAAAAGGCAGCACTGCCCTAGGGTGATCGAGCTGCCCCTTGCTTAAGCACTCAGCCCCCTTGGAACACTCTCTGGGGGACTCCCCATGCGCGGCCTGGAGCAATTAGCAGGAATTAGGTCCTGGGGCGCTGTTCGGGGCGGAGACCCAGCTGGTAAGTCTTTCTCCCTTTCTTATCTCTTCTCACTTCCCCACATGCCTTTCTTCAACTGTTTTTTCTTTTTAAATCCTCTTTGGATTCTTTTCTCTCCCCTGCCCAGCTCATTCCTGGGCAGGGGAGTTCTATTCTATTGTTTCTGTTGTGGGAGACCAGAAGGTGTCTCATCCGCTAGTCCGCGGGGTTCAGTCATGCAGGTGGCCAGGACACGGCCATCGCTTTTGGATCCAGTTCCTGGGGGCGGACCAGTGGGGGAGGATCACCTGGATGAGTGGTCATCAGGGATTGGAAGTAGGACACTGGAGGGTGAGAAGCAGAATCCCCTTCCCAGTAACACCTTTTCCACATCCTACCAGGTAGGGTACCTAGGAATTCAACCTCTGCCCCTTTTCTGACACAAACACTTTCTCACTGACATTTCACAGTGAGCAACAACAGACTAACACCAAAGCCGTATACCTGACATGTCCCAACACCACGGTCAGGCAAGGTCAGGCAATTACGGATCATTACACACATCTGACTTCATCACACTTTCCCACACAGATAAAAGGCAGAGCACGAAAGCACACTCTGAGCGAGGCAAAAGACACAAGGAAACAGCAGTTCTGAGATGGCAGTTTAATACAAGGAGGAAGATGGCGAGACCGGAGAGGGTTGCAAGAAGAGAAGCAACCTTGACCTATGAAAACGGTTACTTCTACCAGCCTTGGAAAGTAAGAAACCAAAGACAAGGAACTAGGGCTGATCAAACCTACACATTGTGTCAAAAGGTATCCGAGGCTCTTCCACATCGATAACCAAGGCGGGGAGGAGTGATTGCCGCCAGGGTACTATCATTGGCTCCTACAATAAAGCGGCATCCGAAAAAGAAACACAGCTGGTGAGTCAGAGAGACTGATACCAAACCAGCTCTTGCTTCGAACCAAGGTTGCAAGCAGCAACATTGTATAAAGGGACCATTGTATGAAGCGTTTTGGAATGAGCGACATAACTGTAATTGGAAGCCAGAAAAAAGTACTTGAACTTCAGAATTGAACTATGTGGAAATGAAGAAAAGATACCATACACAGAGTGGTCCGGCACCACGCAGGTGCTCTTTCGAAAATCTTTGTTAGGTATCCAACTAATGCTGAGTGTGAAAGAAATATTAAGATCAAAGTGGTCATGCAACGGTCCTTGCTAAACCCTGTGCACATTCGAAAGTCTTCGAAAGTATAAAGTAAATCCAATTGGTCTGAGCCCGGCTGTGGGAGACTAATTGAACCTTGTTTTGGTAAAGGGATCTGAGCCCAGAAGAGGGGGATCCAACAGTGAACGGAATTGAGCCCAGAAAAGGGGAATCAAACATTTAATGGATATGAGCCCACAAGAGGGGGATCCAACATTGAATGGATCTGAGCCCGGAAGAGGGGGGTCCAGCGCTGAACCTTTTGTTTGTGAAAATGATCTGAGCCCGGCTGAGGGGGATCCAGGGTGAATACCCAAAGTGAATACTGTGATCGCTAAAGAGAACATGTGCGTGTCATTTCTGTTACAGCATGCCCTCTGCATCAAGAGACTGGTGAGAAGTAAAGAGACTTGAACACAGAAGGTCTTGAGTTTTCGCTCGTGTGAACCGCCTTGCCCCGTGCTAAAAACGTGGGAAAGGGAGACCAACGGCCCAAGTATCTTGACTTATCATTTTGTGAACACTTCTTTCTTTTTCATAAACTGCACCCCACACTATTTGTAAGTAGTAGTAAGGATTGGCAACAGGTTTATTTATTATTGGCCCCTTTTATAGTGACATGACTCCATTAGGACTGCCTTCTTTATTATTTGATGGTTGTAGCTTGCTCCCATCTTCAGATTTAGGTTTAGATAGGTGTTTATCACACCCCTGAAAAGGTTCAATAAACACCCTTGAACTGTGGTCACTTGTGTCTGTCTACTATTGCCATCATGCGTTCCTTACACTGTCTTCTTTTTCTTTTCCTTTATCATTCCATCCATCTATGGGCTGGATGGTTTCTTCCAAAACACACACACAGGACATATACATAAATTAACACACACTACACTTTTAAATAAAGGCTTTATTACCCTGGTGTATGCGTCTTTATTTCTAGGTGTTAACTCAGGGGACAAGCATGTAGCCGCGCAAGCCAGGCCCTGTGGTGCCCCCAGTTACATGAGAGTTTACACACCAATTATAAACAAAAGTCACTTGCAGTTGTTAAAATAGTGCCAATCTACAGTACATCAGAATGTGCAACTACAAATTACACTATACAGAGAACAGTGCAACCACACATGGAGCATGTCCTAGAATGCACTATGCCTGATTCTGTACAATCTCTAGATGACTACTCATCCCAGAAGGCTGTCAGCCTCCCTTAATACAGAGGTCTAACAAGATCTTTTGTCACTTTGTTTCCTCACTCAGCATAGTAGTCCCTATAGGACAGTGGGTCTGTGAATGCACTCTATCTCACTGAATACATATGCCATCACAAGCATATGTGATCTCTCTTCAGTGTATTTCGGAGAACGCACTGTGCCTCCTTCAGCAGAGAATCCCCACATAACTACATATCCCAGAATACACATTCTGCACTACAGCTCAAATAATGAACTCTACCTCTCTCACCACAGATTTCTCCACACTACTACACACCCAGAATGTGCGGTGCATCATTCTGTAGAGAGCCTCCCCTCCCAAACATCACAACACATATATTAAAGCACTTGTCTCAAGGGGGAGGACCCAGTTCTGCTAATATATAGTTATCTCACAGCCCTACCAGTATTGCCCCCAGTAGGGTACACGTATCGGTCTCTGTCTAGGTGGAGGGTGCAGAGTCAAGGGTGAAGGGGTTGCTTAGGATCTGACTCACTAATGACAACATCCATTGGGAGGTGTGCTCTTGCTCACTGCATTGGAGGTATCCTCCTCCCAAAGCACTGCATGTCGCACTGCATTCATGCCTGGAGTGGATGAAACAACCAACACCAGGCACTAAACAGACAAACAATAACTGTTTTTCATCATATAACTATATTTTGGGTGTTTTAATAAGAACATAACACAAAAGGATAACACCAGAAAAAAAGAGTGCACTGAAAGAATCAAACTGAAAACAATGAAAAAGCTAAGACACTTCATAAAAAGAAAACAGCTGGTGCACTGTGAGACCATCTTTGGAGCTAATTATTTACAGAGAAGATCTTTCTATGAAGTAGAATGGAAGATGTTAAAAGAAGAGCAATGACTCCAAATTTCTTTGTAACTTAAATGTTGTCTATGCCGTAAACATGGACTTTCTTTCCCAGGAATAAGACCAACTATTTGTCAGCAACAAAATAATGGAACGCGTATTTAACAATTGCATAATCTGACTCGGCCTGCACTGCTGAGCTGAACAAAAAATATAAATAGATTTTAAAATTGTTAAAACTGGTATTTGAGTAGTGCCTTGAGAGTGAGATATGAACTCTGGAATTGGAATTTACTAATGGGCAGGATGTTTACTCTTAAAATATGTCTGAGAATACATATGGAATCTGGGAGATATAACTGGTTTCCTCCAGTCTTTCAAAGGGGAGCTATGTAACGATGAGGCAGTCCACTAGGAAAACCTCATAAACTCAAATCTCTAAAGTCATATTTAAAGGTATGTTTCTGTACTTTAGCTACACGCTGAGCATCAGAGTTTTCTTTTACATCTTGCCTAGTATGTTAGTGCACAAATACTCTTTTTTTCCTATCTGCTCTCTTTTCAAACCCTGGCTGGGAAATAAAATACTATTGATACGATCGGCCTGTGTATTGAACAAGGGCAAAACCTTGTGTAACCCTGATTTCAATACCAAAATATTTCAATTAAAAACAGCGACTATTAGAAAATGGACTACAGAAGGCAGGTGGCTGGTACATGTTTCAAACAGGGAAAGGCAACTTGATAAACATTTGTGAACCTGATGCAGGCCTTCAACTATATTTGCAGAAACATGTTGATGTAAAATGTATCACTAATACAGGGCTGGCATCTGGATACTCTGAAGATGTCGAGAATGTTTGTGGGAGCTTTCCTGCTCTGCCTGAGGGGCTGTGGACAAGTGGGCTCCCTATCTCACATGTGGTGGCGCTATCCCAGGATTCACGTTTTTTTGGCAGGAACCTCTAAGCTGGATCAAAGACATTAAGGGGCCCAGTTGAGCATGGACCCACTCAAGATGCTCTTGGGTGTACCGGCTAAGGACAGGGAGGAATACAGACGGCCTAGGTTGTGGGAGGCTACGCTGAGGGCCGGATGACTGGCGATAGCCCAAAACTGAAGGGGGTGACCGTTTAACATCCCTTCAGGCGGAATGGGGCCTTCTGATAAATAAGATGGAGGGTAGTGGTGCGTAGCCATTGGGAGAGGAGCAAGGGGATTGTAACCGCCGTACCCGAATGTAGAAGGGGGAGTGAATCCAAGTTTCTTTACTTTGTCACTTTCGCTAGCTTTCCTGAGACTAAGTACTGTTTGGAAGTTTGTTGGAAGCAGAACACACTGAGACAGAGAGTAGGGTGGGGGTCCAAGGGAGTTGTCATGTGTAAAGATATATATTTTGAAGTTTGTTTCTTGACCAAATGCAAATAAAAACGAATGTTTTAAAAAATATAAATATCACTAATTCTTGAAATAAGCTATATTGGTAATGAGGTTCCTACAACACAATATGAAAAGATGTTTTAAAGCTCCTCAGTTATTGCTCTACTCATGATTTTGAGAGTTCAGTTGCCATGAAAATACGTAATAAAACACGGAGGGGGCCATTTTATGAAAAATGCTAATTGCTTGCAGGGGTTCGTCAACATTAGCACTTACATGTTGTTGGGCAGCTGCATTCAAGTTTAAACATTTACAAGGCAGGGTTTAAAGGTGAAGTGTAAAACCAGGCGAAATCATCTTTACTCTTCACTTTCACTCTCTGGGCCTGATTTACAAAATAGTTTTCATCGAAACTTTCCCATGTTAAAACATTTTAGTAAATCAGGCCCTCTGTCTTTAAAAAAAAGAAAAAAGTAAATGCTACCTGCAAATTTCTCTTTGCAGACTGCATTTACAATGGATTCCTATGCCGGTATTAATTGCGGGTGGATGTCATAGGATCACTTTAGGTTTATGCCAGCATGAACATCACATGAAGACGTAAAATGAAGCGGATCTTCAGTCTGGGAGGGGTTGGGTGGGTTTGGGGAGCACGAGGCAGAAACATATCTTATCGTCCACTTGGCTTTCAAAATCTGTGTAAAATCGGCCGGCCGTAGCAGTATAGCACGGCATAAACGGCTATGCAGCTGTTTTTTTACACCTTGCTATGCTGCAGCACCTGCTATAAAAGGATTCCCAAAGTGTTATAGTCCATTGCAAAGCATCAATACTGTAAAGAAAGTTCAAGATCTGGTACCATATAGCTATTGTAAATTTTCAAGTTTGGGTTCAGGCAATTTAACGTATTTGTTATATTATAAAAAATAATGCCTACCAAATTTACTCATGAGCTTTCAAATTGTATTTTTTATCGGAAGCCATAGTTAAACGCTTTTAAAAATGACCCATGAAAAGGCATCTCTTAAACACAGGATAGACAGTAAAGTAACCACACAATCGTCAGTAAATTGGCCCGGAGAAACATGATTAAAAGTGAGGTGACCCTCAGACCCAAGACCATTGGTAGAGTTACCTTTAGACACATGACCCGTTGGCAATCCAACAATCGGTGACATAACTAATTAAAGCGTAACCCTATAAAACATGATCCATGATTGGGAAATTACTGAATATGCAATGGGCCTCATTACGGTTCTGGCGGTAACTGTGCCAGTAAAGCCGAAGGTTGCCGCCAGACCCGTAATGTATTACCGGAGCCTGACTTCCCGGTAACACCGGGGCATCCCGACTCCGGTGGCCGGGAAATCAGGCGCCGGTAATTTTGTAAGTCCCCATTCCCATGGAGTTTTATACGACTCTCTGGGAATGGGGACCACGGAAGCATCAGCACCGTTAAC
Source organism: Ambystoma mexicanum (assembly GCF_040938575.1). NCBI lineage: Eukaryota > Metazoa > Chordata > Amphibia > Caudata > Ambystomatidae > Ambystoma > Ambystoma mexicanum. The sequence goes on along the minus strand of NC_090929.1, from coordinate 1,130,464,966 downwards.
AACAGTGCCGGTGCTTCCGTTAAACTGTGCGGGAGGGTGCCGTTCCCCTTGTCAGGTCTGACCTGGCGGGACGGGACGGCACCAGCCCACAGAGTCGTACTGTGCCGGTCCGGAAACACTGGTGCCGGTAGGCTTACCTGCACCGGTGTTTCCGGACCGGCACAGTCAAATGAGGCCCAATGTTTTGTAAAATGACTGTTGAAAAAATTATCCATGGTACAATGACCATTAAACATATAACTTATGGTAAGGTGATCCTCAGACCCACGGCCCATTGTAAGCTGACATTGGGACACATGTCCAAAGGTGGCCCACCCGCCTATGGGTCATGTGGTCCTCAGTCACCTGACCCACAGGAAGGTGACTATTGGACACACAACCAATATCGAGTGGAGTGGACCCTCAGAAAAGTGACACACTATATGAAGACTGCTTTATATGTATCCCATATCACAGGATGTCAGTTGGGGACATAACCCATGATAAAATGATTGTTGCAAAATGTGGCCAGTGGTAAGATGGTCCTAGAACAAGCTACTTTGTCAAGGTGACCCTACAAGACTTTGTGTTAGGGTGATCCATAGACACAAAACCCATATACAAGTAACATCCATGAAGCAAATGAACGGTAGATGTTCCATGACAAATTATTTATGAACATTTAACACAAAACACAGAACTGATTAAAATGATTACCAGAAAAATGGCCTATAGACTCAGCTGTGAGTCAACGTTTAAATGCACTGCAGTGTCATATTGCCTATAAACACGATAGCAACATCATCACCCATGGTCATTGTAAGGGCACACCAGCCATGATTATTGTATAGTCATCCCATCCATTGAAACTGTAGAGTCACATAGCCCATTGGCCAGAAAACGTCACACCATGTATGTGCACTAAAGAGACATATCATGCAAGGCCACCGTAGGACACATCAACCCTAGTTAATGGAGGGTCACATTGCACATAAGCACTGTAGGTTCACATCATCTATGCCACTATTGAGTCACTTCATCTATGGGTACTGTAGGAACACATCACCAGTGGCACATAAACAAATGACATTGTAGGAATGCATCGTCAATGTTCCAGATCACATTATCTAGATGAAGTGCTGGGAACACATCCTCTGCAAGCACTGTATGGTTAAATCACCCATTGGCAATTGTAAGGAAGGTATGATATCAAACAGTTAAGACAGACACAAGTGATCACAGTTCAAGGGTGTTTATTGAACTTTCAAAATGGGTTGGAAAAACACCTGCCTAATCCTAAATCTAAAGATGGGAGTAAGATTCGACCATCAAATAATAATAACGCAGTCAAAGTAGAGTCTTATCAAAATAAAAGGCCTATACTAATAAACCTATTGCCAGTCCTTACTTCTAAATACACATGGTGTGGGAAACAATCGTATGCAAAAGAAAAGTGTTCAAGAAATTATATCTCAGGATAGTTGAGCCGTTGGCTTCCCTTTCCAACGTTTTCTGCACGGGACAAGGGGGCACACTCAAGCTTAGCACACACTCTGGCTTCTCTAGCACGAGGATGCAGTTCAAAACCTCAGTATCAGGGCCTTCTCTGCCAAAGTCTCTTTTCCATTAAAAGTTTCCTATTACAGAGGGTCTGATGCGACAAACAAACAGTAACGTTCCTTACTTTTCAGGATTTCCATATGTACAACAATTTCTCGGGCGATTCACTGTTCACCCGGGGTCCCCCTCCACCGGGCTCAGACCCACTTTAACACTTCCTTTCTTCTCAATTGGCCTCCCGCGATCGGGCTCGGACTACTTTATCTCCTTTTCCAATCTTTCCTTTCTTCTCAATTGGCCTCCCTCAATCATTCCTTTCTGTATCAAAAATCAAAGACTTTTGACTGTGTGATGGGTTTTGCTTGACCCATTGCAGGACCACTTTGATTCACAAATTCTTTCTCCATACAACTCTTTAACTTTCACTTCTGCCACTTTTCTGCTGCATACCTTACAGAGACCTTAGATTGAGCACGCACTCTGTGCCAGACCCTCTGTGAACGCTATTGCATCTTTCCTTTCAAAGTTCAAGCATTCATTAGCAGTTTAACTTTACTTGCATCTTTCATCACACGTGTTTTAACAATGTTCGTTCCAGCACACGTTATACAATGTTGCTGCTTGCAACCCTGGCTTCAACACAGACCGGCGGTCTGGTATCAGTCTCTCCAACTCACCGGCCGTGTTGATTTCTTTGTTGCTACTCTGTTCTTGGAGCCAAATAAGGTACCATGGCGGCTGCTGCTTCTCCCCGACTCGATTACTCATGTAGGAGGAGCATGTGTACCTAAGAAACACAATGCAGGATTCTTCGGACTGGTTTTGTAGCCTTAAGCTGTCCAATCTCGAGGTCTCATGAAAGTAAAATTTTCTTGCCGGAAAGGTCAAAGGAATTTCCATCCTTGCAAACCCCCTGTACTTCACCGTCTTTCGACCCTCATTCAGCTGCCGTCTTGAAGCTGCTATTTCCACGTGTGTTTGCCTCGCTCAGAGTGTGTTTTCGTGCCCTGCCTTTTATCCCTGTGGGGAAGGTTAGCGGAAGTCAGGTGTGTGGGATGGCCAGTAATTGCCTGACCTCATCGGACCATTCGATTGGGACATGTCAGGTATACTGCTCAGGTGTTGTCAAGGAGTTCCCCCCTTCTCACCTGGGTCCGGAGTTTGCCGATGTCTTCGATCGCTGCCTTCTTACGAACGTTCCTGATCTTGAACAGCGCCGCTCGAGTCTCGTCTGGTTCCAGGTTGCGTTTAGTTCCGGGAGCGCGGAGTCCAGGAATCCGGGAGTCTGGGAAAGGCTAGAAATGCTCACAACCAGGAAGGGGGAAAGGGTCAGGAGCGGGTAATAGCACTGGGACAAAGGAAACAATACTGCGAGCTACGAACACACGTCTGGGGCTACTCTGCAATAGCATTGAGACGCGCGGAGCCGCAGAAGGTGTGGTCTATAAATAGATCACGCCGCGTTCAGCGCATGGAGCGAGCAAGGGCTTCAACTCTAGGACGGTCATGTTGGAAGTAGTACAGAATGTAAGCCCCGTTGAGACAAGGACCAGGAGGTCCAAAAGGGGCGTGATCTGAAGTTCATGACAGGTGTTAGTCTGTTTTCTCCCAGAGCGGGCTGTCCATGTGAAAGTGTTCATGTAGGAAAGGGCGGGGTAGAGTCCCTATGTATCCTACCTGGTAGAATGGGGTAAAGGTGTTACAGCGAAGGTGACACCGCGTCTCACAATGCAGCGGTTCACTCCCACTCACTGAAGATCCCTCACCCACGTGATCCTCCCGCACTGGTCCACCCTCAGGAACCTGATCCAAAAGCGATGACTGTGTCCTGGCCATCTGGGTGACAGATCCCGGAGACTAGTGGGTGAGACACCTTCTGGTGTCTCACACAATGTAGGGATATATTCAGTGTTCCTGAAATAAATGGGCACTGAACATATTGACTTACGACTTTGGCGGTAGCTATGCCCTTAATAGGTAGCCATGCCCTTAGTAAGGGCATGGCTGCCTCCAAAATCGTGTCCGGATCCGGGTTCCCTGAATGGGGAAATACCGGCCCATTCCGAGTATGGAGGGCCCGGTATTTCCTCCTTCAGGGAACCCGGGCCTGGTCCTTCCCCATTCCCGGAGGGAGCTAACAACGGGCCCATTACGAATGGGCCCGTTGTTAGCTCCCTGGTCCCCTCGCGGAAAGCGCTATGGACGTCTGGAAAAACCAGACGTCCAGAGCGGGTCCCGCAAGGGCACCTCGTAATTGTGCGGAATGGGTTTAACCGTGCCGGCACCATTACCAGCGCCGTCAAACCCATTCCACACAATTTATAATGAGGCCCATTGTCTCTTTCTTTTGACGTGTGACACAGGGATGTTGCCTGGGCTAAGTAATGAAATATATTTTTTTTTTTTATAGAAAAATACCCATGGAGTATGATCATTACAGCAAGAACATGTGAACTGCTGGACTCAGCAGAGAGAAATGATGCTGTGTGCACAACGATGACACCAAATGCCTGGACATATTATTGACATACAACCCCCACAGAACAACACTTACTGGAGGATACTAAAACTGTGCACAAAAAACTTGATCCTTAGAAATAGAGTGAAGTTGATGATGGATGATTTCTTCTTGGCCTGGTCAGCCCAGCCATCAGGAGCCACTTTATACAGAATATCTTCCTCACCCAAGAAGAAGAACTCTTTGTCTGAAGGGAAAGCAAAGCAAAACGGGAGAATATGGCACAAAGTTTATGATTTATTATCATGAATAAACATCTAGAAACAACATCTCGAATGGGGAGCACGGATGAAACCTCCAGACTGATGGGTTATGGAAAGCTTCACTCGATACAGAATAAACAGAAATTAGATGTTGTAGCAATTGAGTAAATGCTTTTATGTGCACAGTAGGAAGTACGCCTATTGGAAAACACTGAACAAAAAAAAAGCAGTCATTATACGGGGAGTATCCCAATGCATTGCAAGGCACAAAAAAGGCCACACATCTCAAGCAGCTACAAGTATACCGAGAGGACAGATATGAGTGAACATTATCCAACAAGCAACAGAGGCAACAGGAGAATCGGCTATCTCAAGTCCTCCATTTGTCATGCAAGAAAATAAACCATATTTTAAGGTATTGGGTCTAACAGTCTCCAGTCATCTCAACTCATCTTCTAGAAACCCATTTTGAAGAAGTTAGCTGGTGTCTCCACCACAGGGAGTTCAACTGAGGATCCAACTTACAAAAGAGTAATTGCCTTGGTTAAACCAGTGGTGATGATGAATTAATAGGAAGTGGAGTGTGCCTTATCTTCTGGGAGATAAAGTATGCAAATCAGAAACATAGCATGGGCTAGGCAATTGGAAAATTGCGAGTAGAGCTTCAGCTGATAAAAGCACATGATTGAGAGCTATAAGACTTAACCTTCATGGGATCCCACGAGTCTTGCCAGGTTTAATGTTACTTACTTTCACATATGTTTTTCTTTGGGGGTATTTGTATCGGAGGAACCTCGCATTAATGCACTTTACATTACATAAGCATAGGTTATGCACAGAGACATGGGGGATGGTTACAGATGTAAACTGGGGCATTCATAAAGCTGATTGAGTGGCTTTACAATAGTTCTGGTAACATTAGTGGGGGAGAGGAGGAGGAGAAGGATTAGGTGAGTCAATGAGTGTTGGGTGATAAGACAGCCTTACAGTAAATTCTGTAGTGTGGCAGTAACTATTAAGGGAATGTGATGCAGTGATCAGGGATGTAGATCACGGGGGTTTGACTCTTAATCTTCACCGTTTTGTCTTTCTTTGGTCTCCAGTCAAATCACATTGTGGCTATTGTGTGTGAATTCTCATTCGAGTAGCCTAGATGCACAGTGATGTGTAATGGATAACAGTCTGGAGAGCTAGACATTACAGTACCATGAGTATGGCGGTAATGTAGTCATGTTAGTGCTGACTAGAGATCAGGCATACTGTGGCATATAAAATGGCTGTATAAGGGGCACGGGTGAAGTTTAGGCACCTGTGACAAGGCTTTTGCCACCATCAGTTTAAGGGAAGACAATGACTTAAATGCTGAACAGATGATCGTGGGAGTAATGAAAGGTTTAATGCTCCAGATGTGGCTTCTTACTCATTTGTGGATTAACTGGGAGCTCACACATAGTCCTACTGGCCGGCCTTATCACTAACTGACACATTCAATCAGGAACTCATGAAATGTAGTTCTTTAAGTACTCAGGATCCATTCAGAACTCATAGTGTATCTCAATACTCACACTAACCTGGTGCAACCAGGAATTCACACAGTGTAGCTCTGTCCTCTTCTCTGATCACTTATGGGTATCATCTAGTGAACTGACGTGATCCTGAGAGGATGCATCTAATAGATTCTAGCACTCACTGTTTCCACAATCCATTTGGAAACCTGGGCAACATCGTTGACTCACCCCATGCACTACTACAAACTCATTTAATGCATCTGTGTAATCCACCCCACCAAAATCAACAGGTAAATCACAGTGCCATAGAGTTCACAATTGTAGATAAAAACCGTCTTTAAAGGCAGTGTGTGTCACAGATTAACCACTGTCCGTACGAGCATGACTATTCTTTAGAGAATGGGTGCTCTATGTGCTAGACTCACTGGATGACGAGGTCACTGAAGAAGGGCCTCAAACACAAAGACAAAATACTCTGCGTCTGATGAGTGCAGTTGAAGGATCTGCCTTGGACTCTCTAAAAAGGAGAAGGGAGAGCTTCCTTTTTACAAAACTCTATATCAGGCAGTGCTGGCAGCCACATGGAAGGTAAGCTGTTTACTCACACTACCCACACACCGCATAATGTGGTTTCATATCATGAAGGACACACTCACCTTTCATGGATGCCAGCCCAAAGTAGAAAGTTTCTTCTAGGTTTGCGTGTGCCATTACCATATCAAAGACATCCCTGGCCTTGGACTTGACATCACAATTTACATCCAGGCACTGCCCACTGGGTAAAATGACATAGAGGCTTCTTTGAGATAAATAAGACTTTCCCCTCTTAGTCTGAAAAATAGAAAACGTCTACTGTATCAAATTCAGTAAACCATCACTTGTGCATGTAGTGATCACGACATTGTATCAATATTTACCACAATAGATCTGGGTAATTCCAAGGTCACTGCAGGCTCTCCAGACATCAAGACAAACTCTGGCTGTGAAAACTGAGGAAGGAATTAACAAATGTGACAGGGAATTATATGTGCTTTATCGCCAAGTAGGATATGATATCATTTAATGAAGTCATTTAGGAAAATAATTTGGGAAAAGAAAGTCTTAGATGTTGAGTTCTCAGTAAAATGGGTCCACAAAGAATATATGGAGAAGAAAACTAACCATAGGTTCAGGACCTCTTGGGCTAAGGTTTTATGAATGATACGATTTCCATTAGTTAGACCCTGTGTGTGGCAAAAGAAGGTGGGCTCAACAGGCATCAACATAGTACATTTGAGCCCTCGTATAAATGAATAATGATAAGACTCACTTCATGGAATACTGAGACAGGATCTAGAAAAAAGATGGATAACATTCAGAAAACCTCAACAAGGATTTGTAAGAGGAAAATCCTGTGGATTAGGACAAAGTAATTTTAAACAATATTAAATTAAATCTGGAGAGTGATAAAGAATACTGAGATTAGAGCTAATCACATATAACGAAGTACCGTTCTTAAAACACAACAGAGCACTACGTTGAATATCTCAGAGCAAATTTGTTCGTTGTCTACCATGTTTCAGAATACTAGGTTATGGGGAGTCTTTAACTGGGCTACACAGCTTTCACCCACATAGATCTTTTTTAAACTTAGATGTGTATAGCCCACAATAAAGTGATATATTTCCAGTATTACCTTAGTAAGAGTTTATGTTGTATATATTTGTTATTTCAATTCACTACTCAATTGTGTGGCCAGCAGGATAGTTTCAACTGCAACGGAAATTGTTTAACTGGTTATGCAGGCAACACACATGTGATATACACCTTATTATGGCACTACCATGAGTTGGGTGGTTTTATTTGAAGGTAAACACTACCCTCAGGGCTGGGTCAGACTGGGGCATGAAAGTGTGTCGGGCACCAATGAAAAAGTTGCCCACAATTGAAAATGGCAATTCATTCCTTTTGTGACAGATTGTTTGAATAGTACCCAAGGGGGGTTTTTTTTGATAAAATGTGATGCAAATTGTGCAAATTAAAGAATATTAATTCAGCATTAATTGTCAAAACTACTAGGCGCATAGTGAAGTAATGTATCAGACTGGCCCACATTGGCAAAAAAAGTGGCCCACTTTGACCAATAAAATGGATCCACACTAGCATTTTGCGTTTTTGGTTCAGGCATTGCCCTGTTCCCCTATAGGCTAACCGAGCCTTCCTCAGGGGTATTCCTGAAAAACCTCTAAATTATGTTATTACAGAAATTCCACTTGCTTTATCTTTCTTCTATCTATAAAAAAAAAAGAAAATTTGATGGTGGAAATTAATAGTGTACACCTATAGTGTATACTAATATTGTACATTTATTTAACAAGCAAAACTGTCAAACCTGACTCTTTGATGAATTTCAGGGGAAGGGTGGTGTGAGTTTGGGCATTGTAGATGTCCACTTTTTCACCCCTGGCAATGTCCCCACTCAAAAGGTTTTTTCCTGTATGGATTGGAAGCACTTGAGCCTCCCTCCTGTACAGGAAAAAGCCTTCCCAAAAGTCCAACCATTTAGTTGGGGTACAAATTGGAGGACTTTGAAGGCAGAATACCACCTTATAAAGAGATGGTATTTTTAGCGCCAGTGGTATTCCCCTTGAATACTGCCTGATGCAAATACATCAGTAGCTGTAATGTGGTGGTTACTAAAACAGGTGGTATTTAGCAAATACGGCCTATGCCAGCAATATCACCTGTGGGATGTTTTTACCCATGCATCCAAGCCCTACCATAAAACTGTGCAGTACTGGCATGGAAAACAACATGATGGCCAGAACTCCCCAGAGAGTGCACAGGGAAAACATGAAGAATAGGCTGCTACCCATTTTTGCCTATGTTGTGAGCACAGGAGGGCACTGCCTAAAACCACCATTGGGCTACACACAAAGTAGCCTGAAACCATTGGGAATGGCAATGCTGATTGCCAAAAAGCAACTCAGAACTGTGGGGAATTCATTTTCTTAATCCCAAAAATGGTTGCAATACCGGTACTCACCACTATCAGAAAGCTGGCGTTTTAAAATCACCAGACTTTCGTGTAAAACAGAACAGAGGAACTCAAACCAGGCCAAGGAAAGACTTGCTAAGAGGTGGACACAATGTAAAACTATATTCTGAAATGACTTGAAGGAAGTAATTATTTAATGTATATATAAAAATTGTAAGTTTGATTTAAACTGGGAACTAAAGTGACATTTAGCTGAATTCTGCCTGACAACTCCCCCCGACAGGAGAAACCTGCTCAGCCACTCTTCCCAGGCCTAGCTGCATCCTGCTTCCCCACCAAAAGGAGTTGACACCTCTCTGATTGAATTACCTGGGGACTGCAGGAAACTGAACAATGGACTCAGGCAAATGTTATATTGGGGGGGCCGTAAAGTGGCTTCCTCTTGGGAGAAGTGGGAGGAGAAGTACTTCGGGGAGCCACCCAAGCTGGAGGCGGGGGCAGGCAGAAGCTTCCCCCATGTGCTTTGGAACCTAAACCACACCCATCTGGGCCAGAGCATAATTTTAAAAAAGATGGATAATTCATAGTACGGACTTGTCAGAATTATATAAGTAATAACATTATTCTTGTGATTTTTCTGTGCACGTTTTAAGAGGTGTTAGGACCCTGTGGTGTATGCTGGGGGGTTGCTAGCGGAAAATAGGGTCTTACTCCAAATGTCTGCATGTTAAAAATCTGACACTTCATCAATTAATGTCCATACTCCTTGCGCACATGTGTGTAATTTTTGGTAAATGTCTGATATTGGTAAACCAGTCAAAAAGCGCAAAATGCTGTAATTTTTGAATGCAAGCCCCCAGGAAGATCAGAGGCGGACAAGCATGGACCATAAGGAATATATAATGTGTACATGTCATTTCAACAAATTGTGTATCTGGGAAATATGTATTTGAATCAAATATAGATTTGTGGGCAAATTGACCAGGGGAGGATCCTCTGACCCATAAACAGACCTCATCATGATGACAATCCATTTCCTTCCCCCAATCATGGGAGAGGGGAGAATTGGGCCAATGACAAGTAGAGAGGGGCAGGTAGAGAGATTCAATTCCATTTTGTGCGGGACGCTCTGCCGGGAGACTCCAGACTTCACATCCATCAATCTTCAGAGACCAGAAATTTACTTCAGAACTTAAAGCAAGGGCCTAAACCCACAAACTGAGAACTCTTCTCAGCAGGCCTCAGCATCCTTAAAATCATTTGCAAACTATTCCACAGCCGGGCGAGCTGTCTGAATTCTTTTGCCAAGAACTTTTGCCAGTACCCAGAAAGCAGTGTTACATCCAGAATCCACTTGATCCGGACCGGAAAGCAGAGCAGTATCCAGAACCAGAGGCCGCTGTATCCAGAGAGACTAGACCAGCAGAGCAGAGCTGACCCAGACCGCTGTGTGCAGAACCAGAGATCCGGATCGCTGTGAGCAGAACCGGTGCCTGATTGACCCGCCGAGCAGACAGAACCGCCGCCGGACGTGTTGACCAGATCCGTGACAAGGCCTAGTTCAAATTTATATTGTGAGTACCTAGCAGAACTGTGCAGAACCAATCTCTTAGTTAAAATAATCTAATTCACGCTATTTTAACCTAGGTAGAACTGCCTCCTGGAAATCGTGTCATCTGTCATTTTTAAAGCTGCACAACTCTCACCTGTCAATTCTGCAGCTGCAAGCTGTCACCTGTCATTTTGAGTTTTACTTTAAAATCTGAAAATCTATCTTTATTAAATCGTCCGTATCTCTGGAACCGTTTGGGCTAGGAACGAAATTTAACTTTCATTTTAAAGCCTTGATTCTAGGCTTTCCAACAAGCCTAGAACCGACTTCCTTATACTTTTACCGCAATCGCGATCTACGCACTTGTGAAATTTACCGCGATTTGCGATTTTGCTCAATATCTCCACTTGCCAAAATAGCAGCTCCATTCTTTCCTTTGTTAAAAATCCGTTTGCAACCTGGTAATAACTCATAGAGCATTGCTAAAGTGAGCCTGAACTAATACCAACAAGCATCTCTCACTCACCCTGAATCTCTAGAGGGAATTAAAATCAGTTAGCACATTTTCCCATCCATTGCCATCACATTTAAAAGCATTTTGGGCCTGTGTTTCAAACTTCTACCTGTTTCCTCTAAGCTTGCTGGGGGGGAACTGAATTCTGTATTGTACTTGATTGTATTCCTGAAGACTGTGTGTGTTACTTCCATCTCCTTGCATTGCATATAGGGGGGATGAATTGCCACCAGGGGAAAAGTGAACATATTATCTCTTGTGAAACCATATCAGTTTATTTTCTGTACTGCATTTATTCCACCTTGCATTTCCTTGAAACCATAAAGCATTTCAGCTACCTCATATTCTATACTACTCCTAAGTAATCAAGTGTACCACTGTAACATTACCCATTGTGGATCCACATCATATGTCTAAGTGTACTATCAGATATTAATTTGTTATAAAAGTGTGATACATATATATTGTTTAATTTTTCAAATAAACCTTTTAATTTGCAAAACAAACCTACTTCTTGGCTCAGTGGGGTCAGGGGGATTCTAAGAGGGGGGTGTTATACAAGGGTTGTCATCCAGAGTACTGAACTGGACATAAAAATACATCAATAAGGGTTTTCCTCAGCATCCCAGACTAGGCATTGACTTAGCTGTAGTGTTGATTGAATATCGCTTACACACCAAACTCGTAATGAGACCCTACGTCATTTATATGTGGATTAGGGACGTATCCTATCCATGTGGGAACACTTGTAGCCATGTTCCTCAGGCGCTCTCCTTAGATCGACTAGTGGTAGCTGCTGCAACCTTTTGATTGGACACACAACAGACTCTTAATGTTTCCATTTGGATGTTGCTACACATCTGCATTCTTATGCACAGCTGGCCGTACCCCTCTGTGATCCTCTACAAGACTCACACTGTGTTATAACATTTCCTTTCATCGCGAGGGATAGTGAGATGATATATGCTACCAATGGTGACAGAACAAAGTTTCCTAATATTTTTTGGGGAATTCCTAGGGTGTTTCATAGTTCTAAGACCTAGTAAATGGGGAAGCCCCAGGTGATCAAATCGTCCATGAAAAAATTGAAGAAAGGCGCCTTAGCCAGTGTGCAGTAGTACAGTGTGTGATATAGAGACAATATGGAGACAAAACAATAATGTTCTACGAGCTGTGTGAATGTGTGTACATCAATACCTTTTTTCTTCGCTGTGGCAAACTTCTGACTGAGTTGGCAGGTGATGAGTGGCCTTTGGACTCACAAGATGCTGATACGGTGGAGTTTGAGCCGACGTAGCTGCTATGTGCTGAAACACTGGCGTGTGACTTCCAGGATGTTCGAGGCAGAGGTGCTTCTGCTAAAATGAATGAAGTTTATATTGCAGTTATAACCATGGCAGAAACTAGGTAATGAAAGGGTGGGGTGTTCATGTTCTCATCCAAGCGTAAAGAGCAGCCTAACACAGTGCACCTTAAAGTATACAGGCTCACATGTATGTCATGAAGGGTTTAATGTCCTAATCATGAGCCTCACCAAACAAAGAGAACTCTCTGGCAGAAATACACCTGATCCAATGCATAAGAAACCTGCTGTGGGAAACAATGCATGTTACAAACAGCAGAGACCTGGGGCCTTGGCCCTAGCAGCACATGATCCTGCTCTTGCAGGTGTCCGCTAAGTCTGGGACATGGATAAAGAGCCCTCGTTCAAAGGGGTCATTCAGCATCCGCCACCTAACTCAATGAGACAATATCTGCACTGCTACATTCTTCTGAGTACATGCAAAATATCCTTGGGCAATCCACCTCAAAGCATGTCAATGCCTCTGAGGCCAGAGACCCCTGGGTTGCTAAGCCCTAAAAAGCCATAAACCTAAGGAAATGACCATGTAGACATTTTCTAGCTACGGACTCTCAAAAATGCAGAGGTCTGGCCGAGTCATGTTGGAATGCTCTCAACGCAATCTGAGGTAATACTGAGAAAGTACATGATCTACTGTGGCAATAATCGCATTCCAGGTGGGCTGTACCATCTGGTAATGGCCCACTGTCCCTAGGAAATGGCCTGAGTGAAGCAAGGGTATTAGCAATGGGCGGCATGCTATTATCATGACAGTACAGCCTGCGTGGAACAGAATTATCACCATTAGCGCTCCTCCGTGCTGGGTAACTGTCTCAATAGTATTAAAAACAAGCATTGAGAATGCCAACAGTTTTGGCTTTTGTTTAGGCATAGGAAAGGCATTTACCAGGCACTGCTATAGTGGGGTCTATAGTGAGATTAACTGGTCATTGATAGTAGCAGCCGCAAAATGGTGAGAGTACCTGGGCATATAATAGCAGCGCCTGGCAAATGTCTAATATGTACAGACCAGCCAAAGTTGTTGGCTTTGCCAATACTTGTTTTTAACAGGACTTCAGTGAAGGACACACATATTGCTTATAAAACAGGTGGCTGAAGGCAGACCTAGTTAAGACATTTTTATTACACCAGTAGCACATGTACAGCTCCAATTAAATAATTAACCCCCAGAGGACTGCTTTAAAAAAACAATGGTAGGCACTTCGAGCAAAACGTTTGATGGTAAGGCATGATAAATCTAGCTCAAAGAGATCCCAAGAGGATGTGTTTTGGACGGGGAGGGGCAGGAAGTGTGTGGCAATGTCCATAGGGATTAGCATGACCACGGGCAGTCAATGGGCCTCACCACGAGTTGGGCGTTTCTGCCGCATTTAAGGGCTACCTGCCAACTCGTGATGAAGCCCAATATGTGGGTAAATAACCAAACAATGCCTACAAACTTGGTGTGCTTCCTCATATGCCATTTCTCCCTAGCTATGCAATAGTTTCAGCTAATAAGTGGCACTGATAGCCAAAACTAAAAAGCTGAAGAGAATGTGTTGGTGTATGACATCGCACTTAGTGCGCTCGTCTGGGAAGAGGAAATAGCTGTGAAATGGGCAGGGTGAGGAAAGAGGATGGGGAGAGGTGGATGTTAGACCAGGGCACAGGGGGATAGAGAGGGGAGTTGTGGTAGTTGGAGGGAAGGGGTAATTGGGAGCACAGTGGGGGAGAGTGACATGGTAATTGGAGGTGCAGAGAACAATGCACTGTGGTACACTGTGGCAATCAAACACTGGGAGAGCATGCTCCTCCTGTCGGGTGATGTCTGCGTTCCCCACATCCCGGTTGGTCGATGCAGCGTCGCAGGGTGCTAATGTGACTAGGAGGCCCTTTTTAGAGGAACAGTTCTTGTGCACATGTTCTATTGTTCTGCCAAGATTATTATGACCTCCCTAAGCAGGGTTCTGAGTGCATGCAGCTGTTGAGCCTCTTATCGGCTGTGCTTCTGTGGAGTCCTCAGAAAGCACACATTCTGATGGGTCGCATATAATATGTTTATTGTGGATCCCTTAGTCCTGCTATTAGGACCTTTGGAAGGATTGATCAGAGTGCAATGTTTTGAAAGGTTTTAAAGTATGTTCTTGAACAATATAGCTATTTGTGCCATGCAGAGTTAAGAAATATATTCTCAGTGAGTGCTCTGAGAGCATGCATTGTAACGGTACTATAAAGATCGGTTAGCTCAGTGTACATGCAGTCTGCTAAGCTTGAGAGGGGTGTGCGAGAGACGGCCAGGAGCACAGATGTATTATGGACCCTGGTAGGACATTTCTGATGATTTTAAAGAGTGCACTACTTCTTCTCAGTCTCCTTCTTAGCCTAAGGAGCTGCATTTAGGATGAGCTCTGAGTGTGTATGTTATGAATCCCAGATACAGCTTTCTCGCTGTGTAATTTAAGGAGCATTAATCTTTTCATTAATCGAATATTTTCCTTCTAAGTGAGTCAACAAAGCCATTTTTAGCAAGATGCTATTGAATGAAGGCCTGTTTGGATGAGCCAAAAACTATTCTAGTTGAACAGTTTGTGCTGGTCCCTTACATTTTTCATATGTCACCTGCAGGTTCAAACTGCAATGCTCCACTAAACCCCTTTAGAATGTGTGCATGTTCTGTTTTGCCTGCATTGGCAGCCGTGAGATGGTAATAAAGAACCAGCCCAGTGCCCTGCTGGTGCCCTCGCATGAAAGTATCAGCGATTATCTCTCAGGGATGCAGCTGGGTTCCCTTTGGTCTGCTGAAAGTGGCTGGTTGCCATGGCTCCAGTGGTGCAGACCCAGCTTCAATAAAAGAAACAATGTTGTCAATTGCCAAGAGTGGAACAACGTTTGAATGTGTGTAAGACTACAGTTAAACAGCTGTGGTCTCTGCATGTATGCAACATAGGTAAAAACGAGTACTGTGAGGGGCCAGTAATGTGAGGTGGTCACTGTTTAATGATTTATCAAAACATGCCATTTTATTCTCAAAAGAAATATGATCAAAAAATGTTTCACTACCCATACTCTGCTGAGGATTTCCATGCCTAACCAAAGCTAAGGGGAACACTAACACAGAACAACTGGCCCTAACACTAAGCAACAAATACACACAGAAAATATATTGCAATACAACACACCATGAACAACATTCACAGTTTCTGACTAACCTTCTAATGTCGTGGATAATTTCCCATCCCGAGGATTCAAGGTTAGTTCTGCCAATGTTCAACCAAAGAAAGAAATGACGAAAGAAATGTCTCAAATCAGTTCCAATGATAGCAAATCTCTTCTCCTGGGTGAAATATTCACTTTCCACTTCCACCAAATAGCACCAATAGTAATCCAAGCCACAATGCATTGTCACCTCTTCAAGAAGACTTGCCACAGTTCAAAAGAAATGCAATATCCACAACTGTCAGTGATACACAGTTCTTGGTTAACAGTTAGTATTTCTTTAGTTATAGTCTTAGAATTCACAATGGTATATTTGTCAGGATGACTTCTCGGTGCTGCTGCTTCCACTTCAACAACTTCACTTCTACTTGATTCCCTATGAGAAAAGTCACCTTTGTCTCACAGTACTCCACTTTGTTTAGACTACTACAATGTTGCATCTACTGACAAACAGATATACCACCATAGCTTCAGTACTTTGGACTACTACCACAGCTTTAGTGATTTGTACCTCTAGACAGGCTTTGACAAGATATACTTTAAAATACGTCAACACCTTCAAGTAGGCAAGACACTCTTTCTCTGAATAACTCTCTTCAAAAGGTGCAGCTTATTTGCCTGTCTTATCTGTCTGCAACAATAACAACCTAGGTTTGCCTTTAAGACTCACTTCTCTCTGTCTTCCACAGTCTCTGGCACTACAGGTTGTGTCAACTTCAAAATAGTCTTCACAAGCAGCCGGTTTCCATTTCCCAACTTTACCTGCACCTGTCTGCCAGTTATCAGCACAATTAATTACCCAGAAGCCTTGGTGCCACTCTCTTGGCTTCAGGTAACTTGCACACTTGTATCTCAGGCCAACTGAACTGTTATTAACTTCACAGTAACAGCTAAATTGCTTTTAACTCTGAGAAAAGCTGATTTCACTGTTAATATTGGGAGACTCTTGGCTTTGGCAATGCTTGTGTTCTTCAATAGTATTTACACATTGACTTCTTATATACAAAAGTTATACAGTGTTATAGTACAGAATAGAGTTCAGTCTGTCTTTAGGAATCATAATTTGGCACACGCGACCACTTCTTAATGTAGTTTTGAAAGTTTAAAGGTTGGTACTGAATTGTATTCCTGTGTGAAAGTGAAGGATAGAGTTCAGTCCTCCTTTAGGAATCACAATAAGGCACAGGCGACCATTCCTTGATATAGTTTTCACAAGTTAAAGCTTTCAACAATTATGTGATCAAGGTTAGGTATTCGGTAATGGCCTTCACAATGTTCACTCTTCTTAATTAGTGACACGCGACCACTCCTTCAGACAATAACAGTCTTTTAAAGGTCGAACAATGGATTTAAGCAGCAGATAGCATCTGCTTTCTACGTGAGTGAAAAGAATTTCATATTATGTGTGAATGCTACATTTCCATTTTTCAGGTACTTCAGGCTCAATGAGCAACTTCCACTCCCTTTAAACCATACAGAATAGGGAAATGGATATTGTTGCTGGCAATGCTCGAGAAAGGTATTAGAATAGCGTACTTCACTCACCGACTTCTTTAACACTTGTTCTGCGAGTCGTACTGCTTCCCCGACTTCTGCCACAACCTCTACTGCTTCTGGCTTCTTGGGGACCCACACGCTTTCTCTGTGAACGTGTCTCCAGTCCGCCACACGTTTATGGAGCCCCTCTCACTCCTGAGACCCACAGCTGGACAACTGCTCCTCGCATCGGTCTCCAGCATGATTACTGCACGGCAACCACAGCCATCAGGCTCACATGGGGAAAGACAACTCTCCTGCAAAACTTCCACTGCGCATCCTCTGCACTTCAGCGTTTGGGGGAACATGGCCCTCTCAGAACAAGCAGGTGGAAACTGCTGCTCCACGTTCTGGCGTCCCTCTTGTTCTCCCACTTCTGCTTGGTTTGCCAGCCTTGTGCCTTCTTCCTTCTGCTACTATTGCTACAGCTTGCATTCCAGTCACAGTTACAGCTCCTTCCAGTTGCCTGCAACTGAGGGGACCTTTTATGCCTCCCAGGATCCTTCAGGTATGGGCTGTTAGGCCTAATTGCATGCCCCTTCAGCTCTTTACCTCGTCCCAGTACTTATGGGATTATGGGACTTGGAGTTCCTTTCAACAAAGTTGTCTCTTTTAACAATTGAGTTACGTTTAAGGGTAGATTTATTTCCCTTAAACTCATTAAAAGATGGACTGTTGGGATTGGTTGTTGCATAGGAAGACATTAGATTTAAGGCATTTTCTCTAGACCCTTTTACATGATACCTTTGGGAGTAGCAGGGTGTTTATCCTGAGATATCTTGAAAGATTGTTCTGTGACTATGGCTTGCTCAGATTTAACAGAGCTTGTACGCCAGGTGACAGATCTTATATGAGGGTCAGGGACATTATAATGACAATAAGTCAATTTTGGCAATCCAGTAAGGTGCTTCCTTTCAAAGGACAAATAACATGTCTCATCCGATGGGATCTCCTAACCACCCTGAGCCCTGTCTCCTACCTGGTGATCCTCCCAAAGTACACCACCCCCAAGGTTCGGATCAGGCAGCATCTGCTTTTCCCAGTCCACCTATGAGGAGACCTTAGGTAGGGTTTCAGTGAGGGATCCGTAGGATTCTTCCCAGTACACACAGTTGTGGTATCCACAAGTGTATATTCTACACAATACAGAATACATAGTCATGGTATCATGTGTATGTCATGAACAGGACCACCCAGTTCTGGCATCTATATGTGTATGCCATACCAATCAACAGGACCGGAGGGGACACAACATTGTTATCTTCATGTGTATGCAAAGGACCGGACCAAAGTACACACACCAGAGATATCAGCATGGAAATGCCATAAACGGTAGTATACACAGTCATGTTATCCATTTGTGTATCCCACTTACAGGACCAGAGTACAAACAGGTGTGGTACCCTCATCTGTAGACTAGGCAGAAATGCATAAAGCTGTGGTTGATACATGTGTATGCTATGCACAGGACCAGAACTACAAACAGCTATGGTGTCTGCATGTTTATTGGCATGCCCAGACATCGACAGGCACCCTTTAAGCCTAATTTTATGCTTCAAGGGTGTTTCTTGTACTAACAGAAAAATAAAGGATTAGGTTTCACAGAGGTCTCTTGGTGGGAAATCATCAGAACATAAACAAATCAGGCTTCACTAGGAGGACAGTAGCCTCCAGTCTGACCTTTCTACCTAATACGCCCGCTTCCTTGTGGAATACAAATGGCACTCCCAATCTTTGTTGTTTTAAATTACGACACATGTCTTCCTTGGCATTTCAAGTTACTTGCTCAGCTTTTATAGATTTTGTCAATATGTCACACATATTCTCAGTCAAACTATACCCACCACCCCTAGTGCCTTGAGTCTTCTAGGTGCCGACCAGGCATTAGACACTTTAAGATTATTTGAAGGACTGTACTGGGCCCTGGGGTTGTCAGGCTTAACTCTTGGTAGGCTATGAGGCACCTCTTTGGGTGGTGTTGCTCCTCCACCAAGCTAAGAGCCTCACCAGTAGCATGGGTTTTGACCAGACAACTCGAAGCCTCTCTTATTTGCTGCCCCCTCCTCCTTATCACTTGTACATTCCTCTTCTCTGGCCTTCACCACCTTTCTACCCTCCTGCTCCTTTCTCCTCCTCAAAGAATTTCCATACTATAATTTGCTCCTATTCTACCCCTCTTTTCCTTCTCTTATCTTCTCCTCATTCTCCCTTTTGCAATTCCACTGTTCTTCTTCCCTCCCTTCTCACTTTTTATCCATATTCTCCTTTGCCTCCTCCTCATTATTCTCCTCCGCCTCCTTCCCTACAAATCATGAATCTTTTTCTGAAGTTATCCTTTCTACCTCCTTACTGCTCCTCTTCAGCACTTTCACATCTGTTACTTTCTCCTTCTTTGATGTTCCCCTTGCTCTTACTCCTTTCTGGTCCTCTTGCCCCCCGAACCAGCTCTCCCCCCTCCTTCTCTGATTTTCTCTCCTACTTTCTGCTTCTCTGCATCTTTCAAATCCTTACCTTTCTTCTTTTCTGAGGCACCCTTCTCCTGCTCCTTTCTGCGCCTCTGCACCACCTCCACCTCTTCTTTGAACCTTGCCTTCTCAACGCTCTGTCCATAATTTCATGGTTCCATCTCCTGACTCCCACATGTTTCTCTGTTTCACCCTGCTGTTTATACAATAATGTGACTACCTGCAGGTGTCCTGATTGTCTGAATGACTTCACCTGTCCATACACAAGGGGTGACTGCTGTGATTAGCTTGCTCACCAGAGAAATATCAAGTTCCCAGCTGCAGCAACTTGGCAGCCCATGTGTGGCTCAGCAACCTGTGTCTACTTCGACTTGGACCACCATCTTCGATCTGCATTACTGGCATTTTGCAGGTTCTGAAATTAAATTCTTCTTTATTTGTAGTGGGCACTAGCGTAACAGGGCCCCGCCAGCACATGTCCTGGGAGGAGGCCACACTTGAAAAAAAAAATTTAAAATATTTATTTTTTCTCCAAAAAAAAATAAGTTTCGTTTTGAATTCACTCTGAATTAATAAAGAAATAATTTCTGCAACAGAAATAATTTCTTTATGAAGGCAGAGTGACTACAAAAAGAAACTTTCTTTTTGAAGGTTGAGGGCTTCCCCGAACCCATGACAAGGAAGACCCTAGGCTGGAGGGCTGCATGTCATGGGGTGGTGGGGAGCCCTATGACTTCAAAAATAAATAGTTTATTTTTGAAGTCACTCTGCCTTCATAAAGAAATTATTTCTGTTATGGTTAGCTCCTTAACTGAATAATTTCTTAATGAAGTTACAGTGACTTCAAAAAGAAACAATGGGGCTCATTGTGACCATACCGGCCCGGAAACAACGGTTCTGGTAAGCTTACCGGCACCGTTGTTTCCAGACCTGCATATTACAGGTCTTCCTGCTGGGACCGCTGTGCCCGACAGGACTGACCCTGCCGGCCACAGCGGCCATGGTAGGCAGACCCGTCACAGAAGCACCGGCACCGTTACCAACGGTGCCGGTGCTTGCGTGTCCCCATGGGACTCCACGGGAATGGGGATTACCGAAATTACCGGTGCCTGAATTCCCAGCCGCTGGACTTGGAAGAGCCCGGTGGCACCGGGAAGTCAGGCGCTGGTAATTTTTTACAGGGCTGGTGGCAACCCGCCGGCACGGTTACTGCCAGACCCGTAATGAGCCCCAATTTCTTTTTGAAGTAATAGGGCTCCCCTCAACCCCATGACGTGTGCGTGTGTGAGTGTATGGTGAAAGGGTGCACACTTAAATGTATAGGTGGCTGCCTGTGTGAGTGTATGGTGAAAGGGTGCACACAAATGTATGGGTCGCTGGGTGTGCGTGTGTGCGTGTACAGTGAAAGGGTGCACACTTAAATGTATGGATGGCTGCCTGGGTGTGCATGTATGGTGAAAGAGTGCACACTTAAATGTATGGATGGCTGGGTGTGTATATGGTGAATGGTGTGTGTGCTTGTGTACAGGGGCACAACAAAACCTGCATTTCGGGGGGCTAACCCTTCAAATGTTTGGAGAGACGCTAACTTTACGGGTGGTGGGGAGGGGCAAACTTATTTGTGTGGGGGCATCTAACTTCTTTACGCGTTTTAATGAGACTATTCTAGTGCAGCTTCAATGTTACAAGCAGTTAACTCTCTCCTTTAAGTCTCCTATTCCCTTTCTACCCTTCCAATCACTCCCCTTGCACGCAAGTACTAGACCCACATCGCGATTTCAATTGACTAAAAAATGTGGCATTTGAATGCAGGTACAAACAGTGAAATGCTTTAGGTTGGTAATTGCTTGGCCCTTATTAACAGTAAAACCCAGGTACTGTTTAACATCTGTGTCCCGTTCTGTCTGGCAACTGCTCTAAAGATCAGCCAGGTTGAGTCAACATAGCCCAAAATGTCAGGGGGTCGGGAGTGCTGAAGCCCAGTCAACTCAATGGTGTTGTGCCACTACTTGTGTTTAATGCCTTGATTACTCCTAGCCCTATTCTTCCTTGTCCCAGTACTTATGTATAAGGCAGTACTTGTATATGCTGCCTCCTAAACAAGTACTGGGATGAGGTAGAGGCACATGGAGGTAATGCCTGACTTAGCTACCTGTGATCTTCATTACCCCTAGTCCCACTCCTCCTCATCCCAGTACTTACCTATGAGGCAAGGAGCCTCATACGTAAGCTCTGGGACAAGGAAGAGGGACGTGGAGGTAATTCTTGGCCAATGAGCTGATTTAGGAGGTTGGGGTGAGGGGTGGGAGAGAGAGGGGATGTGTGGCGGGGGGCGGGATTGTGCAATAAATCATAATGGTTGTCCATGTCCAGGCTAAGCAGGCATGATATGTGGTATTAGTGGCTAGAGAGGCATTTTGGTGCAGCCAGTCTAGTCATTCCTCAGTTTGGTATGACTTTCTTTTAACTGGGAATTTCTGATAAATCAGTCCTGCTAAGTGTAATTACCTGGCTAGATTGGCATTTGGGTCCTGCCAGTCTAGCCATTTCTTACTGCGGCATTGTATATTTTTCTGGGCCTTTGTGATAAAATTATATGATAAAAGTAATTTATAAAGCGCCTGTACACAAGTGTTTCTATGCGTGACAAGACAAGGGAGGGAAGATAGAGGGAGGACAAGACAAACGATCTCACTAGGCCTTGTGAATTGTGAGAAAGAGAGGTGCAAGAGAAAAGAAGGGGGGAAGTGCAAGGGAGAGGGGAGGGGAAAACAGGGCTGCGATGCTCTGAGTAAGTGCAGCCAGGGCAGCACAGCTATGGGTAGTGCAAGGAGAACAAGGGGCTGCAGGGTTACAGTTACAGCCCCTAACTGCATGATAGGCACGGAGACAGTGTAAGGGGGACCGATCAAGAAAGAGCCTGGACTCAAACAGACTCTGAGGGTATGCAAGCAACTGGTCAGAAAAGCAGCAGACAGGTAGGTCAGCAGGGGAGGAAGAGAGAGAAAGCAGAGGAGAAAAGGAAAGTTTTGAGCTGCTTCCGAAACTTCAGATGGTCTGGCTCAAGTTTGAAGGGGCAGGGAGGCCATTCCAGAGGGAGGCACCAGCAGAGGAGAGAGATCTACCCCCCACTATCTGCCTGGAGAAGCATCTAACCCTTAGAGAGTTGGAGGTAGCTGAGCGAAGGGCTCGAGAAGGAAGGTATTTTGGAAGAGAGCGTTGGATGTAGTGCCGGCCCTTACCCCCTAAAGACTTGTGGACAATGCAAAGGGTCTTGAACTTGATCTTTGCAGCCACCGGGAGTCAGTGGAGAGATTTCAGGGCTGGAGAGATATGATCCCTGGGCTTGAGGCCAATGATAAGTCTTGCAGTTTTGTTCTGGATTAGTTGCAGATGACGGAGAGTAGAGGAAGGCAGAATGAGAAAGAGGCTATTGTAGCAGTCCAGCCTAAAGAGAACCAGGGCTCTGGAGACAGTGAGCTTCTGGTGGAAAATGAGAAAGGTAAGAGTCCCTTTGAGGAGGTGCAAATTGTAGTGGAACTTCTTGGTGACATCCGAGATATGAGGAGAGAAAGAGAGAGTGGCAAAGAAGATGACACCAAGGTTTTTTGCCTCGCAGGAAGGTGAAGGAAGAGGGCCCAAGGCGGACGGCCAGAGTGAGAGAGGGAAAGCTGGTGCCAGGGTCCCAATGAGAAGGATCTCCGTTTTACTGGCATAAAGGCAGAGATCGTTGGAGGCGCACCAATCCTGAATCGCGGATAGACTGTCAGGAATGAGCGAGAGAGGAGGCTGAGGGGAGCCTGAAGGAAAGCTGAGTCATCCACATAACACTGAAAGTTTGAGGAGAAGGTAGAGATCAGGTGGGCCAAAGCGGCCAAGTGGAGGTTGAAAAACCAGGGTGACAGTATAGAGCCCTGGGGAACGTCACAGGTAGAGAGAGGTGGCAGAGAGATTGGGACCAGTTTGGACCTGGGAGGGCGGGGGCAATCCAAGAGGAAGGAAGTCAGTCACTCCAGGGCCTGGTCTGTGATGCCCAGGTTCTCACAGAGTCGATTGATCAGGATGGCGTTGTTGACGGCAGTGCTTTAAGTGGGGTAAGAAACTGAGGGGGGGCCCTCATTTGGGGGCGTGGCCTAAGACGTGATGGGCATGGCCTAATTGGTGGGCGGGGCCTAAATGCGACATGGTAAAACTGCTCGGGCCTACATTACTAAGTACATATTGTGTAGCAGACTGCTTGCTACATGGCTTAAGTATAACAAATCAAAGCTCAAGGTGATTATTTATTTATGTGGTTTACTGCACTGAACATAGCTTATCTTATTTGTGAACCAGATTTTATGCTACCCATGCCTGCCACTTATGCTGTGCCCATGCATTTTTTATAGAACAAAAATTGGCAATAAGGGCACATTGCTAGTGAGTCACATTGCAAAAGAAAACATTGCAAAAGAAAAAGAAAAAAAAAGTTTATTTGCCAGGTGGCATTTTAAAATGCTCATTTGCAACAGTTAAATACACTGCAAACCACTTGTGACAATTAGAATTTTCAGGAATATTGAAAAGTTAGGCAGTGACAAAGGCAGTATTCTAATGCCATAGTGGGATGTTATAGCCCAGGGCCAAGACCTTATCTGGTGTATTGGCCCACACTCAAGTAACAAGGGTAGGATTTGTCAACACCCGATTGAAGCCCCTCTCCCATTTTGTTATGAAATTAGAATACAGCAAAGTCCCAACCATGAGTCAAAAACGAAAGGTGCTTTGTACATTGGAATAGATTGTACATTGGAATGGATATTGTGAAAGTGGAATGTCGGCTCATGGACATGCAGTAATTAGCACCAGGAATAAAGATCAGGGTGTTAAGGGCCAGCATTGTGTGAAACAAATCCGGTATCAAATCCGGTATGGCATGCCAAATGTAGTAATTAGCACCAGGAATAAAAATCAGGGGAACATAAATGAAAGAAAATGATCATCAAGGGTCAGGAGAATGCTTCATATTTGTGCTAGGCAAAGGAAAACTACCCAACATAATGCCCATGTTGCTTCACACAACCAAGATAGTCCAGAGGACCAAAGACAACTGAATATCAGGGCGCACCAGGCTGGTTCACAGAGCCACCATGAGGATACTGCTGACTTCGGTGCAACAAATGGTGCAGTGGGAAAATAAATGGAAGAAAATTCATGTGATCGGATCCTCCTCGCATGCGAGGGAACAAACAGCAAAATGTTTGGAACAAGGAAAATAAATGAAAGAAAATGCGTGCGAGCCTCGCACGCATTTTCTTTCATTTATTTTCTCCCTTCCAAACTTTCTGCTGTTTGTTCCCTAAACAGCAGAATGTTTGGAACAAGGAAAATAAATGAAAGAAAATGCGTGCGAGGCTCGCATCACATTTTCTTTCATTTATTTTCCTTCCCGGGACTCTAACTTCCTCTGGTAACCCTCGCGAGGGGTTGCCAGGGGAAGTTAGTTTCCAAGGTGCTCTTCCGGCAGCACTGCAGCAGGCAGCTGTGACTGGCAGAAGTGTCAGCCAGTCACAGCGTCGCTCAAGCTGTGACTGGCTGGCAAGTCTGTCAGTCACAGGCTTGCCTGACTCTGCCATCTCTGCCATGCCTGACCTCTTGATGGGAGGCCGGCGGGCTCATCTCCCGTCGCCTCTGTGGCGGGAGATGCACCCGCCCTGGCTTGGTGGGATCGGGGGGCCCCGGCAGGGGAGACTTTTTGGAGACTGCCGGGGCCTGGCCCCGGCAGGCCCCGGCCCACTTTAAGCACTGGTTGACAGTGTTGAAAGCAGAGGAAAGAAGGAGGGTGAGGATAGAAGGAATGCTGGAATCAAGGTTAGAGAGCAGATCTTCACCGGTGTTCAGGAGAGCAGTTTCAATGCCTCTGGCAGCTCTGAAGCCAGACTGCTTGTCATGGAGCTAACCAACATGTTCAGTGTAGAGAGTAAGCTGGGAGATGGCAAGCTTTTCCAAGAGTTTGCCCAAGAAAGGGATGATGGAGATTGGGCAATAGTTTTCCGGGCAGGTAAGCTTCTTGAGGAGTGGGTGCACAAGGGAGTGCTTAAGGGGAGAGGTGAACCTTCCAGTGGCTAAAGAGTGATTACAGAAATCGGCCAAGGCTGCAGCAAGGGTGTCAATATCATCCTTGATGGTTTTGGTGGAGCAGGGGAGCACCTGTTTAGACGACGCTTTCATAGATCGGGCTTGTCTAGAAACCTTGTCAGGTGTTGCCAGAGACAAAGAAGAAAATGGAGGGGGAGAGGTAGAGATGGCCGAAGGGGGCCGGGAGAGGAAGAGGGAGAGGAAGAGGAGATAGAGGACAGGATGTCCTGAGATTTAACGGATAGCTGTACAGAGGGCCTTCGAGGGAACAAGAGAGGAAGAGACCACAACAGGATTGAGCAGTTCTTTGCAGATTTTAAAGAGTTTGGCCGTGTTGGTAGAGGCCGCGGAGAGGCAGGCTTTAATGTGTGCTCTCTTCTTGATGAGTGTTATTGCTTTGACTGGCATTTTGGTGCAACCAGTCTAGGTATGTCTAAATGTGGCCTGGCATGCTTTACTGTAATGATATTACTTGTCTACACTGGCCTACATTGTGCAGCCAGTTGGACATGTTTTCATTGTGGCATGGCATTTTTAATAGCAAAGCATTAATGTTCCTGTGCACTGTTGGTGACTTACATGTATTGGAACAGTCTTACCCTACAAAACAATTGCAAACACTGTGGCTTTATAGTCGAATTTTCTCAGAAAGTGTGCTGTATATTGCATTAAAATACATATTTATGTCTTTCTCCTAGTGCAGTGTGTGGCATACCCCTTCAGCAGCACGTTTGTGTATATTGCGCAAGCGTGACAATCTAGGCCGGTCCAGAGTGTGGCGCGACCCGTGATTTGTTGCCGAGTTGGGGGGGCCCCCTCAGCATGGCTCGCAGGGGGGGCCCCACATTTTGTGTTACGCCACTGGTAGTGGGTCTTGAGGTGATTCCCTTCCTCACACAGATTCCCATAAACACCAGCAGTCTGGGTTTGTGCAGTCATAGAAAATGCATGGCAGCTGCTGACAGTCACTTTCGAAAGCAGTCCTCCATTTCCATATCCCAGACTTTGCCGACAACTGCACGAGTGGGAGTGTGTGCTGCTGTGGCCAAGGCACCAAATCTCTGATGCTTGTCACATGCACTGTTTTTGACAGTATTTAAAGCAATTTCCTTCTACATTTCTGCCAGAGCGTTCTCTTTGTCTGGTGAGCTTCATGGTTAAGACTAACATTAAACAGTTCACAACATATATGAGTCTTACAAACTACTGAGTTAGGGGTGGTTCACTGTCGTACTAAAGCAGACAATTGATTCAGGGATCTGTAAAATACATTCAACCCTTCTGGAGTAGCGGTGTAGTTCAACACAGGTTCCTGCTGCTAACTGTTGAGGTAGACTTGTGACCCTGTCTGATGATCTTTTTTGTATAATTGGTTATTTATAAAGTGCTTAATACCCAGACGTTTCTGAGCGTGGACCTAGGGATCGAACTTGAATGGCTGCGCGTCGTCTTGCTTCCAAAGCGAGCACGTTGCCCCTGAGCTATCCTCCTAAGACTATCTTCCTTTAGGCAAACTATCTTGTGGGGAATCGTTCTTCTACTTTAATAGCTTCCCAGGGCAGGTAGGCCAGGATGGCCAGATGTTGCCAAGGTTTTTGGATCTAAGTCTGAGGATGGGCTGGGGAGCATGGATGATCCTCCGTATGCTGCCTCTAAGGCCTGCATCATGAAGCAAGTGTTGACTACTGGCCCCCAAAGACATCCAAGCGCCATCACCCAGTGTCTAGTGCAGGTCTTTGTCACAGTATGCCATGGATAGGATCTGGATGTCTTTTGCAAGGACTGGGCAGAAATACACATAGATGTGGTAACCACATTTGTTGGCAACATACAGGACCAGCGAACACAAAGTCATGATATCTGCATGTGTAAGCCATGCACAGGACCAGAGTGCATACATTTGTGGTGTCCTCATCGTAATATCATATGCAGGACCAGAGTTTACAAAGCCTATCTGATTGTTTTTTACACATGAAACAGGGGGAGTTTTATTGCAGCTCAGCTAGTTAAGAAATTATTCGACTAGTGACAACTGCATGTTGTAGAAAACAATGTCAGTTGATTTCTGTTGAATTGCTCCTGATCTACTGATGCACTTTCTAAAAACTATCACTGCAGTTCATGCCCCTTCTATATACAAATGTGTAGAACCAAGTAAATATTCATCAGTTAAGAAATTATGTTTAAGGAAGATTACTTTTTTTTACAGCCTTCTCAAGAACATTGTAAGGGGCATCTTCCTTTTAAAGATCATGCCTTTAGCAACAGGTGAGATTTACCCATGAGCCTTAGGTAGGTATCATCCATGTGCACATGCTTAACTGGTACAATTATTTAATTAAACACTCTGTCTCAAGGTCTGGGTTTTGCCTACCGCTTCAACAACTGTTGCTCAGAGTGAACGTGTAGTAAAAGGTTTAACACGGTGTTACTCCATTGTTACAACCACAAAATCCAAGTTTGGTCAAATATAGAGGTAGAGAACTCTATTTTTTTATTGGTCATTTAATATGCGCCTATACACATGTGTCTCAAGGCGCAACAAGGGAAGTTGGGCACGATCGTATTAGGCCTTGTACATCGGATCATGCAAGTGCAGGATATTTATAACGTGCTTAATTCCGATATCGGTTTCAAGCATGGATCCAGGATTCGAACCTGTGTTACTCAGCCTGGTCTTGCTTCCAAGACCTGTGCACTGCCACAGAGCTATCCTCCCTCTATTACGTACTTGTGTTTACTTATTAGAGAAACAGATACATGTATATGCACAACAGCATTGTTGGGAATGCTCCTTTTAAGATCCAATTTGGTGAAATGGAGACCAACTGAGTATCAATCTGGTCCTTGCTCGAGCACATTAGGACATAGGGACGACATTTTGCACCTTCGTCTATTCTGCCAGCTACACAAAGATTTAGGAGATGGTGGGTATTACCATTCATTATGGATAAGGGCATAAGAAATTTCAAGATAGCCTTTACTTATCTTATGAACCTTAAACAAAAACCTAATTTGCATAGAGTAATAACTTGTATTAGGCTAGCCATCCCCGATAGAAACCACTAAACTGGATTTTACGGATTTCATTTTAATATTGCTCTTTTTACAGCCTATTACATTTCCGAATACTGCTGCCCCCTGTGCCTACATTTGATCATTGCTGCTCAGTATTGCCCACAACTGATCCCTACTGCTCCTATCAGACACATACTGTACCTACTTGCATAACGCATAGAGACACTTCACTAAATGCAATTACATGAACTGCACGCCATCCTTTCACAAATGTATCACCACCCTAGCCACACCACAGATCTCTCACACTCATTGCAAACTCCACCTCCCACCACCTTTCCGTTCTTCCTCCTCACGCAAACACTACTCCTAGCCTCACTGTGGCTCATCCACACCATTCCCTATACTCACTCACTCATTATTCCGCCAACTCCACTGCTCCAATCTTGGCCAACCTACTCGCTAGACTCACTTCACAGCCGATTCCAAACCAAATCTGTTCCTCCCATCTTAACTAACAGACTGACCAGGCTCAGGGCTCACTTGGATCCCAGCACACACACCCACATCCTACTCCCCACCAACCTCAGGAATCTCAGACTCACCTCCCGCACCCCTGTCACATCAACCCACATTCTACTGATTCCCACTATCACACCTACCAGCTCACACCCCCATTAAGCCCAACCCCCCTGCCCACCTCACCGAACCACACATTCGCCACTGACACTAAATCACCCTCCCACACCATCAACAAATCTTCACACGCCTCCGTCCTGAAATGTGCACTGATCAATGCCCATTCTCTCCCAGCACATGCCCTAGAGATCAATGACCTCATTAGCTCCCTAGATCTCGATTTACTACCTGTCACAGAAACTTGGCTACATGAAGCCTCAGGTCCAGCCATCTCTCTCGCACTACCGGCCGGCTCCACCATCCTCAGACAGGACCGCAAGACCGCCAAAGGTGGTGCGGTAGCTCTCCTCGCCAAAGAAGCCCTCTCCATTAGACTCTCCAACCAACAATGGGAAAACAATGCAGACCTTATGTACGCTAAGCTCACGCTCTCCCCCAACTGTACTATAAATATCATTAGCACCTACAGACCACCTGGCACAGCCCCTGACTTCCAAAATCCCCTTCTATATATTCTTGGAAAAAACCTAAAAAGATCCACAAAAAACCACCTGCTCGAAGATCTCAATCTAGGCCTTCATGACCCTAAGGACAAATCAGCCGCCTCATTCGCTAAAGACCTCAATGACCTAGGATTCACACATAAAATCTCAGAACCCACCCACTGCAAAGGTTGCTCCATTGATTGGATGGCCGACCATAACTGCACAGGAGCCATTACCGAGAACTCAGCCCTCCCATGGACAGACCACCACTGCGTACAATTTACTATTCCTACCAAACCCGCTACTAAAGTACTCTCATACGCCCCTCCAGACAAAGTAAGAAGCTCCAAAAAACTCACCAAAGACAATCTTCTCCCCTTCCTTGACATTCCTGTATTCAAACCTCCTTTTTCCAAAAACCCTTCGGTTCTCGCCAACATATATTCCCTTACTCTTACCAATGCCATTGAAACCATAGCACCGCTAGAAGATAAGAAAGCCAAAATATCCATGCACACAAACTCTTGGTTCACAGAAGAACTAGCAATCCTTTGAAACAACAGACGTCTTGCCCTAACAAAATGGCAATCATCTCCCACCCCGCCTCATTGGAAGAATTCAAAACTTGCTCAACCACATACAAAAAAGCAATCTTTAAAGGTAAATCTGAATCCTTTAACTTAAGAATAATCAATGCCAACTCCAAAACCAAAGAAATGTTCTCTATCTTCAAAGATTTCATCACCCCACCCACCAAATCTGACGAAATATCAAAAGATGAAGCCTGGTGCACGAGCATCCAATCAGCGCTCCTCAACAAAATCAAACTTCTTCAAGAAAAAATCCTTTCAAAACGCAAAGCCTTACCCAACCAGGACAACCAATACCCCTCCAACTCCCCCTCTCCCTTCCCAACCCCACACTCTTCTCATTCAGGGACGTCTCAGAAAAGGAAGTCCTCAACATCCTCCAACATATCAAACACTCCACTTGCAAAGGTGACATATGCCCTCCCACTATCATCAAATAGTGCACTGACACTCCTAACACCTATCATCGCTGCATTAACACTTCCTTTTCCTCAGGCATTGTACCTCAAAGCCTTAAAGAAGCATGGGTTCGCCCTCTCATAAAGAAACCCTCCCTTGATCCCTCATGCCCCAACAACTACCGTCCCATCACCACAGTCCCCTTCCTCCTCAAAATCCTTGACAAAGCTAACCATACCCAAATCCAACACTACTTGGAAACCAACGCTATCCTGAGTAATAGACAATCTGGCTTCAGGAAAGGTCACGGCACAGAAACCGCCTTACTAGATCTCAAAACCCAAATCACTAACATCATGTACAAGGACAAACCAGCCCTACTGCTTCTCTTAGATCTCTCAGTCACGTTTGATCTTGTAGATCACAACATTCTGACCTCCCACCTTTCTCTACAGAAGCAACCTCATGGATAACCTCCTTCCTGGAAGGTAGAGCCATGAAGGTTTACTCCGACCAGGCCAGTGCTGCCACCAACACCATCCAATGCGGTGTTCCACAAGGATCCTGCACGGCCCCCACCCTCTACAACTTGTTTACCAAGCCACTGTTTGACCTACTTGACTCGTTAGGCATAGCTTACACCAACAATGCGACGACACACAAGTACTGCTCCCCCTCTCTGGGGACTACGACCAAGACGCAGCAGACCTCCTCCAAATCTACACTACCATACAAACTTGGATGGCAATAAATGGTCTCTGCCTTAATGGAGATAAAACAGAGATCATTCTCTTGGGTCCCAAAGAAATCCTACCCAAACTCAACAAAAAATATGACAACTTCACTATTGATAACACCATCATCCATGTCTCCACCTCTGTGGAAACCCTTGGAGTCTACTTAGACTCAACCCTCTCCATGACACGACAGGTCAGCGCCATTGCTTCTGCATCAGCCCACACCACCAAACTCATTAATGCCATCATCAAACCTTTTCTATCCCCCCAAATCTGTCTCTCCATCGCCCGCGCCACTATTGGTGCTAAACTGGACTACTGCAATGCCATCCTTGCAGGCACCTGAGCCAACAATCTCAACAGGCTCTAAATAGTGCAAAACAATGCTCTGCAAGCAGCCATCAGCATTCCCAAAAGAGAACACATCACTCAAGTCAGGCGAGCTGCTCACTGGCTACCTGTTAAAGAGCGAGTCCAATTCAAAATCCTAACCATCACGCAAAAATGCATGAGTAGCACTGCTCCAGCCTACCTAACTGACACCATCAACAGAGTCAGCACTACCCGCCATAAAAGAAGTCAACATGCCAACCAACTACAAGTCCCACATATCAAAAGAGCCAACGCCAGAGGTCTAGGCTTCCCCCACATGGCTCCTAAACTTTGGACTGTCTCTCCAGCGAGCTTAAAGCAGAAACTTCTCTCATGATCTTTCGCAAAACACTCAAAACTATGCTGTTCATCTAACTCTGCTTGCACTCCCAGCTTCCTATGTTGTTACTAAACTTGCATCCAATATCCTCTGTGCCATTGTAAATACCATTTTTACTATGTCTTGTAACCACAGCGAAGCTACCCTGTAACCACTAAGCTAAGCCATGGCATTTAACCACTATGCTCCTCACCTTTCTTTGTAACCAGCAAGTTTCTACTTTGTAACAGCGCCACGTTGCCTTAGGGCTGCTGTGCGGTCTATAAATTCTAATAAATAAATATGCGGCCTCATTACGAGTCTGGCAGTAACCGTGCCTGAAATTCCGGCAGGTTACCTCTGGACTCGTATTACCATTCCGCCTCCGTGATTCCCAGAATTACCGGGGCATTACGACCCCGGTGACCTGGGAATTCCGGAGGTGGAATTCGGTAAATCCCCATTCTCATAGTCCCATAGGACTCAATGGGAATGGGGAAGTGGAAACACCGGCACCATCTCGTGATGGTGCCGGTGTTTCCACGTCCGCCTGCAGGCGGGTGGTGTTAAACAGGTCTGACCTGGCGGGAATGACACCTCCGCCTGCAGGACTCGAGATCACCCGGTATGGAAACAACGGTGGCGGCGGGTTTACCGCCACTGTTATTTCCATACCGGGTGACCTGTAATGAGGCCCATTGATTTGATAATGCATGTTTTGAATATGATGTTCCTTTTTGAGGTAATTATTTGTTTAATAAAAAGGTTTTATTTTGATGGCTTTTAATTTTCTTTACTTTGTATGTGGTTGAAATTATGAACGATGTATAATGTGCTGCTTTTATGGTGCAGGATCACCGAAATAAAGAATATTGATAGACTAGAGTAACTGAAAATATTATGCTGAGATGGTACAATGCATTAGCTTTGGACGTCCCATAGACTTTCATAAAATGGTGGCTCTTACAAATAAGCAAAACAAAAACTCACACTTCACATTTCTTTCCCACAGACAAAAAGAATGTTCACTTTAAACTTTGTTGAGTGAAGCAAACGTAAGCATGGGATGCAGTCCTGGGAGAGAAAACTTCTTAATAAAAATACTTTGAGATGGTATGCATTATTGAAAAAACAACTGCTGCACAATGCTCATAATTAACAAAATTAGACACCTGCAACCAAAAAAATAGGTAAAAAAAGTAACCATATTATCCAAGAAAAACATGAAAATTAAGGATTCAAAAACACAAAATTTGATAGCAAGGTATGTTGCTTTGCATCTACCCCACATGGAGTCCAACAATTTTACCCGGTATGCTTAAAATGTAATTGTTGCAGCCAACATTCCGTTTTTCAAAATAAAGCATTTCCCTGGCAAACCCACCCACACAGTCATTTGCAAAAACATCAATGCCCTATCAAATTTAAAAATGGCACGTGGCAACAAAGCACATGCAAAAGCGCAAAGTCAGCGGTAAGCATGTGTGCAGCAGCCACTATGCAGTTTCAAGACCACACTGATACTTTAACACAGTTCCTTAAGCTTACTGGCTACATACAATGTGACTAATACATGTTACCTCAATGTACCTCATGCTTGAAAATGGTTTACTGTCTTGCACAGATTGTGCCAAGTACAAAATATGTTGCCCATGTTTGAATGTTGCAAATTCCACTGTTACCTTAGTGTGCCACATGCTCGGGAATGGGTGCCAACCATTTGAGCTTAGACTCCCAAGACTGCCATTATCAGTGTCTTGTATCTACCCCCATTAGGGTTTCTGAATGGTAGACTCCCACAGCTGTTGGTGAGAAGAGGTACTGACTGGTGCCATCTGACACTGATTATGTGGTTACATTGATAGCCCCTGGGCTTAAAGTTGGTCATAGTATGTCATAAATCCTATATGTATGTTTAAACCTGTGTGTGGTATTTGAGGGCCACCCTTCAATTCCATCGCTTACATATATGCAGTGCGTGCCAATCCTGTGTGAAGTGGTGACTCACTGGTGTGTCTATTTTGTGGTTTGAGATGTTGTATACATGTAGATTCATTATTTCATGGAGCTTATGGCACCCCTCATTAACATACTTCCCCTGCAGGCATTTCTTTCATTGGAAGAGGTTTGAAACATTGATTAACGTGAATGTAATATGAATGTGATTTGAATCTTTTTCTAGTGGTCGAGAAGATCACCAGGTTTTTAACCGCTCGGAAAGAAAAGAGTGTATCCAAGCGTTGTGATCTGTTTGTCGAAATTCCCCTGATGAAGTTCTTGTAAACGCTATATTTATAAAAATAGAACGAAACATGTTGGGTCTCTTTGAGCACTCTATTGTAAAACTGTGCATTGTAACAAGTTATTGATAAAGTTTAGAACCTATATAGCAATGCCAATAGGATTTGCCCAGCAAGTACAATATAAAAGTTAAGAGAACAACCTATAGTAATAGAAGTTCTCTTTTGCATTCCCGACAGCAGTGGTAAATGATGTACAAGGTCATACTCTGTTAGCAAGATTTATTGTGTGTTTACTTTCCTTAATTGGTGAAAAAAGTTTGTTCTGCACTTTATATGGCACTCTTGCACTGAACACAAATTCTGAAATGATGCTTTTTTTATCTTTCAAAATGTAAAATGTTTTTAGAAAAAGAAAATAATTTTGTCTGCTTTGATTAACAAAATTGTAATATTTTAATTTGTTGCTTTTTGGAGTAATATCACAGTCCCTTATTTGTTAGTGGACTGTGAGGAAGCAATTTTGTCCACCAATGGAAATCACAACACGTAGGCCGTGAGATTCCTTAAGTTTAGACGTGTCTCACAAGTTTAACTATGGGGATGAATCTTGGGGCCATTAAATTAACCCCACAGTCTTTCATTTTGTTTTGTTGGTGTGGGAACTGTACTTAGAACAGCCAAAGAGCTTCTTGGACTCTGTGCTTCCTTAGCAGAGATTCAAACAGTTTCATCCCAATCATGCTTCATCACTATACCGGGACTTCATCCCTCACTGACCTACAACCCTATTTCTTTTATGCCCGTGCCTTCTGCACTTCACTGGTCTCATTCGGAAAATATCACATTTACATGAAAGGTCTAAAGGTCCAACTGCATTCTACTATGGTGATAATGTCCGAAGTAGCTGGCCATACGGTAACAGCCTACCAGCCCCGGATAATAGTTGGGGTGCAAAGGGAAACTGTATTTGAGCCAGAAGCTAGGGGTGAGGCACTCCCAACCTGTTTTTGTCCTCAATAAAAAAAACTACCAAAGAAGGTGGCCACTGTGAAAATGGTGGCTGGGGCTGCACGCACAGCTGCTCTTCCATTTCTATGGGGACCGTGAGGCATGACGAGGAGCGGAAGATGTGAGCAAAGGGGGCATGCAGCAGCATTCACGCAAAAAAGATAGGTCATTTATGGCAGTTATTTCAACAAGTTAGGGGTTAGACGGGTGGGCAGCAGACAAGGGCTATGGGAGATGGCACTAGCATCCAACAGATTGCTCAAAATGTGGGTTCATACTAGTGGGTCAAGTCTACTATCTGGGATGCTTCAGAGCCCTTTTAGTATTATTTCCTGGCCACCAGTGCCTCAAGATTCATTCCCTCAGGCATCACTAACAAGTTATATTTCTTTCTCAGTTCTTTGCAAAATGATTGGAGTATGTCATGCATGCTTAGTCATTACATGTTGCTTTGGAATTCTCTCAATGATTCTTTACACAAGACTGAACATTATTAAAGCAGGACCAAAAAACTGCTTTTCAGTCAATGACAACCATGAAACATTGAATTAATTCTTGAACTGACCCTAATGCCCTGAAATTTCTTTGCTGGCATATTTTGCATCTAAAAAAAACCTTGACGTAACACATCACAATAACATGTCAACTTGATGACCCAATTAATGTAACAAAATATCAAAAGACTCATAGCAAGCAGACACCACCTTCATATATAGCACCACAATAGCGCTTTTCCTCCAGCATGAAAGTATGCTTGGTGCCATACCCTTCTGGAAGGTAACTTGCGAGGAGGAGTCTGCTGCGCCCATAGGCCTCTGATGGAGTCTGTCCCTGATCAGCTGACTCTTGTTGAGTTGGGACACTGCACTATCTTTCACGACAGCATCATCCATCTGAAAAAGCGAGGCAAGGTTAGGGATAGTAACAACACCGATGACAAACTTGAATGAATTGAAGAATCGAGACGATAGCGTAGGCCTTTCATTACTCGCTAATAAGATTTGCATGCTTGCCAACATGCCGGATTTCCATTGGGAGAAGTTAATCTAGTTTAGTTGCATTCTGGGCTCGCTTCCTGAATTTATAATGGGGAGATCCAGGACTATAAGACCCAAAATGCAAAGAAAAACCTGGCCACCACCTAAGTGGAATGTAGCATGTTGCTATATACGCATGCCTAGGCTTTTAAGGGTTTTAATTAATTGCAATAATCTGCATCACTATTCAACTCTTAATATTAAAATCCTTTTAATCCTGGTCAAAATCCTCTACAAAATATTGTCTAGCGTTCTGTTAAGTACAACGACACAAAATGAAATAAATGTCAAAAACAAATAACAGACAGGGAGAACATTTTAGAATGAAAACACTGATCAAAGCAAACACAAAGTATTACAGACTTATACCGTATAGATATATTCATATACCCACAAGTTCACGCACACATTAAATACAATCTGAAAATTCACTGCAAAAATGTTCTAATTACGTCCCATGAATTGTCTGTAATTTCTCTACATTTATCTGGATTAGACGAGAATGAACCAGTGTTCTGGCCACGAATTTAGAAGATTGCGAACATGCCCCCTTCACCTGAAACCCAGTTGGCCACATCTGTAAACTCCCCAGTCTACAGTAACACATCTTAACATGCAAAACTGGGTTTGCTTCCCATATGACGCCCCCCATTTCTATTCTGTCAGACTCCTGATTAAAGGGCTCTATTTGTACTGCCAATTAGCAGTTTGTGTCATTATCATCATTGTGAATATTGTATTATTATTGTTATCATCATTATTATTATTACATTATTGTTACATGCAACAAACAGGTAGTAATAGTAGAATTGGATTTCTCCATTAACACCAAATACAAACATCATTATCCAAATAGCATCAATACATAAAACCTTCCCGATAGAAAGATACACTAACAATCATTAAGAAATAAGAAAAATTAAAATGCATGCAGGAATGTGTAGTGCATGCTATCGGCCTTTCCTAATACCCTAAAAAAGGGCATTTTTCAAGTTAGTTTGACCCTCTGAGATAGTGCATCTCTTACATACTGAAACAGACTAAAGA
This sequence comes from Ambystoma mexicanum, assembly GCF_040938575.1. Taxonomy (NCBI): domain Eukaryota; kingdom Metazoa; phylum Chordata; class Amphibia; order Caudata; family Ambystomatidae; genus Ambystoma; species Ambystoma mexicanum. The sequence continues at coordinate 1,130,427,585 of NC_090929.1, read as the reverse complement.
TAAAGTTTGTATTGTTATATTTTATAAAAAATAATGCTTGCAAAACAAATGTAATATTAAATTTCATAAAAAGAGCTTTAGCTACTTCCTCCTTAAATCAATGTAACTCTGGCAAATTAGTAGGAAGTGGTTAAATCTTCATGCACTCCCATTTCACAGTGGCGCCTCTGAGACATAGCTCCCCCGGCCCATCGTTTATGGGCATTTACAGGAAGCATGCTAAAGCTGGTCATCAAGACTAATCTCCTGCAAACATGGGAGTTTATTTAATTGTTAGAGATGCCTGTGAAAAATCCTGCAGAGTCCTTGCAAATACCCTACCTAAATTCTCCTCCCAGGTGGCCAGGGAAAGGCAGAGGCTTCCTGGTCCTAACCCTGGGGTTGGTATTGGCTGGGAGGATCACCTGGTAGGAGAAGGGCCCCAGGGGAGCAGGAGGACTCTGTTGGGTGAGACACAGTATTTGTCTTCCCCTAAGGAAGAAATATCAGCAATGCCAAAGTATGTAATGGCTTGTTGTCAGAAAGACCTTTTAGCTAGCTCCCCAAGTTGAATATCTCAATGTGGGTGAAAACATTCATCATCACTTATGCACTAGGAAGATTTAAACTCCCTTTAAAACCATGGAGATTAATAGAACTGAAAGCTCCCTTAACTCCCAAAGGAACAGTGAATATGAGTCTGTAAATAATATTTATTTAGACTCTGAAAGTCTTTATTTCTCTGGAAAACCAAATCTTGTGATTAATCCTTATGATATTCCTGCAGGGAATATAATTAGGAATGGAAATAAGCATGTAATTAAAGCTATAATGTAGAAAGCAGATGTTTGCATTAAGAACTCCAAGTCCCATAATCCCCTAGGTACTGGGACGCAGAAGAGGGCTGAAGAGGAACAAAACTGCAAAGTGCAGCTTGTTAATGCAAATGACCCAAACTGAGGGAGACTGGGAGGCTCAAAAGGCCCCCTCAAGTGCAGGCCCCTAGTAAGAAGAAGAAGAAGAAGAGTAGTAGTCATAGGTGGAGGAGTTGTGAACTCTCCACATTGCAGCAGAAACTGGAGAAGGTAGACGCCGGGACCACTGCCGAGTGTCAAGCAGTAGCCTGTCCTAAAAGGGTCTTCACCTCCAGAAGCCTTAATAGCAGAGGTTGCACGGGTAGTGTCAGAGAGAGAAACTTGCCCCCTGGGGACCTGGATTGCAGAGGCTGGGCAGTGGGAAGTGAAGTTTGAAAAGCTTCCCCCACAACAAGTCTGTCTCTGGTGGCCGTCGAGCACTGGAGAGCCTTTGGAGCAGAGAAGCTCTGTGTGAAAGTGGCACGAGCCACGGCAGTCTGGAAGTAGCAGATTGCCACACTGCATGGAGCAGCTGAGGCAGAGAACCTGGAAGAAGCCAGGGAAACGAACACGCACTTCATACCCGGTGAGTTCACTAAGCTATTGTGACACCGGAGCACTCCGTAATCACTCGCTTGCTAAGAAAAGGTACTTTAACACCAGAAACCAAACGTGTAGAGTGAAAAACACTAAAAGAAGGCAATTTCGAATACTGAAATGACGGAAAGCAGAGAAACTGTGATTTTAAGAATGCAGGTTTGTTTGACAGCCAGCAACCAGATGGGAGAATACATCTAGGACCCAATGCAAACTACCATTGCCAAATTCAAAAGAAAGTTAAAACACAACAAATTAAAACTAACAAACAATGCCAAGAGTCCAAACGTTGGTAAAGCTTATTGCCCATGTTTTTAGAAGTGCATAAAAGGTGCTGGTGTAAACCCACATTGACAAAGCCAAAGAAGAGTCACAGTGAGACCATATTATTGTCAGTATTTGGTTGACAAAGAAGTGGAGAAACAAGAGAGGCAAGAAGACTGCTCTTCTGAGAAAGGACGTTCAAAAGTAGTGGAGCATAACTTGCAAAGGTTTTGGAAATCACAAAAGTGTAACAAAGAGCACCAATGTGAATTTTGTTTTCCTGAAGAAATTCTTAAAGCTTGGTGTTGTAAAGCAACAGACATTGCTAAGTTGTTGTAAGCTGATCTTAATCACAGAAGCACTTGTTGTCCGTTATTCAATTGCAATTGGCCTCATCCATTACACGGCGGACCAACAGGTGCCTTCCTTACCACCTAGATTATTGCCTGGACGAGCTGAGCTGCTGAAAGCCATCCTAACTGCCGGCCACCAGTGCCGTCTCACCCACAGTCTCACCCACCGTGCAGCAGGATAGCAGGCGCCCCCCACCCCCACCTCCAGGTGGGGGGAAGGAGGAAGTGACTCCGGCCAGCACGGAGAGCCCAACGGTGGAGAGGGAAAATGAAGGAGAGGCGCTGGGAAGGAGATATCAGGCCCATAGAACAGGTAAAGAACGCAAGGGGCTAAGGAGATCAGCGAAGAGTGCACAACCTGGCAATACTAGCCAAGAAACAGCCCAGGACCAGTCAGGGACCACACTGCCACACTGGCCCACAGACTCTCGGGGTGGGAAGCAGTAAGCACGCAAAACCCTGTAAGGAGGGCACAGGAAGGTGGACCCAGTGCCGCAATCAGTAACAGGGTATCCTCCCCCACTCGAACCTCAGCCTGCCCACCCGGTAAAGGCACAACACGAAGAAGCAAGAGGAGGAGATAAGACCACTCACACACCACAAGGGTCAGGCAGAACAGAAGGACAACGCTTGGGCCTGCACTATAGGGGCGCCAGCAATCACACCGTGAAGCGAGCAGGGGGAAAGACTGTGTAGCACCATGGCCAAAGACACGACTAAAAGGACCAGACTCCAATAAAGGATGGACCAGTACACAGTGGGCGCCTCCAAGACCCCCTCGACGCGCGCCGAGATAGCTGGCATGAGAGGGGAGCCACAAGACTACCAAATCAAGCTTTGCAACATAATGGGCGCATAGGAGAATCCCGAACATCTACGGAGGAGAAAATAGACGGCCTCTCAACAGAAGTGACTTTCCCAAGGCAGGACATGCAAAACATGGCCTCAAGAGTCAGGGAGGCACAGCAACGCATCTCGGACTCGAAGGACGCCATTAAGAAAATTGAAAGACAATTGACGGCAGTCACCCCGAAGCTCACGCAACTTGGAGTGTCAGAAAAGGAAAAGGGTCCCAGCATGGAGCTCTTCTTAGAACGGTGGCTAACAGAGCTCTTCGCCCTGAAGAAACTCTCCAAATTCTTCTCGGTGGGGAGAGCACACAGGATGCCCGCAGGTCGCCCAGTCCCCGTACTATAATTGCCCACCTTCTGAACTACAGAGGCCGGGATGCCCTGCTGCAAATGGCACGGGCTACCAGTCCCATAAAATATAATGGCTACTGGATTGGTTTTTTCCAAACTATATCAGGGAGGTCCAGAGAGCACGCCAATCCTATGAATCAGTTAAAAGGAAGATGCATTTTCTGGGCATGAAATACACGCTCTTCTTGCAGGCGCAACTTAAAGTTTACCACAAGGGAACAGTGCACCTCTTCCATAATCTGAAGGAGGCATGGTCATGGCTCGAAACGAACAACCTCTCACAGCCAGACCATCAGCTCCCGAAAGGACGACCCAGAAAAGATCCAGACCCGGGGCATTCTCCAACACTATTCGACTCGCAGCCCATGGAACAAACAGCACCCTTGGAATCCACGCCCAGAGCAGAGGACAACGGATGATCGGGTGTCCCACTGACGCCAGACAACATTCTTGCAGGATGTGTAGGGATAAACGACTACAGCGGTTACAGGACGGAACCGGAGGCTCGCATGGACATGTCCAGCGGGCACCCGACAAATGGATGACACTGTTTTTTCACACCCGTTTGGTGCGGTGTTAGGGCGACAAGTGCTTCAGGTTGGGGAGGAGTACGGGGAGGGTCAGGAGATAGTTGATCGACCGTTGTCAGCCTGGGTTTGGCATTGGTTTGTTTCACAATGTATGCAGTGCACACGGGCATCCGAATAGGGGCTGATGCACAGGGGGAATGGCTAGAGGGCAGCAAGGATGGAAATGGAAAGAGGGGCATTACCTGGGCAGAAGCAGAGGTTCCCTGATGATGGCTAGTGAAGGGAAAGCATACATAGAGAAAAGATAAATGGATTACCCCTCTCTACGCCGATATCACATAGATAGGTAATGTTTTTACAAGAAAATCACATTTGCATAAATCAGAATATGATCAATTCTTTATTAAAGACCTTAGAGAAGTAGGATTTCCCACCAAAGAACCACACATATATCTTATGAAACACTATTTTATTAATTGTTCACAATAGATAAAAAATTGAAAACCTAGAGACCATGATTTCACTTTTGTCATGGTTAACAATTGGTAAAAAATAGCCATTTGGACATCCACACAAAATGATGATAACAGCAACCAAGTTACATAGGGTAAATATCAAATAACATGAGAAAATTAATTTATATAAAGAAAGACTCCTATAATTTATGGTCTTACAGATTGTCGACATGTTTCGGCCTCAGCTTAAATGAGACACTATCTCTAGTGTCCTTTTCAAAATAGATATAGGGGCCTTCTTTAGGACAAAATATTTCTTCTACTCAGTGGTTTACTCCTGTGTACCCCGTTAGTTGATGCTCGGCAAAAGTTGCAATATGATATAGGCGTGAGAACATCTACTTCCAGCCTTGCGTGACCGGGGATTCACATTTCTTTAGAGAGGACACCCATGTATATCAGTGATGGTTATATAATTCCTTCAATACAGTCAGTGGTTTAGAAGAGGAATTCTTCTTCTCATTTGTGTCGCGATTGAGGAAAAGTGGGCATACACCGCTCGAACTTCCTTCACTTGCGCACGCGAAAGTCCTTCACGGTCCGTATTGCATTCTTTTCACCAAGGAAAAGCTTTTTGTTATACATTTTGGTTAGGCCACGGTCCGCTGTGCCCCGCGGGATCACTTTTCTTAGAATAGGGGTCCTTTTAACCCAGTATGTATTTGTTCTTCACAGCGAAAGGGAAAGAAAGAGTTCTTCCTCGTTCTCGGAACTACAGGGTCTTCAGATTTCTCTTTCATACCGTCGCTGTAGCAACAAGTTGCAATTCCGGGAGACCCCCAATTCATGGATAGCCTAGCAGCAAAAACTGAAGAATACTTTGAAATAAATACGGGGACGGTCGATAGCCCTGTCACACTTTGGGAGGGTTACAAGGCCATGCTACGGGGGAGGCTCTCTCAATGGTGGCGGCCAAGCGTGGGAAACATGTGCAAGAGGTAGAGGAGGCAGATAGAAAAGTGCAGCAAGCGGAAGAGGTATTTCTCTCTTCTGGGGCACAACGGGCCAGGCGATCGCTAGTCACGGCGCAAGAAATACTGCACAACGTGGTGCTGGACAATGCTAAAGAAGCACACTTAGCCAGTCAGAGTGGGATTCACGGGACGGTGGGACGCCCAAGGGGAGGTAATCACTGGTGACAGGAGATAGTTGATCGACCGTTGTCAGCCTGGGTTTGGCATTGGTTTGTTTCACAATGTATGCAGTGCACACGGGCATCCGAATAGGGGCTGATGCATGGGGGAATGGCTAGAGGGCAGCAAGGATGGAAATGGAAAGAGGGGCATTACCTGGGCAGAAGCAGAGGTTCCCTGATGATGGCTAGTGAAGGGAAAGCATACATAGAGAAAAGATAAATGGATTACCCCTCTCTACGCCGATATCACATAGATAGGTAATGTTTTTACAAGAAAATCACATTTGCATAAATCAGAATATGATCAATTCTTTATTAAAGACCTTAGAGAAGTAGGATTTCCCACCACAGAACCACACATATATCTTATGAAACACTATTTTATTAATTGTTCACAATAGATAAAAAATTGAAAACCTAGAGACCATGATTTCACTTTTGTCATGGTTAACAATTGGTAAAAAATTGCCATTTGGACATCCACACAAAATGATGATAACAGGAACCAAGTTACATAGGGTAAATATAAAATAACATGAGAAAATTAATTTGTATAAAGAAAGACTCCTATTATTTATGGTCTTACAGATTGTGGACATGTTTTGGCCTCAGTTTAAATGAGACACTATCTCTAGTGTCCTTTTCAAAATAGATATAGGGGCCTTCTTCAGGACAAAATATTTCTTCTACTCAGTGGTTTACTCCTGTGTACCCCGTTAGTTGATGCTCGGCAAAAGTTGCAATATGATATAGGCGTGAGAACATCTACTTCCAGCCTTGCGTGACCGGGGATTCACATTTCTTTAGAGAGGACACCCATGTATATCGGTGATGGTTATATAATTCATTCAATACAGTCAGTGGTTTGGAAGAGGAATTCTTCTTCTCATTTGTGTCGCGATTGAGGAAAAGTGGGCATACACCGCTCGAACTTTCTTCACTTGCGCTCGCGAAAGTCCTTCACGGTCCGTATTGCATTCTTTTCACCAACGGAAAAGCTTTTTGTTATACATTTTGGTTAGGCCACGGTCCGGTGAGGCCCCGCGGGATCACTTTTCTTAGAATAGGGGTCCTTTTAACCCAGTATGTATTTGTTCTTCACAGCGAAAGGGAAAGAAAGAGTTCTTCCTCGTTCTCGGAACTACAGGGTCTTCAGATTTCTCTTTCATACCGTCGCTGTAGCAACAAGTTGCAATTCCGGGAGACCCCGAATTCATGGATAGCCTAGCAGCAAAAACTGAGGAATACTTTGAAATAAATACGGGGACGGTCGATAGCCCTGTCACACTTTGGGAGGGTTACAAGGCCATGCTACGGGGGAGGCTCTCTCAATGGTGGCGGCCAAGCGTGGGAAACATGTGCAAGAGGTGGAGGAGGCAGAGAGAAAAGTGCAGCAAGCGGAAGAGGTATTTCTCTCTTCTGGGGCACAACGGGCCAGGCGATCGCTAGTCACGGCGCAAGAAATACTGCACAACGTGGTGCTGGACAATGCTAAAGAAGCACACTTAGCCAGTCAGAGTGGGATTCACTGGACGGTGGGACGCCCAAGGGGAGGTAATCACTGGTGACAGGAGATAGTTGATCGACCGTTGTCAGCCTGGGTTTGGCATTGGTTTGTTTCACAATGTATGCAGTGCACACGGGCATCCGAATAGGGGCTGATGCACGGGGGGAATGGCTAGAGGGCAGCAAGGATGGAAATGGAAAGAGGGGCATTACCTGGGCAGAAGCAGAGGTTCCCTGATGATGGCTAGTGAAGGGAAAGCATACATAGAGAAAAGGTAAATGGATTACCCCTCTCTACGCCGATATCACATAGATAGGTAATGTTTTTACAAGAAAATCACATTTGCATAAATCAGAATATGATCAATTCTTTATTAAAGACCTTAGAGAAGTAGGATTTCCCACCACAGAACCACACATATATCTTATGAAACACTATTTTATTAATTGTTCACAATAGATAAAAAATTGAAAACCTAGAGACCATGATTTCACTTTTGTCATGGTTAACAATTGGTATAAAATAGCCATTTGAACATCCACACAAAATGATGATAACAGCAACCAAGTTACATAGGGTAAATATCAAATAACATGAGAACATTAATTTATATAAAGAAAGACTCCTATTATTTATGGTCTTACAGATTGTCGACATGTTTCGGCCTCAGCTTAAATGAGACACTATCTCTAGTGTCCTTTTCAAAATAGATATAGGGGCCTTCTTCAGGACAAAATATTTCTTCTACTCAGTGGTTTACTCCTGTGTACCCCGTTAGTTGATGCTCGGCAAAAGTTGCAATATGATATAGGCGTGAGAACATCTACTTCCAGCCTTGCGTGACCGGGGATTCACATTTCTTTAGAGAGGACACCCATGTATATCAGTGATGGTCATATAATTCCTTCAATACAGTCAGTGGTTTAGAAGAGGAATTCTTCTTCTCATTTGTGTCGCGATTGAGGAAAAGTGGGCATACACCGCTCGAACTTCCTTCACTTGCGCACGCGAAAGTCCTTCACGTTCCGTATTGCATTCTTTTGACCAACGGAAAAGCTTTTTGTTATACATTTTGGTTAGGCCATGTCCGCTGTGCCCCGCGGGATCACTTTTCTTAGAATAGGGGTCCTTTTAACCCAGTATGTATTTGTTCATCACAGCGAAAGGGAAAGAAAGAGTTCTTCCTCGTTCTCGGAACTACAGGGTCTTCAGATTTCTCTTTCATACCGTCGCTGTAGCAACAAGTTGCAATTCCGGGAGACCCCGAATTCATGGATAGCCTAGCAGCAAAAACTGAGGAATACTTTGAAATAAATACGGAGACGGTCGATAGCCCTGTCACACTTTGGGAGGGTTACAAGGCCATGCTATGGGGGAGGCTCTCTCAATGGTGGCGGCCAAGCGTGGGAAACATGTGCAAGAGGTGGAGGAGGCAGAGAGAAAAGTGCAGCAAGCGGAAGAGGTATTTCTCTCTTCTGGGGCACAACGGGCCAGGCGATCGCTAGTCAGGGCGCAAGAAATACTGCACAACGTGGTGCTGGACAATGCTAAAGAAGCACACTTAGCCAGTCAGAGTGGGATTCACGGGACGGTGGGACGCCCAATGGGAGGTAATCACTGGTGACAGGAGATAGTCGATCGACCGTTGTCAGCCTGGGTTTGGCATTGGTTTGTTTCACAATGTATGCAGTGCACACGGGCATCCGAATAGGGGCTGATGCACGGGGGGAATGGCTAGAGGGCAGCAAGGATGGAAATGGAAAGAGGGGCATTTCCTGGGCAGAAGCAGAGGTTCCCTGATGATGGCTAGTGAAGGGAAAGCATACATAGAGAAAAGATAAATGGATTACCCCTCTCTACTCCGATATCACATAGATAGGTAATGTTTTTACAAGAAAATCACATTTGCATGAATCAGAATATGATCAATTCTTTATTAAAGACCTTAGAGAAGTAGGATTTCCCACCACAGAACCACACATATATCTTATGAAACACTATTTTATTAATTGTTCACAATAGATAAAAAATTGAAAACCTAGAGACCATGATTTCACTTTTGTCATGGTTAACAATTGGTAAAAAAGTGCCATTTGGACATCCACACAAAATGATGATAACAGCAACCAAGTTAGATAGGGTAAATATCAAATAACATGAGAAAATTAATTTGTATAAAGAAAGACTCCTATTATTTATGGTCTTACAGATTGTCGACATGTTTTGGCCTCAGCTTAAATGAGACACTATCTCTAGTGTCCTTTTCAAAATAGATATAGGGGCCTTCTTCAGGACAAAATATTTCTTCTACTCAGTGGTTTACTCCTGTGTACCCCGTTAGTTGATGCTCGGCAAAAGTTGCAATATGATATAGGCGTGAGAACATCTACTTCCAGCCTTGCGTGACCGGGGATTCACATTTCTTTAGAGAGGACACCCATGTATATCAGTGATGGTCATATAATTCCTTCAATACAGTCAGTGGTTTAGAAGAGGAATTCTTCTTCTCATTTGTGTCGCGATTGAGGAAAAGTGGGCATACACCGCTCGAACTTCCTTCACTTGCGCACGCGAAAGTCCTTCAAGGTCCGTATTGCATTCTTTTCACCAACGGAAAAGCTTTTTGTTATACATTTTGGTTAGGCCATGTCCGCTGTGCCCCGCGGGATCACTTTTCTTAGAATAGGGGTCCTTTGAACCCAGTATGTATTTGTTCTTCACAGCGAAAGGGAAAGAAAGAGTTCTTCCTCGTTCTCGGAACTACAGGGTCTTCAGATTTCTCTTTCATACCGTCGCTGTAGCAACAAGTTGCAATTCCAGGAGACCCCGAATTCATGGATAGCCTAGCAGCAAAAACTGAGGAATACTTTGAAATAAATACGGAGACGGTCGATAGCCCTGTCACACTTTGGGAGGGTTACAAGGCCATGCTATGGGGGAGGCTCTCTCAATGGTGGCGGCCAAGCGTGGGAAACATGTGCAAGAGGTGGAGGAGGCAGAGAGAAAAGTGCAGCAAGCGGAAGAGGTATTTCTCTCTTCTGGGGCACAACGGGCCAGGCGATCGCTAGTCACGGCGCAAGAAATACTGCACAACGTGGTGCTGGACAATGCTAAAGAAGCACACTTAGCCAGTCAGAGTGGGATTCACTGGACGGTGGGACGCCCAAGGGGAGGTAATCACTGGTGACAGGAGATAGTTGATCGACCGTTGTCAGCCTGGGTTTGGCATTGGTTTGTTTCACAATGTATGCAGTGCACACGGGCATCCGAATAGGGGCTGATGCACGGGGGGAATGGCTAGAGGGCAGCAAGGATGGAAATGGAAAGAGGGGCATTACCTGGGCAGAAGCAGAGGTTCCCTGATGATGGCTAGTGAAGGGAAAGCATACATAGAGAAAAGGTAAATGGATTACCCCTCTCTACGCCGATATCACATAGATAGGTAATGTTTTTACAAGAAAATCACATTTGCATAAATCAGAATATGATCAATTCTTTATTAAAGACCTTAGAGAAGTAGGATTTCCCACCACAGAACCACACATATATCTTATGAAACACTATTTTATTAATTGTTCACAATAGATAAAAAATTGAAAACCTAGAGACCATGATTTCACTTTTGTCATGGTTAACAATTGGTAAAAAATAGCCATTTGAACATCCACACAAAATGATGATAACAGCAACCAAGTTACATAGGGTAAATATCAAATAACATGAGAACATTAATTTATATAAAGAAAGACTCCTATTATTTATGGTCTTACAGATTGTCGACATGTTTCGGCCTCAGCTTAAATGAGACACTATCTCTAGTGTCCTTTTCAAAATAGATATAGGGGCCTTCTTCAGGACAAAATATTTCTTCTACTCAGTGGTTTACTCCTGTGTACCCCGTTAGTTGATGCTCGGCAAAAGTTGCAATATGATATAGGCGTGAGAACATCTACTTCCAGCCTTGCGTGACCGGGGATTCACATTTCTTTAGAGAGGACACCCATGTATATCAGTGATGGTCATATAATTCCTTCAATACAGTCAGTGGTTTAGAAGAGGAATTCTTCTTCTCATTTGTGTCGCGATTGAGGAAAAGTGGGCATACACCGCTCGAACTTCCTTCACTTGCGCACGCGAAAGTCCTTCACGGTCCGTATTGCATTCTTTTGACCAACGGAAAAGCTTTTTGTTATACATTTTGGTTAGGCCATGTCCGCTGTGCCCCGCGGGATCACTTTTCTTAGAATAGGGGTCCTTTTAACCCAGTATGTATTTGTTCATCACAGCGAAAGGGAAAGAAAGAGTTCTTCCTCGTTCTCGGAACTACAGGGTCTTCAGATTTCTCTTTCATACCGTCGCTGTAGCAACAAGTTGCAATTCCGGGAGACCCCGAATTCATGGATAGCCTAGCAGCAAAAACTGAGGAATACTTTGAAATAAATACGGAGACGGTCGATAGCCCTGTCACACTTTGGGAGGGTTACAAGGCCATGCTATGGGGGCGGCTCTCTCAATGGTGGCGGCCAAGCGTGGGAAACATGTGCAAGAGGTGAAGGAGGCAGAGAGAAAAGTGCAGCAAGCGGAAGAGGTATTTCTCTCTTCTGGGGCACAACGGGCCAGGCGATCGCTAGTCAGGGCGCAAGAAATACTGCACAACGTGGTGCTGGACAATGCTAAAGAAGCACACTTAGCCAGTCAGAGTGGGATTCACGGGACGGTGGGACGCCCAATGGGAGGTAATCACTGGTGACAGGAGATAGTTGATCGACCGTTGTCAGCCTGGGTTTGGCATTGGTTTGTTTCACAATGTATGCAGTGCACACGGGCATCCGAATAGGGGCTGATGCACGGGGGGAATGGCTAGAGGGCAGCAAGGATGGAAATGGAAAGAGGGGCATTTCCTGGGCAGAAGCAGAGGTTCCCTGATGATGGCTAGTGAAGGGAAAGCATACATAGAGAAAAGATAAATGGATTACCCCTCTCTACTCCGATATCACATAGATAGGTAATGTTTTTACAAGAAAATCACATTTGCATAAATCAGAATATGATCAATTCTTTATTAAAGACCTTAGAGAAGTAGGATTTCCCACCACAGAACCACACATATATCTTATGAAACACTATTTTATTAATTGTTCACAATAGATAAAAAATTGAAAACCTAGAGACCATGATTTCACTTTTGTCATGGTTAACAATTGGTAAAAAAGTGCCATTTGGACATCCACACAAAATGATGATAACAGCAACCAAGTTAGATAGGGTAAATATCAAATAACATGAGAAAATTAATTTGCATAAAGAAAGACTCCTATTATTTATGGTTTTACAGATTGTCGACATGTTTTGGCCTCAGCTTAAATGAGACACTATCTCTAGTGTCCTTTTCAAAATAGATATAGGGGCCTTCTTCAGGACAAAATATTTCTTCTACTCAGTGGTTTACTCCTGTGTACCCCGTTAGTTGATGCTCGGCAAAAGTTGCAATATGATATAGGCGTGAGAACATCTACTTCCAGCCTTGCGTGACCGGGGATTCACATTTCTTTAGAGAGGACACCCATGTATATCAGTGATGGTCATATAATTCCTTCAATACAGTCAGTGGTTTAGAAGAGGAATTCTTCTTCTCATTTGTGTCGCGATTGAGGAAAAGTGGGCATACACCGCTCGAACTTCCTTCACTTGCGCACGCGAAAGTCCTTCAAGGTCCGTATTGCATTCTTTTCACCAACGGAAAAGCTTTTTGTTATACATTTTGGTTAGGCCATGTCCGCTGTGCCCCGCGGGATCACTTTTCTTAGAATAGGGGTCCTTTGAACCCAGTATGTATTTGTTCTTCACAGCGAAAGGGAAAGAAAGAGTTCTTCCTCGTTCTCGGAACTACAGGGTCTTCAGATTTCTCTTTCATACCGTCGCTGTAGCAACAAGTTGCAATTCCGGGAGACCCCGAATTCATGGATAGCCTAGCAGCAAAAACTGAGGAATACTTTCAAATAAATACGGGGGCGGTCGATAGCCCTGTCACACTTTGGGAGGGTTACAAGGCCATGCTATGGGGGAGGCTCTCTCAATGGTGGCGGCCAAGCGTGGGAAACATGTGCAAGAGGTGGAGGAGGCAGAGAGAAAAGTGCAGCAAGCGGAAGAGGTATTTCTCTCTTCTGGGGCACAACGGGCCAGGCGATCGCTAGTCACGGCGCAAGAAATACTGCACAACGTGGTGCTGGACAATGCTTAAGAAGCACACTTAGCCAGTCAGAGTGGGATTCACGGGACGGTGGGACGCCCAATGGGAGGTAATCACTGGTGACAGGAGATAGTTGATCGACCGTTGTCAGCCTGGGTTTGGCATTGGTTTGTTTCACAATGTATGCAGTGCACACGGGCATCCGAATAGGGGCTGATGCACGGGGGGAATGGCTAGAGGGCAGCAAGGAGGGAAATGGAAAGAGCGGCATTACCTGGGCAGAAGCAGAGGTTCCCTGATGATGGCTAGTGAAGGGAAAGCATACATAGAGAAAAGATAAATGGATTACCCCTCTCTACTCCGATATCACATAGATAGGTAATGTTTTTACAAGAAAATCACATTTGCATAAATCAGAATATGATCAATTCTTTATTAAAGACCTTAGAGAAGTAGGATTTCCCACCACAGAACCACACATATATCTTATGAAACACTATTTTATTAATTGTTCACAATAGATAAAAAATTGAAAACCTAGAGACCATGATTTCACTTTTGTCATGGTTAATAATTGGTAAAAAAAAGTGCCATTTGGACATCCACACAAAATGATGATAACAGCAACCAAGTTACATAGGGTAAATATCAAATAACATGAGAAAATTAATTTGTATAAAGAAAGACTCCTATTATTTATGGTCTTACAGATTGTCGACATGTTTTGGCCTTAGCTTAAATGAGACACTATCTCTAGTGTCCTTTTCAAAATAGATATAGGGGCCTTCTTCAGGACAAAATATTTCTTCTACTCAGTGGTTTACTCCTGTGTACCCCGTTAGTTGATGCTCGGCAAAAGTTGCAATATGATATAGGCGTGAGAACATCTACTTCCAGCCTTGCGTGACCGGGGATTCACATTTCTTTAGAGAGGACACCCATGTATATCGGTGATGGTTATATAATTCATTGAATACAGTCAGTGGTTTAGAAGAGGAATTCTTCTTCTCATTTGTGTCGCGATTGAGGAAAAGTGGGCATACACCGCTCGAACTTCCTTCACTTGCGCTCGCGAAAGTCCTTCACGGTCCGTATTGCATTCTTTTCACCAACGGAAAAGCTTTTTGTTATACATTTTGGTTAGGCCACGGTCCGCTGTGCCCCGCGGGATCACTTTTCTTAGAATAGGGGTCCTTTTAACCCAGTATGTATTTGTTCTTCACAGCGAAAGGGAAAGAAAGAGTTCTTCCTCGTTCTCGGAACTACAGGGTCTTCAGATTTCTCTATCATACCGTCGCTGTAGCAACAAGTTGCAATTCCGGGAGACCCCGAATTCATGGATAGCCTAGCAGCAAAAACTGAGGAATACTTTCAAATAAATACGGGGGCGGTCGATAGCCCTGTCACACTTTGGGAGGGTTACAAGGCCATGCTACGGGGGAGGCTCTCTCAATGGTGGCGGCCAAGCGTGGGAAACATGTGCAAGAGGCGGAGGAGGCAGAGAAAAGTGCAGCAAGCGGAAGAGGTATTTCTCTCTTCTGGGGCACAACGGGCCAGGCGATCGCTAGTCACGGCGCAAGAAATACTGCACAACGTGGTGCTGGACAATGCTAAAGAAGCACACTTAGCCAGTCAGAGTGGGATTCACGGGACGGTGGGACGCCCAAGGGGAGGTAATCACTGGTGACAGGAGATAGTTGATCGACCGTTGTCAGCCTGGGTTTGGCATTGGTTTGTTTCACAATGTATGCAGTGCACACGGGCATCCGAATAGGGGCTGATGCACGGGGGAATGGCTAGAGGGCAGCAAGGATGGAAATGGAAAGAGGGGCATTACCTGGGCAGAAGCAGAGGTTCCCTGATAATGGCTAGTAAAGGGAAAGAATACATAGAGAAAAGATAAATGGATTACCCGTCTCTATGCCAATATCACATAGATAGGTAATGTTTTTACAAGAAAATCACATTTGCATAAATCAGAATATGATCAATTCTTTATTAAAGACCTTAGAGAAGTAGGATTTCCCACCACAGAACCACACATATAACTTATGAAACACTATTTTATTAATTGTTCACAATAGATAAAAAATTGAAAACCTAGAGACCATGATTTCACTTTTGTCATGGTTAACAATTGGTAAAAAATTGCCATTTGCACATCCACACAAAATGATAACAGCAACCAAGTTACATAGGGTAAATATCAAATAACATGAGAAATTAATTTGTATAAAGAAAGACTCCTATTATTTATGGTCTTACAGATTGTCGACATGTTTCGGCCTCAGCTTAAATGAGACACTATCTCTAGTGTCCTTTTCAAAATAGATATAGGGGCCTTCTTCAGGACAAAATATTTCTTCTACTCAGTGGTTTACTCCTGTGTACCCCGTTAGTTGATGCTCGGCAAAAGTTGCAATATGATATAGGCGTGAGAACATCTACTTCCAGCCTTGCGTGACCAGGGATTCACATTTCTTTAGAGAGGACACCCATGTATATCGGTGATGGTTATATAATTCATTCAATACAGTCAGTGGTTTAGAAGAGGAATTCTTCTTCTCATTTGTGTCGCGATTGAGGAAAAGTGGGCATACACCGCTCGAACTTCCTTCACTTGCGCTCGCGAAAGTCCTTCACGGTCCGTATTGCATTCTTTTCACCAACCGAAAAGCTTTTTGTTATACATTTTGGTTAGGCCACGGTCCGCTGTGCCCCGCGGGAACACTTTTCTTAGAATAGGGGTCCTTTTAACCCAGTATGTATTTGTTCTTCACAGCGAAAGGGAAAGAAAGAGTTCTTCCTCGTTCTCGGAACTACAGGGTCTTCAGATTTCTCTTTCATACCGTCGCTGTAGCAACAGGTTGCAATTCCGGGAGACCCCGAATTCATGGATAGCCTAGCAGCAAAAACCGAGGAATAATTTGAAATAAATACGGGGACGGTCGATAGCCCTGTCACACTTTGGGAGGGTTACAAGGCCATGGTACGGGGGAGGCTCTCTCAATGGTGGCGGCCAAGCGTGGGAAACATGTGCAAGAGGTGGAGGAGGCAGAGAGAAAAGTGCAGCAAGATGAAGAGGTATTTCTCTCTTCTGGGGCACAACGGGCCAGGCGATCGCTAGTCACGGCGCAAGAAATACTGCGCAACGTGGTGCTGGACAATGCTAAAGAAGCACACTTAGCCAGTCAGAGTGGGATTCACGGGACGGTGGGACGCCCAAGGGGAGGTAATCACTGGTGAGATCGAAATAGCAGAAGCCTTTGCGCAATATTATGAGGTGCTATATAGCGTGGGAACGGAAGACCGAGAAACATGGGACAGAGATGCACTGGATCAGGTGCCCCTCCCACAGCTGGAGGCAAACGTCTCGGATGAGGAAATCTCTGCAGCAGTTGCATAGCTACAGACTGGGAAAGCACTAGGGCCCAACGAGTTTCCAGTTGAGATATGGAGCGGCTGGGGGGGCGGGGGAGCGTCCATCTGCACCGCCTCTTCCTACGGAGTAAATTAGATAGAAGTCTGCCACCTGACCTCAGAAGAGCTAGCATAGTGGTCCTCCCGAAACCTGGTAAATCCCTGGAAAAATGTGCCTCCTATAGGCCAATATCCCTAATAAATGGGGAGGCTAAGATCTTGGCCCGAGTGTTGGCCAATCGGTTAATGGGAGTGAATGGCTCGCTGATACACCCGGATGAGTGCGAGTTCATGCCCTCCAAATCCACTCGAATGAACTTATGCTGTGCACAGCTTGCTATTGGCCTTGCCTCCGAAATACCAGACAAGTTGGCACTCCTTGCCATAGACTTCAAGAAGGGGTTGGATTCCATGCTGTGGGAATCTCTTTGGGGAATTATGGGCCACATGGGAATTGTCGAAAACTTCCTTGCATGGCTCTGCTTATTATACACATCCCCGGAGGTGGTGGTGAGAGTAAACGGGATCACCTCCCAGGCCTCCGATCTAGGGAGAGGCCCGTGACAGGGATGCCCCTTCTCACTGCTGCTATTTATTCTGGCAATAGAACCCCTAGCAATATAGCTCAGGGAAAGTCTGGATTGGGAGGGATTAAAATGGCCCTGGGGGGGAGATAGGGTCTCGCTTTACGCTGACGACCTCTTAATATGCATGAGCAACCCAAGGGCCTTGTGCCCAGTCGTGACAGGAATACTCCAGGAGGGCGGGATGGGTTTGCCCAACCTGCGCAGATATTACTGGGCTGCCCAGTCGGGGATGGTAAATGACTGGTTACACAGGGACCAGTCACTTCCACACATCTCTGCAGAACGGAAAAGGATGAAAGGCCAGACGCCCAAACAGGCTCTGTATGGGGGGGAAAGGATATGCAAAGTCCCTTACCGGGCCAATGAGACACACATGCCAAGTATGGGTGGAGGCTCACCAGGAAATGGGGTGGGGCCGGAAACCGACTCTGGACCAGCCCATATGGCACAACACACACCTCAAAGAACTGTCAAAGATGGGGTACTTTGAGAAGTGGGTGGCGAGTGGTATAGAGATCCTGGCAGATGTAATACAAGGTGGGTACCTCCGGCCATTTGTGGAGCTGCAGGATCAATTCAGCCTATCAACCGAGGAGGATTTAGGTATATACAGATGTCTCATGCCATCACAGCTCAGTTCCCCTACCTGGGAGAAGTTCCAAGTAGTTCCCTGCTGGAAGCTAACTTATTTGCAACTGGCATCTCCGCTAAGGTCACGTCCACGTTGTACCAGGTGCTTATGCATTTGGGTTCGCAGAGCTTACCAACCTGACAGAGAAATGGGAGCAGCAGTTGGGAAATCTGGAACCGGAAGAATGGGTGGAGGCCTTGATGTCCCTGAGAGAGGTAGGAATGGCGGCACGGCTTTGGTTAATACAATTTAAAATCCTTCATAGAGTCTACTATTCCCACACAATACTAACCAGATGGGGAAGGGTAGACTGTGACGCATGCCTCAGATGTGGTATGCAAGGGGGCACTTTCTATCACACAATCTGGGAGTGTGCACAAATCAGAATCTGCTGGGTGAAATGCACACAGAAACTGTCCACTGTGATGGGGGCTCCGGTTCCTTTGGAGCCGAAACTGGCATTGCTGGGAATATGGGATGATAATGACTTCACGAAATATGGGAAAACTTTCCTGGCTGTAGCTATGGAAATTGCTAAAAGACTGATTGCAGTGTCCTGGGGTTCAGCGGAGCGCCCAAGGTTCAGCCAGCGGACTGCGGAGCTGGACCAATGCATGGCATTGGAAAAAAGAGTGTATAGAGATAGAGGCTGTCCGGGGAAATTTACGAAGATTTGGGGGAAGTGGGAGGGAGAAGGTTAAATGATTGCATCGCATCGTCTGCCCAAACATTGAACGCTTCTTTTACCAGTTACCTTGCCAGGGTTCCTAGACGGCTCTGCCCTCATGCTAATGTTAATATACTGTTTGGATCATATTGTACCATGAACAAGTCGTACTTTGTTCTGTCTTGTTTTGCCATGTTATGAAAACAATAAACAGATTGATAAAAAAAGGAGGGACAGGATGGGGGCCCATCAATTAGGATATCATTTAAAAATGGCAGAGGGAAAGCATATGTTTGATGCTTAGCAAAAGAAATTCTTTAGAGAAAACAATATCATTACCTCAAAAGAGGTTACATTTATCAACTTCAGCACGTCCTGGGTTAAAAAGAGCTCCTGAAAGTGACTTATCCAGCTATCTGGTGTAATAGTACCTTCCTTAGTCTTCCCTCGGGCTTCAAAGCCCTTAGCCACTAATGCCCAGAATAATTTCCAATCTTTCCTGAGGACAATCTTTCTCTATAAAATCCAATTGCTTGGATGGATAGTCCTTTGTTTTATCCGCCAGCAGTTCTTTTTTATAAACTCTCTTAAGAGTAAACAATTGCTCTGAGGGCACAATAACTTCCTTGTTAGCTTTATTTAAAGATCTTGTAACTGATCTGCATTCCCAATCAAACCAGGGTGCATCCCTGTGCCTGTTTGTCTATAGATGTTTCTGCTCAATGTATGAGGAGATGAAAATTGTCCTTAGTGTATCGATCAAAGTTTGTTTTTAATCACCATCATCCCTTGTTGATTCTCCTCTATGTGTTTTATAATGGCCTTAACTTCTGATCATGGAGTTACAGACAAAAAAGGGCTTTTGCACATTTATATGATTAATAGATTTTTAAGGCTAGTGACTCATGTGTTGTTAAACCGTTAGGGGTGACTTATGGACAGGTTGAGTGGGAAGTGATCACTATCTAGTCTTCTCAACACTTTAAAATGTTCTACCCATTGAACCAAACAGCAGTTCACCAAGCAATAGTCAATAACAGACACGCTAATTCCATTTTTGAATGTACAAGTAGAGCTATCCGTCTTGGACCTCCCATTCAGTTCAACTAGGGCGAACCCCTCCAGAAAACCAACCCCTCCAAAAACTCTCAGCTTTGCCCATCTTGGCACCCATTTAAACCATTCATCTATGGGATGTCAGACGTCTCCTCCAGGGTTCGTCTATCCTAGTTTTTAGTTAAGCTGGGGCCCAATTTGGCAATAAAATCTCAAATAAATATGGTGTTAATAGCCCAGTCACGGTTTAATTTTTCTTCATTCAGAACCTTTAGGGTATCATAAATGATTTCACCTTTTTTAGGTGGGAGATGAACATTGACAATTACTAAATCTAGCAGCCCATTCAGTGCTAGCAGATCTGTTGCCACAACCTCTCTCAAGTTGGATATGACCCTGTATTTTTTAAAAGGCAGAGAACTTCGAACTAGAGTACACCTCCACTCGGACGACCTATAGAAACGTTTTAGTGCATTGCTCGAAAAACTGTTGTACCTGGATAAGAAGTATTCTGACTCCGCCTAGGTTTCTCATAGGCAGAAAAGTTCCTTTTAAAGTTTACCCACTCATTTAGGAACAGACTTCATTTGGGCTTTGATTATGTATACTGCCATTGATTTCCACATGCAGTAATTACTGTTAGTGCATGAAGAAATCTGAGGTTTGCTGTAGGATTATGGATTTACAGCCTCGCAAGTCCTAAACACACAGAAAACATACTGTATTTCAGAAATACTGAAGGCAGTGTTTCCGAAATTCTGCATGTAATGTCTATTAAACCTTTTAAAAATGCATTTATATCCCTGTTTGGAGGATGGACATGCATATGGCAGAGCAGCGATTCACAACTCTGCTGCTCCCCAAATGAAAATGCACTGAGCCTTCTGTGAATTATGGATTAAGGGGGTAGCAATGGGGACATCTTATGTATCCACAGTGTCATTCCTTTTTGGAGACCCTCAAACCCTTAACTTAAAGCAAAACACATGTTAACATGTTGTGTGGATAAAATATCTTTAGAACCACGTTTTGGGTGGAAGTAAAAATATGCAGAATTCACACTCGAAATCATGCAGTACTTAACTAAAGTGATAGTCCTTCAATACAGCACGATTAGACACCATCAATCATAATAAGGCAGATTTTATAAACAAGAGGTGCTTTATGTTACCTGCCCAGCACACAAGGAGCATGCTTAGCTATACTTGCCCTATGAGTCTTCCATCACCGGGGCCTAGAATACATCACAAGGAGATTCATTCACTACAAACACTTCAATCCAGCAATGTGGCCCTAGAAACAATGCTAAGCTTCAACAGGAAATACCATATAGGATCTTCTTCCTCCCTGCCAAACTTTGAAATTTGATGCCTACATATTTACACACAAAGGAAAACCACCTGGCTTTCTCTTGCCAAAATTACCAAACTTGTCAGTCAAGGACTAGGGGATCTCAGGCGTTATCAATTTGGTCTTCCAACAACTGCTAAATACAATTGTACCAACGTTCTCATTATCATCCAATGGGACAGAACACTAGGTGCCAGAACATGAAGTGCAGGATACTGGAATCATTTGAGTTACTCCTTCCTCACCATATAAACCAAACTGGAACAGCAAGAAAAGGGAGACAATAACCCAACACTCCAACAACACCAGACATAGGGTTTTGAACCAAAAGGCTCCCTCTCACTTAACAATCTCCCCAACCAACTCTCATCCTGATCTCTCTCCAACTTACTGCACACAATCAACCTCTGAACATGGCGGTAATCGCCTACAAACACACCACTCTAACTGAGCAATGCACCTGCTCACTTCTCCATCACTATCATGAACACCCGTGCAGGTGGAAACAGACCTTTCTAATCAATTTTTGGTCTAAACATGAAAAGATGGAGCTCATCACCTTCTAGGGCAAGAAAAAGAGTGGGGGGAGGAGGTAAGAAGTCTGCTGGTTGCATCATTCCCCCACTGCAGCACATGACTGTCCTAGCCTCCAGTAGAAATGTGACATTAGCTAGGAAGTGGGTGGGTCAGTTGTTCGGCAAGGACAGTCTGTACCAGCCAAATCCACAAACATACCAGGACAGCCCGTCCGCATGTGAAGGGAGAAAAACAGAAAGCAGATTTTGGCAATGAGGCATACGTACTAGTAAGACCTCAGAATGGGCACAATTAAAATGCCTTAAAAATGGCAAATTAAGTGACTGGATCATGAATAGGATACAAATATAAGGTACATAGTGAGAAAGACAGAGAGTGTGTGCTTGCGTGTGTGTGTGAGAGAGAGCGAGAGAAAGAGAGAGAGAGAGAGAGAGAGAGAGAGAGAGAGAGAGAGAGAGAGAGAGAGAGAGAGAAAGAGAGAGAGAGAGAGAGAGACTGCACGACCTGGATATGTACCCACATGTGGCATGCAACCGTAAAATGTGTAAACTCTCAGACACACCTGCCCTGAGAGCACTTGGTCACTCTGGAGGGAGCCAACTCAGATGAGAGGTCATTGAGCCTCATTCTAAGTAGGCAGGTCTGGTAAAAAAAAAGTGCTGACATTCATGTATACAGGCACTTTATTGGAACGGCCAACTATGTGTTTGCCAATGGGGGACCTGAGTTACCTCCAGCTAAAGGCACCCTACCAGCAAAAAAGCCGTCATTAACGGCACCGGCATTGCCGGTACCAATAATGACAGCAAATCCCCTCATGGAGTACTATTGGACTCCATGAATGGGGATTTACACTGTCACTCTGGCACTCAGAATCTGCCAGGATATCAGCAAGGTTAGAATGAGGTTCACTGTTCGGAAAGTCCAGCATTTTGGTGACTGCATAAACCAAAATGTAACACAGATGCACTACAGTGCACCGATTTGCTTTTGCAATGGTAGGGACTTGATAGGACGTCTAGTAAAGGGGTTGGAGCATCAATTATAAAATTAGCTCCAAGCAGCAGCATCGTCCTCACCATCATTATGTCTATCCCGGGAAATATTTCCATTGGCTACATGCGGACACATGACACAGGACCGCAGGTCACAGATAGTTCTTTTGGGTATATGCAACAGCCCTATCCAAAGCAAGACATGCAGCACTGTCCCCACAGCATCAGTGTGAGCTTGTTCCACGAGGGCACTTGAACCCCACAGTAGGCCACGTTATTCTGGCCCACAATGTGTCACCCCCATACTGCTTGGCAGCCATTAGTAGCCCAGGCAGGATTTCAACTGGGTACCAGTGGTCACATGGCTGCCAAATCATGGAGCACTCTTTTGGGTATACACACTGAGTGCAGCACTGGACCAAAGCAAGACCTTCAGTGATGGCCTAACAAGTGGGGTGTGAGCTCCCTCCATGAAGGACCTTGAGCCCCGCAGCAGATCCTATCCCTCTTGCCCTCAGTGCTAGTGTCTCAGTCCCGCTGATGGACATTATTTATTTTTTATTTTTTTATTGTTGTTTTGGTCACGTAAATTAATCAGACCTTTCAACATATTTATAGAAAAAAGCATTAAAAGTAGAAAAAGAATAGAAAACAGATTATTCTCATAAAAGTTGAATTATTTATAGAATAACTCCATTTCAATCATATATTAATCTAAAAGAAAGATTTGAGTCTAGCAATATGAATCACCGTAGTATCACTGTCAACTTCTACATTATTGCCATGGACCTTAATTTTTAAATGATTCAAATAATTCACAACTGCATATCTCATAGACTTTAAATTCCCATTAAACATTTTCGATCATAGCTTTTCAGTACATAACCATTGATCAGCTTCAAACAGAGGCTTAAAATAAAAAATTTGCAAAGGCAACAAAATTTGACACTCCACCATAAGATGTTTCAAGGTCTCAAACATTTGATTACAAAATCGACATGTATTATCATTTTCAGAGATTTTTCCCCATTTATACATTATTTCCTTAGTAGGCCATATGTTTAGTCTAAACCTCATGAAATCCTGACAATGACTCGGATTGGTAGATTGCTGTAAGTATTTTTCAACCTGACCATAAACTTTATGTACAAACAGATTTCGATTAAATTTCTGTATGTTCATACATGCTGCTCTTGTCTTTATCCAATCCGATTGCCATAATTTGATTTTAGCCTTGTTTGGGGTGATGGACATTAGAGAGCCAGGTAGATTGGTATTACACACTGTTGCCGAATTGCATTTCACCCAAAAAATGGTGCCACGTTTTACCATTTTTTTTCTTTTACAGCAGATGTATAGATAGAGGGATTGGATCAAGTGTATTAGGAAGAGGCTTGGGGAGAAGAATAAGAGAGGTACGGGGTATCCCCCCACTTTGAAAACCGGCAAAGAGTAATCGAGAAAATAGAGGAATCTTCATAGACTTGGTAGATTTGAATTGGCTGCAAGTGGTCACATGACCTCCAGATCACAGAATGCTCTTCGGGGTATACACACTAATTACAGCACCGGCCCTGACCTGAACAAGACCCCAAGTGATGGACTCACAACAGCAGGCCCCATCGTCCTTGACCTCAATGTGGCTGTTCTGGTACCCCCTGGCGTCCATTTCAGGGACAGACAGAATTTCCATTGGCAACACAAAAACTCAATGGGGGTCATTCCGAGCATGGAGGTAAGGTACAAACCATGCCGGTAATGATTTACCGGCATGGTTTTCCGCTCCATGCCATTCCGACCCCTCAGACCGTAAATTACGGCACCGTAAACTACAATGCCGTAATTTACGTTCTTGGGTCGCGCGCGCGCCCCACCATGCCGAAATTAACGGCATGGCGTAAACCGGAGCTGATCTCAAGTAAGGAGCACACGTAAATTACGGCCTCCCCAAGGCCGTAAAGTACCTTACTGGCATGGAGTACATACAGGCATCTCAGAGAAGGAGTAAAGAACCCTGAGCAGTGGGACCCAGAGCCACAGGTGCACACATGCAACACAGACGGAGGCCAGGAGTCTGCCACAGCAGAAAAGGAACACACCCACACACCACCCCCCTCCCACACCAAGATGACACCAATCGAACAAGCAAGGCCACAACCACACAAACCCCTGCAACAACACCACGCCCCCCCACTGAGGAGACACAGGGGTAGAAGGAGGGGGGAGACAGGCCCTGCATGCAGCACCAGTGCAGCCTCCGTTACCACCGCAGCAGCCCCCATGCACACGCAGCATGTCCGGCCGCTTTAGGAGAAGTCCTACCAGATAGACACCCCTGACCACCTAGACTGTGACACCGTCACCACCACATTGCGCCACGGACACAAGAAAAGCGAGCACCATACAAATGTACAGTGCCAACCCGGCACAAGTGATGGTGTTGCCTGTGCCCCACACCCATGCCAAAGGCACCCACCAGCACACAGTGGCATGTCACAACCGTCCATTATGCGGCCACATATACAGGTGCCGTTACACCTCCCCAAGCACACAAGGGTCCACCAATCCCCAACATGGACCACCCATGAGATACACAACAGTAAAGCTGGACCTCATGTAAATGGAGGCATGCCAAATGACAATGGTGCCCCTGACAGCACCCACTGGTCGTATGTGGACCAGCCTGGCATGCACGTTGCGGACAGCAACTGAAAACAATACCACTCCCCCTACGTGCAGATGGAATCCAACGCTACCAAGAACCGCACACATGGGTCGACAACAAACAACTACACATAACTCAAAGGGCCAGCTGATCACCACGCTACCGCGCCACATGGCCCAACCTGCAGGATGACCTGTCTGGCTGGCTGTTGAGTCGTCTGACTATGTCATGCAAGTGCACTGGTGCCACGGGGTGGGTGCCTGCATGAACCAACTGCGTTGAAACGATGAAGCCATTGTACGGTGTTCCCCCCGACAACAAACCTACCACAGAACCAGCGCAACGGCACATATGAACAGATTCCCACTTTGCCAGAATAAGGCACCCACATCACACTACATCTCCACCAACTGACAAGGGCTAAGCACACTACACCAGCACCACTCATTGGCGGACACCACAACCGTAAGCGCATATCGGAGGACACACTGCACATGCACAATGTGGCATCCCCCAGTCTGGCACCACATTGGAGACCCATCCCTGTGAGTGGAATTCACAGAGGGCAGCAGGGGTACGATATCACGTCACCGGCATGGCACCCCCATAGGAGTGTTGGGAATCACCATAGAATGGATCAGACCAGGATGATGACCATGATCCACAGACTACAGCCATCACACCCAAATAAGAATGTACACAGTGCACAGCACCACAATGATCCGACATCAGGACAGCAGCATGCAACAAAGAAACATGTACCCCAAGATGTCCACACCTTTTTCACGGACCATCATGTAGACACAACACCCCACTGCATTCCATTGCATCGGACACATATTTGTGTCCCAGATCGTGCCTAATACATCCATGGACATGTCCAGATGGCCATCATTGAAACCCTGCCATGACAGCCAAGTACTGTTCTCCACCATGACAGTCCACACACCCACCTCATTTGGCGACACATGCAGCTGTTGTTGGCTGTCCCATGACAGCAAGCCACATGACCCCTGTCATGAACCCCCTGAACAGGCCCATGGGGCAACCAGACTATGGCCATACCCGTGCAAGCGTGTAGATGAAGCAGTCACCAGGCTTGCGTGATGCACATATGTGCCGGCGAACCAGGACTGGTGGCTGACCCCTCCACTGATATCTGGTGTCGAATGGGCCCATGCCATATGTGCAGATGGACAAAAAGTGCATCCCTACGTGAGCGGCTATCACCCCTGACATGGTACTGCTACAACCAAAAGACGATGCGGTGAAGGCGGAGGGTGTAGTGCCAACAAAGGTTCATTGAGGCTGTGCACTTGAGGGACATGTAATGCTCTGTACTTACAGTGGACAAGGTCTCCAGGACACAAGTCAATAGAGGGTGTCATGACATGGGCACACAGGGCAACGGACTCGTGCATACTTGTACACCATGCACTGGCAGTAGTCAATGAACAAATGTGCAATGATGAATGTCCACAACGGTTGAAGTTTGCAACACCAATTGTGTATTGTTATAAATAAAACAAAATAGTGCTTACATCAGCAACTGCCCATGCCCCCTCCCCCACCCCCCAACTCCAGAACACAACATCACCCCCATACCCCCTCCCCCCAAACTCCAGAACACACCATCACCACCCTCCCCCTCCCCCCAACTCCAGAACACAACATCACCCTCCTCCCCCCTCCCCCCAACTCCAGAACACACCATCACCCCCTCCCTCCTCCCCCCAACTCCAGAGCAGTCGTCCCATGTAGGATGTGGGGCCCACATGTGGCAGGAACGCCTAATGTCTCTTGCCCCCCTTGTCTGGGGGAGGCAAATCCCGTTGACGCAAGGAACGCCGAGTGCGTCTCTCCGGGCTGCATTGCGTGGCCTCACTGGTCGCGGACGTGTCCTCCTGCTGTGGCTCGGTATTTTGATGCCCTGCCTCAAGGGCATTTGCTATGCGATTGAGGACATGGCATAGCGGGTCGTGCTGTCCGTCATAGAGTCGCACAATCTGGTGGTGCAGTCGGTGAGGGACTGTCGCATTTGGTTAAGTTCTTCATGCAGTTCTGCCCTGGCCTGGCGATTGTCCATCATTGTAGTTCTCAATTAGATGAGACAACTGGTGCACTCAGTGCTGGTCAAGTGAAGGGAGACCATCTGAGGATCCACTTGCACCAGCATGCTCTGCAGGGGGTGGTATGGGTGGACTGGGGGGAACGGTGTCATACCCCTGCAAGTCCAGTTCCAGTCTGTGCACAGGTGACGGTGCATCCCCGGAGTCACTGCATGACACCAGGGCCATGAGGCATGGCTCTGGCCTGTGCATACTGTCTTGGTCGTCCTCCGACATGGGCCCCTGGATGGGTGGCGGGCTGGGCTCCCACTCATCCGGTGCGGTGGCAGCAGCCTCCCCTGAGACACTCGACTGTGCCGAGCTAGGGGTTTGCACAGTTGCTGCAGCAGATGCTGTGTGGGTTGCTGGTCTGCCAGCTTCAAGTGACCTTTCCGTAGGCTGAGGGGTGTTTTTTTTTGCTGCTGGCTTCGGCCTGCCCCTGCCAGTATCCGCGGAGGTGCTTGGCCGGCTTCCCTGGGGCTATGTGCTGTCATGGCCTGTGCCTGTGGGGGTAGAAGAGAGGGACAACATTAGTGTATGTGCAATGTCCTATTTGCATACATGGTTGCATGGACATTTCGGTCATTTGCGGTTTGTTCTGTTTGGGGGGTAGCTATGGCAGTGGTACATGTGCATGGTGATGGCATATACACATGTTTGGGAGTGACTCGTGCCCTGGTCATGTACATTTTGGCTAGTACTATGCCTACCACGCTGGACAGTGTGCATGATGGGCTGTGCAAGTCAATGCACTATGGTTGATGTGTGTTATGTACTCGCACTTGGGCCAGCATTAGGCGGCATTTGCCTCAGCATTTGTTGGATGGGGGGATGCGTTGGATGGGGGGGGCAACACGAGAGGGTGCCTTCGATGGCCCCTGGGTCAGTTTACATCATGCAATGGACATTGCCAGTGTACACTGTCGACACTCACCTCCTTCTCCAGAAGTCGTGCCCCCGCACTCAATGGTCCCCACGCCCTCAATGGATTTAGTGCCAATGAGCTCCGCACAGGTCTCCTCCCATGGCTCAAGTTGGACTGCGGTACTTGGGCCACCTCCTGTCTGCAGGGCCTGGCTGCGGTTGCTGGAGAGGAGGCCCCGCACCTGCACCTGCAGGTCTTCCCACCGCTTGCGGCAGTCCATGGGGGTGCCAGTTCCGCCCAGATGGTCTTCTGCGGAGGGTCGACTCCCTCCGCATGTCGCTACTGAAGACTACATCGGCATGCTCTGCCAGGTAGTCCACCATGGCCTGGAGTTCATCGGGGCAGAATCTCTGCTTGCGGATGCGATCCGCCGCCCTTTTTGGTGCTTTCGGCATGTCCTGCGGTGCGTGGTCCGGTTCCCAACTTTAGTTTCCTCACAGGGCTGCTGGCAGCTGAGGATGGCAATGGATTGTGTTTTTAAAGTTGGCCGCCGCTCTCCTTCCCGTTCCTGTGCGATGTCGTAATTTCCGGTTCCTTTTTTTTTCGGTGACCGTAATTTACGGTCTCTGTAAATTACGGTCACCGTTATGCACTGACACTAATGCTTACAGGGCAGTGTTGTACTTTACATGTCGCTGCATGCCGGTAGGGGTTTTCTGGGAGGTTTTGCGGCAGGCCGCGCGGCTTTTTCCCGGCATGGCGGAAAGCGCGTGTCCGAGGGCTCGGAATGGGCTGAAATTTTCGGTCTTCAACCAGCACGATGTCGTACTTTACGCCATGCCGGAAAGTACCGATACTTACCGGCATGGCTCGGAATGAGGGCCAATTAGTCCTTTGCCTAAGCTGCCCTTCTGCTTTGTGCACCAGTCTAGGAGCATGCTGTTTAAGGGCAAGTTCTGGTTGACCCTATTTGGTGCTCAAAGATCTTAGGGACTCCCTTATTACTAACATTCTACAATGTCCACAGCATTGAACACTAGATTAACTATTACCCTCTAGAATGTGAACAGTACTAATAGTTATCGGCCATCGTAGAATCCTAGTCTACTTGCATCTTCATTCTGTTGAACTTTAAATCTGGATTTTGTCGCCTAAGGACCTGTGCCACAACTTTAAACCTGCATCTTGATTGCTTTGAACTTTAAACCTGCATTTTGGTTGCCTACTTTAAAACTGCAGACTGGTTCTTTTGAAATATAAATGTGAATTCTGGTTGCCAAAGGCCCTGTGCTCCCGAATCCACATCTTGATTGCTTTTACTTCATAGTCATCCGCTTCCTTGCTCCCTTTACCCTTCTCAATACGTTTCCCCATTACCCTTACTGTTACCACACTCTCTCACTACCATTCTCGCATTTAATTAGGGCTTCAGTCTCCTTGCTGCATTGCCTATCCCATTACTTTCATCCTCTAGCCTCCCCACCGCACCCAATTGCTTTTCTGCCCCTCAGGCAACCCACAGAAGGCACACTGGGCATCCTACATCTCTGCATCCCGCTCAGCACTCCCTGCACCTTCCTCCTCTTATTAATTTCACACATGGGCTCAGGAATGCCCACTCCATCTGAAAGAAAAATTGTTTTGTAACAGTTCACTTTAATTCCTAAGCCCACCCCCTACTGGCAGCCTTTGGTATCACCGAGACTTGGACCACTCACCTTGAATCTGCGACCCCTGCTGGCCTACACACGTACTCCTACCTTCTCGCACTCCTCCCGCTCTTCAAAACGAGGTGGGGGTGGTTTGGCCTAAGGTCAACAGGGCTCACCTCTCTGCCCTTTTTTCAATTTCTGACTTTCTACCACATAATGTTTAATTTGCCATCACTCACTCCTGCTACCTAGCCCATCACCATCCTCATTATCTATTGACTACCAGGCCTTCTAACCTCTTTTTTTCGAACCTTGAACTCTCACTGAAATTCCTCTAGTACACATGCATGAATTCAACATTTCCCAAATCTCTCCAACCCAATTACTTTTTTGCGGCTCTGAACACTCTGTTACTTACCCTTCATAATCTACCAATTCACTCCCAGGGCATGGGGTCAATGGGCTGGAAGTAGGAAGAAAGCAGAGGAGGACAATTCTCCCCCCTCTCCCTACTTCCAACCTATAGACCCCTCTTTTTCAGACCACTCTATCTGCCACTTTAGTATTGACATTTTCCTGTAATTTGCTGTCCCTCCCATTACTGTCTACAACTGTAAATTCAAGCCTGGCTCCCCAGATCCTTACCTACCTACTCCTCGAGTGAGCTGTATATGTGATGAATCCTAGGGACTCCTCACTAATTCCCTGCCTAAAGTCTCTTTCCAGGTGGATAGGGAACGGCAGATGCTTTCTGATCCTGACCTCGGGGGTGGTGTTCTGTGGGAGGATCATCAGGGTAATAAGAGGACTCAGTGGGATGAGACGCATTTGTCTTCCTCTGGAGAATTCCCTTTCCCTCTTCAATCAGGGTTAGCTACTAATCCTTATCATATTCCTTTGAAGAATGTTGTAAAGAACAAGTCTAAGTGTAGAAGTGAAATTCAGACTCACAAACGTAGCTTTGTCATTAGAGACTTCAAGTCCCATAATCCTCTAAGTGCTGGGACGAGGACGAAGAGCAGTATTAAAGGAGTGGTCAGATCATTAATGTAAATGACCCACACCCGAGGGAGCCTGAGAGGCTTAAAAGATGAGTGAGAGAAAAGGAGAGAGGGAAGCTTGCCCTCTGGGGACCTAATCTGCAGTGGCTGCGCAGCGGGGAGGCAAGGCGAGGGAAGCGTTGCCATCCCGGAGGCCGTCTCAGGTGGCTGGCATGCACCTGCGGGCCTTGAGGTCTCTGGTGGCTGGTGTGCACCAGAGAACCTCAGGAGTGACAAGGACTCCCTTATCAGGTGGTGTGGGTGACAGTCAACTAAAGAAAAGGTTTGCGGAATCGTGAGAAGCCACAAGAGAAATCCTGCAAGCGGTGAGAGGCAGGGAAGAGCACACTTTACCCAATGAGTTCACAGCCTGTGTGTGACTACTGTCAGGTACTGTCAGGTTGGAGTGACATATTCTTTACATACAGTATCATATACTCATTTACATTGGGTCAGGGGAGACACATATTTAGTATAGAAAGGTTTTAGGAAGTTATTATGGGTTATATTTTTAAACAGCCAATTTTGCCCTTAACCTTCATTGCAGTCTATGGAAATTGCCCCAAGCCAAGATGGAGGTTCTCAGTCTAAATTCTAATTGGCTGGAGATTGTTTATAGGGAGGACAATGAACATTCTAAACTGCCTTTCATCGTCCTTGCCCAGCTGAGTGCCTTGTAGCTCCTGGTTAACTTTGTCAAGGGTGACAAGTTTCTAGCAGTTGAGCGGAAAATCTGAAAGTATAACAGGAGTCGTGTTTGGAGTTTGGTGGAGACACAGGACAGGAGTCAGAAACTTCCAATTTTCTGAGAAAAAAAGTTTTCAAGTCTCAATCACAAGATAAGTGACTTTCCAGTTTTGTTAAACTTTGTAAAAAGGTTATATTTATTTAAGGGATTGAAATCGCAAATCTGTATCTAAAAAGATTGAAGCGCGTACGTTTGCTTTTATCGCTACGTGTCAATTCAAACTAGCGCGTGAGTTTTTTCCCGTTACTTTGAGCCCGCGCGTGTGTCTCTGCGCGTGAGAGTGAAGCGCGAGCGTGAACTTTGGACTCGCGTTTACTGTTACTTTACGCGAGGGTTTTTTTTCTGCGTGATAAAATAAAGCGCGTGTGCTTTTTCCCGCGATTTGGTTTTTTGCGCGTGTGCATATTTATTTGTGAGTTGGACTTTAGCGCATGTAATTTTTATCGCGTCTTGGACTTTAGCGCTAGTGCGTTTTACCCGCGAATTGGATTGTCAGCGCGTGTGCGTATTTCCCGCGACTTGGAGAAAAGCGCGTGTGTTTTTTCCCGCGATTTGGATTGTCAGCACGTGTGCGAATTTCCCGCGACTTGGAGAAAAACGCGTGAGATTTTTTCCCGCGGTTTTGGATTTTAGCGCGTGTGCTGGCTTTCCACGTGAAGATTCCATCGCAAGTTAAATTCGTTCCTGAGTAAAAGACACTCTACAAAGAAAATATTAAAAACAAATACAAGAACTTAAAAGGACTTAATTAAACTTATTTGAAGACCTTGTTCAAGAATCTTAGGGTTGAGCAGACTAACTACAAAGTTAAATTACATTCATGCACCTACTGAGAAGGCTGAATGATCTATAAGATTCTGGTCCACAAGTAAGGAAGTCTTGTCTGCTTATCACTTCTCTGGGCATTCTGAAGAGAAGTACCAGGTATAGTTTTTAAACTATTTTGGTAAAGGTTATAGAGTTTAAGGTTAGTATAGTAACCCATGAGTAATGAGGTGTATTGCATGTTTATGTTTTAACTACAGGTGAAGAACCAGCGAGTTGATAGCTTCCAGCCTGGTGTTTGTTTCTTTGTCCCTTCCCCCTTTCCCCTGAAAGTGAGGTAAACTGAGCAGTTATATATATGTCAGCTCAGAGTGCCACATTTTGGGTGGATTGTCGGGGGTTCAGCAGCTTCTGCAGACATCAGGTTCTCAGCATGACACCCAAGAGTGCTTCTTCCCCGTTCGCATATGCAAGGCAGGAGTTTGGCGAGTGAGATACACTCACATGTGAATGAAAGTGACTTGAAAAGCACTTTTGAATCCCATGCTGCTGAAACGAAGCAAAACAGCACTTGCAAGTGAGAGAGATTTTCAAAGTAATTGCAAATACCGAAGTCATAAAAAGCAGCAACATCAAATTATAAGAAAGCCAAAAGACTGTAATATTACAAGTGTGAGTCTATGGACACACCAACTATATAAAGAGGCAACATTGTTAAAAGTGAACCACTAAAAGCATTGCCCAAGCCAAGAGAGAGCCAAACCAAGGCAGTTACAATCTAGTAGACATTGCCAACAGTGGCACAGTATCATTAGAAGATTAATGAACAGTGACACTTGTTGCTCATATGTTTGCTCAACCTGTCGTGAAAGTTGACATACACTCTCATTACCCACGTCAAGGGAAGGGAAGTAAAAGACCCTTTTCCTTTCAGTCATTGGTTACTTGTGTAGTGGTCAAACAAGAGTGACACAAAGAATGCCCTTCTTGGAGAAAAGATCCAAAAGAAGAGTAGCATTATTTTTAGAACAGTGGCAAAGAGCACTAATGTAAATCTTGTTTTCCCTGAAGAGTTGTTTGGAGTTTTGAATCTGCAATCTGTTGAACAATGTGAAGTTTGTGGTGAAACATTTATCAAGTCATATTAACCCCAAAAGCACTTGCGGTTGTGAAATGCTGGTCGGGCAGTGAAGTATACCCAGACTGCAAACTCTTGGAGGAGTGGGCCTGGTATGTGAGCAAACCAGGTGGAAGTTAATGAAATGCTTAAAAAGGGTACTGACAAATGTACATTATGTTGAATGTGATGCTAAAGACATTTGTGGCAAATCATCCTGACCAAGACAATTATTGTTGCTATTGTTATGTTATGTTATTTGGCATTTATATAGCGCTCTACATATCATTGTTATGAACTCAAAGCCCTGGTAGGTTGAACACCCTCGGGTTGAACTGAAGAATTGTTCAAGGAAGGGAAAGAGCCTTCTATTTACTGAGTTGGAGCTTTCTCTTGACAAGTTGAAGTTATACCTAATTGAGTTGGAACTTTTTGTTTACAAGTTGAAGATACTCCAAACTGAGTTGGAACTTTCTATTGATGAGTTGAAGTGGAATGAACTGTCGTTGAATGCTGTTGAAAATCAGGATTTCCTTGAATCACGTTTGAACTTGGGGAAGGAGAATTCACCCAGGTTTCAAATAGAGATTGTGGTGATATTACAAATTCAATCATTATTGTTTGTTTAGAATTGCTATGTATGTCCTTGTTAATGTGTTGTATATACAAATGTGAGGGACAGATATCCTTTTATTAGAGTGTTTCCTTTAGTTTAATTTAGGCAGGGAAATCATCATCAGAATAGAGATAGTGAGGTGTTCATCCAACCTTATCTTATATTAGTACCCAGCGAGGGCGCAATCAGAATGAGAGAACCATTCTGATTGGCCCTCGCCGAGACATTACCCGGCCGGGAATCCCTCGGCCGGGATTCCACAGCCACTGTTCCCGGAGGGTGGCGTGGCAGGCCCTCAGCCAATGCTGAGGCTCGAAGCGGGGCCATCCCCGCGCCAAGCCTCCACGGATGAGAAGCTGCCTTCGCTCCCGTCAGGGACTCAGGTATTTTTTTATTGTTGTTTCTCTCCCTATCACCCTCACACCCCACTTACCTATAGCCCGCTTTGGACCTGGCGGGGGACGATGGAAGTATCAAGCCGTGTGGAGACTCAGAGCGGGGCCATCCCTGCTCCGAGTCTCCACACGGCTGGAGGCTGCCATCATCCCCCACCGGGGACTCATGTACGTTTTTTTTCCCCCCTCACTCCCTCCCTCCCCACTTACCTTCAGCCTGCTTTGTCCCGGCGGGGGACGATGGAAGCCTCCAGCCGTGTGGAGGCTCGGAGCGGGGCCTTCCCCGCTCCGAGCCTCCACACGGCTGGAGGCTTCCATCGTCCCCCGCAGGGGACCCAGGTACGTGTGTTTTTTTTTCTCCCTTCCCCCTCTATCCCAACCCCACTTACCTTCTTGTCTTTTTTTTCAGGAGCGGACGCGCTGGGAACAGAAGTGTTCACAGTGCGTCCACTCCCAATGGCCGCCATGCAAAGGGAAAACGCACTCAATTTTCCCTTTCCCGGCGCCCATTTTCTTGCTCGTTCATTTTGGATTTTTTTATGGCCCGAAACGTTTCGGGACAGAAAAAAATGATTTTAGTGCCCCGGTCACGCAGATCTGGCGGGCCAGGGTACTAAAAGAAATATGATCCTCGCGGCAGGGGCATTACCGACTCAAGTAATGCCCCTGCTGCTCGGGTCATATTGCTTCAATACAGTGGGATTTGTTGAGAAATCTTCACAAAGTTGTCCGCCTCACATTTCTAACCCTTCACATATATACTCAAGTCTCTTCTTTTCTTCATCTTCATTATTTTCTACCTCCTTCGCAATCTGGTTTCCATCCTGCTCACTCCACTATATTACGTTCTTCTGTTTCAACTCTTGGTTTATGTGGGTCTGTGCTCAGATGGATTTATTCTACTCTGTCTCTTGTGCTGGTCAGTCTTCCTCATCTTAGCCACTTCTTCATGGTGTACCTAAAGGTTCTGTTCTAGGTCCTCTTATTTTTTCTTTATATACTATTCCTCTGTCTTTATATACTATTACTATTCTGATCTTATCTCTTCATTTAATCGTTCTTGTCACTTTTATGCGGATAATTCACAAATGTTCTTTTCTTTCTGTTCATTTTCTACTTATTTTCATGCTATGGTTTCTTCTTGTCCGCTTGCTGTTAATTCTTCAATGGCTTCACTTTTTCTTCATCTTAACCCCTCCAAAACAGAGGTTATTTTCTTTCTTCTTCTTCACCCTCCCCTGCGTCCCCTCTTTCTGGTCTTCTTTTTCTTCCATCTCTTCTCCCTTCTCTCTCTCTGCTCGAAATCTCGGTGTCATTTTTGACCACTCTCTTTCTTTCTCTGTATATATTTCTAATACTGCTCGCTCTGATTGCTTCCACTTTTATAACCTACGGCGCACACATCCTTTTAGATCATTTTAGGCTACTAATTTCACTTATTTATTTTCACTTAAACGATTGCTCAGTAATCCTATTAGGTCTTCCTAAGTCCCACCTTACTCCTCTATGTTCTGTTTTTAATTCTGTTATTTAGCTTCTCTTTCAGCTGCCTTTTCACTCTTCTAATACTCTATCTCTTCATTCTGCTTCTTTACATTCCTTTGATATTTATCTTATTTTTCATTTTCTTTGTGTTGCCTAAAAAGCTCTCTATGCTCTTGCCCCCTCATATCTATGTTCTCTTGTTTCTTTGCATTCATCTTCTCGCTCCCTTCATTCTCAATCCCTATTTCTTTTTGTCATTCTTCAGCCGCCCTGTGCTTCTTCTGGATTCCGTTCTTTTTCACTCCTTTTATCTAAGCATTGGAATGCTCTTCCACTTTCTAGCCGTGCATCCTCTACCTATCATATTTTTTGCTCCCAAATAAAAACTCATCTTCTTCTTTCACTTTCCTCTAATAAGCTTTGATCATTGATTTAGATATCATGCTTCATTTTTATTGTACCATTGTATTTCAAATTCTTTGTAAAGCGCTTTGGCGAAAGAGTTCAATAAATTAAATAAATACAAATAGATCAAGTCACGTACTCCATGCTCTCTACTGCTTGTCATCTGACCTGTTCTGCCCCTTCTATCCCACACCCCCAGCACTGGATTACTCTTCAAAGCCTCCTCCTCAAAATAGAAATGCAAGATCACTTTTGTAAGTGGTGCAAAGTCTGCAACCCATCTCGTCTCTTCACCTACAATATTGCCCTTCTAGACTTCATCATGGCCCTTAAATTCTGGTAAAGCCTTCTAGTTCTCCAATGCTATCAGTAATCTACGTGCTCATCAAACAAACTCTCCCCAACGCAACAATCCTCCTCACCCTCGGAACTATCCCTTCTTCCCTCTCACTAAAGACATTGCCTATCACTTCTTTTTTGAAACCGAATAAAAATCCAGAACACATTTATCACTCTCCTATCCCAACCCCTCTGCTTCCTTCTCCCCCCTTTGCCCAACTCTACTGCCTCCTCAGTTCTCCTCTTGAAATTCTCCCATCCCCAGAACTGCGTACCACTCCTGCACCACTGTTCATCTGTTTTCAACCAAGATTTTCATGGAGTACTTTCCTCTCACCAGCTCATATCTCACCTCCAAAGTCTACTTCTTTCTTTCTATTGGTATCTTTCCAGCTTGCTTCAAGATAACAACTTTTATCCCTATCCTTAAAAAACCATCAACTGACTCTGACTAGCTGCCAAAAATGCACTGGTACCTCCCTCATAACGCTGACATCCTTAAACATCTAATTTCAACTGGATGTCGACCTACCTGGACTCTAATAATCTCATGGACCCTCTCCAATTTGTTTTTCTTAGCTGGAATAACATTGAATCAGCCACTACCCACTGTTCTCATCACTCCAAACTTTCCTCCAGCCTAATCCTACTCAACCTCTTGGCCACCTTGGACACAGTGAACTTCTCCTCTCTTCTTCAGACCCTCAATAACCTTAGCATCCAGGGAGCTGCTCTTCATTGGATTGCCACTTACCTTTTTCTTCGGTACTTCTCTATCTTTTGGAACATTGATACCTCTGACACAATCCCTCTCGTTGGTAGACTCCCTCAAGGTTCTGGGCCTATTTTGTTTAACTTATTTAATTTATATGCAGCCTTTATCCAAAGCGCTTTACAAAACCTAAAGAAGCACAGTACAAAGTTACAGATATGAAACACAATTTTGTTAACATGTCAAGAAATGACAACAATCAATGATAATCACAGTTCTGATGAAAACGCAACTGCAAATAAATATAAATGTACACATTTATAAAAAAAAAATAACAGCAGAAGAGCAATGGTGTAACTCCAAGGTTATAGCATTCTGGAATTTAGGAGCAATTAACTGAAAAGACCTAAAATGTGTTGGAGTGCAGGGAGTATGAGCTACTATCAATAACAGATGAGAAGAAGCCTGTAGCTGATGAGGATGGCAGTAAAATGAAATAAGATCAGAAAGATATAATGGGGATAAAGCATGTATAAAGTTAAAAATAATGCATAGCAGTGAAAGCTGAAACATACAGGAAATAAGCAACCAGTGAAGACGAGGAAGATAAGGAGAAACAGAAGTTGAGTAGTTAAGATTAAACAGATTAAGAACAGCAGAATGTAGAAAAGATTGAAAAGGTAATAAAGCATATTTGGGAAGCCCAACATTAGGAGAAAAATAGT
The DNA here is from genome assembly GCF_040938575.1 of Ambystoma mexicanum. Taxonomy (NCBI): domain Eukaryota; kingdom Metazoa; phylum Chordata; class Amphibia; order Caudata; family Ambystomatidae; genus Ambystoma; species Ambystoma mexicanum. Next base: position 1,130,389,579 of record NC_090929.1, on the reverse strand, counting down.
AATTACGATGAGAAAATACTAAACATTGAATACATAATACAGTAGCTGCAAACATAAGTGATCTATTTTCCTTTTATTAAACAACTAACTATGACAAGAGTGAGTAAGAGATTGTGTTCCTGAAAAGAAAGGTCAGAATCTAAAATAAACCAAAAATTACAAGCAGCAGCAGAAACAGTAAATTAACCAGAAGAAAACAAATGTGTTAAAGAAATAAAAACACGCGTAGATTCTTGGAAAATAAAACTTTGTTTTTTGTCGTGTTTAGAAGTTAAAAAAGGAGTCCCCTTCCAAGACTTAACAGAGAAAAGACACTAAAAAAACACTTACGCATAAAACTACACACGAAAATCAAAACATTGAACAAAGAGGTTTAAAGTACAGCATATAGTTTATAGAGTAAGGAGATGAGGACTAAGAGCAACACCGTGGGGAAGAACATTAGAATGTTGCGTAAGAAGAGGGAAAATAACCTTTCTAGAAACCCTGCAATAAGATACTATGGCCCTCATTACGACCCTGGCGGAAAGTGACTGACCGGACCGCCACAGCGTAAATAGCGTTTCCGCCATTGCACGATGGAGCAAAGTGCGGCCCATTCCGACCCATCGGGCACGAGCACCACGGCATGGCGGAAGTGCAAAGTCCGCGATGGCGGAAATGACCCCAAAACGGCCCACACCGCCGCCGTACGGCGCCCTAGGTGCAATACCGCCACCCATCTTAGCGGACACCGCAGTGAGCGCCAACCGGAAAGTACGGTGACCGTAAATATACGGAAACGGAAGTAAAAACATGGGCCCGGAACGGGAAACAACACGCCGTACACCTATAAAACCACAAAATCCACACAACCACTAAAAACACTACCCTGAGACACATCCCAACCCGTCATCCACCCTAGTGAAACCAAGAAAAATGGGAAAAGTAGCGAAGAAAGCGTGCGACCGCAAGCGGCAGGTCCACTTCTCCCGTGAGGAACTCACCGTGCTTACAGAGACCCTCCAGGAGAATGCCGCCGCCGTCTTCTCCACGCAAATGACCAGGACGGCACTTGCGAACAAGAAGGCCATATGGGCCCTGGTGGCACAGCGGGTAAGTGCGGTGGGGACCGCACCCCGCAACCCACAGCAATGCAGAAAGCGATGGGACGACCTGCGGATACGCGTCCGTAGCATACTTTCTGCCAACCGCAACATTGCCACAGCCACCGGGGGAGGATCGGAATCACCCATCAAGTTGACCCCCTGGGAAGAAATCTGTGCCTCCACCATTGGAATGGAGAGCATAGAGGGAGTCGGAGGGATGGAGAAAGGAGTGCAGACATCCGGAGAATCCGGTAGGTGGCCCAAATAAAACCATGCCAAATCCACAATGTCCAATCATGTGAATCACATGTGTCCACATAGCGCAACAGCAACACATGGCCAGGAGAACGTCCACACACATTGGCCTGATAGCGCACTTTAAAACTCACAATAAATACATAAATAATTAAAAACCCCAAACACACCCACTACACGTGCAGCAGGCACACCCTAACTGCAGGCTGCCAAACAACTGCACCCTCACTCCACACACAAATGAAAGCACCTCCAAGGCCCCGACCCAAATCACCCTCAGGTACCACCCCAATGCATGTGATACATTGCCATTCCAATTCCCACAGACCCATTAATAACGCTCGCCCTCCTTTACTCCACCACAGGGTCCGATCCAAACGACGAGCTTCAGGACACCCCTACCAGCACACCTGCAAAGAGGGCCAAGACCAACGGCCAAAGACCCTCCACCTCAGCTGCACGCATCAAGACACGGCAGCAGCACAAATCAAGTGGCAGCACAGAGGAGGGAACATCAACAGGCACCCCAGCAGCCAGCATGCCCACAACACCACCACCACAGGTCCCCCCAATGGATGCCACAGAAGGCACTGCCTCTGGTGGCAGCAGCACCGTAGGTGACACCCCATTAATGGCAGCATGCTCCGACACAGAAGACGGGGATGTCGAAGTCAGATCCATCCATGACCTGTCCCAATCCCCCTGTCTGTTCCATCCCGTACACCATGAGGATACCACGCAGGGGCACCCACAAGACGACGACTGGCCATCCCCCACAAGCCCTGTGGCAGGGCAACATGAGGCGAACAGCCACTCTGTGACACCACCGCAAATGGCCATGGCCCAGCAGAGGCAACAGTCCCTCGACCAGTTAATCGTGCAACAGCAGCAACTGGCCACGCTCCTCAAGGACCATGCCGATGAATGTGGGGGCACTAAGGCAGACATAGAAACATCAACTGAGACACTCAGGGCAGAAATGGAGAGAAGTACAGAGACACTAAGGGCACAAATGGAGAGTAGCACCGAGTGCCTTAGAGTACAAATGGAGAGTAGCACCGAGAGCCTGAGAGTCCAAATGGAGAGAAGCACCGAGAGCCTGAGGGGGGAACTGCATGCGACGTCCAAAGACGTATGTGCCGAACTTGCCGCAGTGCGCCGTGTGCTCACTGAGCTCTCACAAACCCTTAGGGACATGCATGGACGTGAGCAGGCAGAGACATCATCCGTTGCAAGTTCCGTCCAGGGCAGCCCCCAACGTAGATCTGGGAGGAACCTGCGCTCCACAGGCAGGGGTGCCCCTGATACCCGCAGAGGGGGCTTGCAATAGCGACTGCCCACTGACAATGAGCATCTTTGGACACTGGTGTTCGGGGGGGAGGTAGGAGGGTGGAGGGGGTGTGTTGGGCTCACTTGGGTGGCGGGTCGATAGGGTGTTCAACATGATATCACATATGCCATAAACAATGCACGATCAACCAATGAGATGTGTGGACAATGATCTTTGTGTACTAGGCCATCATAGGCGTACAGTCCATATTGTGCATGTACCAGACACACACAGTGCCACGAGTCCCGTGTCCATGTATCAGCCACCAGGCGTGAGTGCTAGAAGCATGCATCAATGAGATGCTGACGAATGTCACGGCCCTCCTGTGCCTCGCGGACTCCTTGAGGTGCTGCCACATCCCCACCCTCATCACGACCATCTTCAGGTGCTTGCAGTTCTGCGTCAGGGGGCATGGGCACATTTCTACGTACGCACATGTTGTGTAGCATGACACATGCCATCACCATCTTTGCAACCTTCTCATGGCGGTACAGGAGTGCCCCGCCAGACCTGCTGAGGCACCGGAAACGAGTCTTCAGTAGGCCGAATGCCTGTTCTATGACTACACGGGTACGTGAGTGGGCATGGTTGTAGTCCTCCTCATGCTGGTCCCGTGGGTTCCGGACTGGTGTGAGGAGCCATCTCTTCAGTGGATATCCGGCATCACCTGTATGTGGACGATAAACGAATTATGTGGAATGCCATTGCTACGTACGCACCCCCCCCCCCTTCCTGCCAGGTCATTGCCGCATCACATACCCCACATCATCATGCATGAAATGAGACTCACCGAGTAGCCAGGATCTGTACCCTGCGTGTCGCTCCATGTAGCGTGGTATTGTTGAGTTCCTCAAGACCATAGAATCATGGGTTGATCCAGGGAATCGGGCACAACAATGTGTAATGATCCTGTTGGAGTCACACACCATTTGTACATTCAGAGAATGAAATTGTTTTCGGTTGCGGTACTGGGCCTCCATGGCATGTGGGACGACCAATTCCACATGGGTGCAGTCGATGGCACCAAGGCAACCCGGTATGCCGCCAAGTGCATGGAATCCCACTTTTGTGTTGGTAATTTCCTGCTCCGAGCGTGGTAGAGAGATGTAGTCGTCTGCGAAGCTGCAGGAGGGCATCGAGCACTTGCAATAGTGTCCGTGAGAACAGTGGCTGAGAAATGCCATGCAACTGTCCGACTGTGTGCTGGTAGGTGCCTGTGGCCAGGAAGTGGAGTACAGACACCACCTTCAGTAGGGGTGGGATGGCGGTTGGGCTATCTATCATGCTGACAAGGTCAGCCTGTGTCATGTCCACAATGGCGGCTATGGTGTCCCGGTCCAAACGGTAGAGGGTGTGGATCTGCTCATCAGTGAGGTTGAACGGATGTGCTCGGAGGCGTGGGATTGCGGGCTGCCTGCGTGGTGGTAGTGGCTGTGCTGGCGGCCCTTGCTGGCCCTGCCTTGCCCTCCTCCTCCTCCTGCGTCTCCTCCGTGCGGCCGGTTGTAGTTGGTGTTCGTCTTCTTCTTGAAGTTGGAGTACTTGCAGTGCTATCAGGTCCCCCAGGGCCAACATCGCTAGTCCTGCCGGTAGCATTTCGGAGTGGGTGTGGTTGTGGGAGGAGACTGGGTGTGCAATTTATGTGTTTTCAGGCTGTATGGCCTCCACCTGTGGTGATTCATTCCACCTGTGCAAGCTGCTCTCCCCTTTGGCCGAGCACGTCCCGCACACAACGCTGCAATTCGAGGAATGGCATCTTGCTATTACAATCATGTATTTGTACCCGATGGCCGTGTAACATTGGTTGATATGTTCATTCGGCTATGGTCCCATTGTTTCACATACAATCTTTGCAGTCGCAAACAGACTTGTGAAGGGTCAGTGGAACGTAGTACTCGAGTAACGGTGGACCCTCATGCATCACTGTACCGAGTTGCAACGACGGGTGGGGCGTCCCATTTGTGAGTGAAGGCAGTTGCCATTTTCACACACAGCCGCACTAGATGGATTAATTTGTGATTTCAATCGGCCACAGATGCCTTTTCGACGTGATGTTGCAAATGAGAAATTCGAAGGGCGGCGCTTTCGGTTATCAGCTAGCGGCGAGGAGATGCCCACAGGTCTGACTGCAAATATAACGTTCTATTGTTCAATGTCCTTGGGACAGGGGCCATGGCGAGGATACAATGATTGATATGAATAGTTTGGGATGCGCAATAGCGAAGTGGACGATGAGGCCGGACGTTCCCAAATACATGTTACTTCACAACACTGGAATTACGGGCTGGGGCACAGTGGATTTTGCAGGCTGCATAACGCACAGACTCAATGGAATTCTCACATGTTATGTGAGTATGGAAACAGGCGTTATCATTACGGGATGAGGGAATGATGAATGGATGCATGGACAGATGATTTGATACAGTGTTTGCCATGTACAGGGCTTCTTGGAATCTGTCCGCCTCCCCTGCGCTATGTGATGCAGGGCTGCCATAGTGGGACCATCGTCTATCTGGCCTTGTTGAGCCCTCCCTGTCTCGACGCGCCTTCAGACACTTGTGTCCGTGCACGTTACCAATCCCATCTGATGGATTCTGTTTTCACAGACGCATGCACAGGTACACTCGTTTGTGATGGTGTTTTCACCTCGATATAGATAGTTATGAGTCGCAAGTGGTTTTGGGGTGGTGATGATCCTTTGGAGTGGGCTAGCATGCATATGGCTGTGGATTTAGTGTGATCATTGAAGTGAGTTGTTCGGATGTAGTTCTGATGGCCATTCTATTCTTTTTCTTTTCTTTTGGTTGACAGGTATCTCCTCCCCTTTTGCCACTGCCATCTGTATGCCACTCCTGCAGATGGCTTTTACTCCCGACACCTGCTGCTTCGTGTTAATCAGTGGAGCAGCATTACGATCTTATGGGACGATCGCCAATGGGCCACATGCCCTTACGCAGTACTAGTGGCTCGGAGCAACATTTCGGCCTTTCAGCTGGACTAGTGCCTCCCCATTGGGACGGCCCTGCGGTTCTGTGCGCTTCCATGTTGCCTTTTCGTACGAGAATGTGGCCCTGTGTACCATGAAGGAACAGGGCGTCACACAAGAAGTAGCTGGTCATTTCTTGCGGATGCAGCCCACAATGGTGAAATGTGTTTTGGAGTTAATGGCCTAATGGCTGTATGGGCTTGGTGAATTTGTTGTGCATTAAATTTCTATTCTGATATGGGCCGTGTAGCGTTCTTCTTTGCAAGTGATGTGGCATATTCCTATTTGGGGAGCGATGTATTGTGAGGAGATCTGCATTGGGTTCCAGCTTCGGAGTATAGTTGCGTGGTACTGTGCTGGGCGCGTTTGCCTACGAAGCCCAGTGAGGTCAGGGATGAGGGCTGCCAATATGACTGTTTGAATGATGTCATGCTCAGGGGCGGGGGATTAGGTTTTGTGTGACAGATGCCGGTCAGCCAGGTGGACTGGTGGAATGATGTGATTTTCGGAATATTGCTGGTCACAGGTGCCTGTGTTTGCGTGCGTTTCTTGGTGGGGGACTGAGGTCATGTCCATTGGAATGGCTTCTGTATTCGTGCCATCTGTGCCCTGCAGCTCCCATTGGCACCTCTTGAGATTCTTTTGTTCGTTGGCATGCATGGGTGACTTGTACATTTCACTGGTTGCATTGTGACTTCATTGCACCTACGGGGAGTTGCACTATGTGGCCAGGGAGCGGTGTACAGGCACTCAGTGGGGCCGTTTACGGTTGATTCGCGATGCCGTACTTCTCACCATGGCGGAATGGTACTTTCCGCCGTGCTTGATGGCGTTAGGTACATGTCCGCTAGGGTCGGAATTCGCGTACCCTTGCGCCATGGTGGTATTTACGGTTTGGCATGGCGCGCGCGCGCGTACTTGGTGCAATTAGCGTTGGCGTTCACTGCGGTGTCGATAATGGCATCGTACTTTGCGGTGACGGGTCATAGTCGCACCGAGCGCTATTCGATGGCGGTATTGCATTTCCGCCATCGTTTTTCGATTTCCGCCACGGTCGTAATGAGGGCCTATGTAAATAAGAGGAATATCAGAAAAATACACTACTAGACAGATCATGCAAAGAGCAATTGTTGTGTGCTGTACCTTTCCTTGTATAAAATCACTGCAGGATAGTTTATGCTCTTTACATGTGTCTTGTCTGCCCAGATTAGACACCAATTGCAGTTTTTTAAAGGCCATGATCTGACTTGAAAAAGAAACAATGGGCAAAGATGGAAAGCATGCGCATGGATGCTTTGCGCAAATTGGATATTCTTCCCAGGGCAGGTGTTTAACCAAGCTCAGTTGGTATGCAACCCTATGTACAGATGATAAGTAGGCTACCAGAGAGACACTTGTTAGCTCTGGCCCGCTGTTACAAATTGCCTCTTAATTACATCAGAAATGCTTGGAAGATGACTAACATAAGCCATTGTAGTAGTAACCCAGGCGTGATTGAGAATACCCTCCATATTTACAAATGTTGTGTCCAATCCTTAGAGCTGAAGGTATAAGGACAACCAGGGATGTTATGGCCTTTCTCCTAGGAGACTTAGACAACAAAGTTACTTGGCTCTGGCTGCCCCATCGTAGCACTTGCCATCTTACCTTCTTCTCTCTCTGGTGTTTAGGAGGAAATAGATTTGAAGTGCAGACACATGATCATGATTTTATATAGCTGTGCGTTCCATTGGCCCATTTTATAGATTCACTTCTTTTTTACTTAATGGTATTCATACCTCTTATTTTTCCAGGTTTTATAAATTCTTAACTGATCTGGGGGCTTGAAAGCATTTATTGAACGTCTTTCGTTGATTATTGATTGGTGTATTGTAATTGAATTGTCTTTTGATGTACAATTTAATTTGAATTGTTGTTTTTCCTAATAATTGGTGTATTTTAAACAAATTGTCTTTGATACATGATTTTACTTAAATGGCTGTTTTTTGTGTGATCAGCAAGTTTGTATTTTCCATTTGCTGGAAACGAAAGGCCCTTGAGGCCAAAAGTATTCATAAAATCAATCAAGCAGCAGAAAGAACCAACCAAACCGAAAGAGAATATTTTTTTGGGTGCAAAATAAAATAAAAACAAGAGAAAAAGAGCAGATTAAGTAGAATAGGCGGCCTGATTCCTGACTGAAGATTATGAAATTAAGATGAATTGACAACTGGGTAAAAAAAAGAATATTCTAAGAATTTTCATTAAATATGGAAGTTAAAAAAATTTGACAAAAACTAGAAGGGTTAGAAGTGACTGGAGATGTCAGCACTCACTGTGCTTCTATCTGGCCGCAATGGAGGTGGTCATCGTCCATCTTGTATACGAGATGTAAGCGGGGCATTGCACAAGGAACCTAATGCAATGTTCCAGCTTCAAGAAGAACATCGGTGGGCATGCACATGCACGATGCATGATGTCATCCAGGAGACCGCTGCATCTGGAGGAGATGCGGCACCATAAGAAAAGCTGCTCCCCGGTTAGAACTTGCATCGCAACTTTGTCGGAAGGATAGCTCAGGGGCAACGTGTTCGCCTTGGAAGCAAATCGACACGGAACAACACAGGTTTGATCCCCGGGTCCACGCTTAAAAACCTCTGGGTATTAAGTGTGTTATAAATAACTTATCATTTCATATATCATATCATGTGTTTATATTTTTCTTTGATCTCTGTGATCCCTCCTTCCTTGCTACTCCTCACCCGTCCCTTACTCTGTTCTCTATTTCCCTGATCCTTTGTTCTATGTTACCTCTGTGTTACTGAATCCTTTTCCTACCAAGTCCTATTTTTCGTCCTGGTTCCACTGGAATTGACATTTGTTGTATTCTGAATACCACAGATCTGAATACTCTGCTGCTGCTCTGTCATATTGTCATGTTCTTCTCCCTTTTGGAGGTTTTGTTCTGGGTCCTGAGCCCTTCGTGGAGCCACACTGTTTCTGTCTCCACCTTGGAGATAGTCGTGGCTGCCCGAGGGGACAGGCCTTATCTCTTCCCTGCGAAGAATAACTACAGCCTGTTTACATTTCTAGGAAAACAACTTGATTGTAAGGATGAATTAAATAGAGAACAGCCACCTTGGGTAAAATAGAAGGAAGACAGATTTAATCATAGAGGCGGGTATAGGGCCGGAAGGAGCAGCAGTAGTGTTAGCTCAAGCAATCAATGAAGCACCTTCAGATTCAGAGATCAAAGCAACAGATTAAAAATAATAATTACATGAATGAGAATAAGGTGGAGGTGAGGGTTCATTCTCCCTAGAAATTGAGTTCCTTGTAGCCTCAATTATGGAGGTAAAGAAAGAAGCAAAGTCTTCAGAAATTAGTGTAGATATACAAGGCAGGCCCACTACTATTCAACCTACAAACCTCCTCCCTCGAACAACTCATCCCCTTGTTGGGAAGGAGCTAGCGCCTTCCTTCCTTCCCAAGCACTTAAGAATTAGGCAAGACTTCTTTTGACTGTTTCTAGGCACTACAAAGAGACCAGGGGGGGAGGAGGAGCACTAAGAAAGCTTTTTCCAGGCAAATATAATCACACACACAGACATGGGCAGGCACTAAAAGAAGGCAGTTATTTAAATATAAGATGCAAATAACTATTAGCTGAATACATTTGTAAAATCCTATTTAGTTTTAAAAATCTCAAAGCATCTCAAAAGGAATGTGGCCAGCGCTAAAAATGGATCGCAGAGCTCATGCAGTGTTCCGTCACTGAGGCCAGCTCTGGCAGAGCACACGAAGTGACTCACCAGTTGTCTGCTGTCTGTCAAAAGCCCATGCATGCTAAAATGGGATTTTAACATGCTCAATGCAGAGATTATCAGACCATATAAAAATATGAGCATAGAGAATGACGGGAAAATGTGTTTATATATAAAAGTTCATAGGTAGCAAAATGAAGGAAAAAATGAAGCTACAGTATATTATTGCATAGGCTATCAATATGTAAAGTAGTATATCCTAAACAGGAAGCGATGACCATGAAGGAAGGAAGCCATTGCAGACTCCCTTGTATGGAAGTAGGACAGTGTGGGATGGAGCAATGCCCATCCAGAGATGCCACTGCAGCAAGTTAAGAGTATATAAGCTCCTGTTTGGCTCCAGTTTGCAGGGGTTTGGAACCGTTGAGGGACAGAAGAGACCATTCAGGGAGCAGAGTTCTTTGCCCCATCCTCATTTCTGAAAAGATGACATTTGTTATCCTTGCAAGATAGACTCTTGGCCTTACTTCCCTAGAGGGGTGCATTTATTCTGGTGTGAGCGTGATTATGGGTACCCATATAATTAAAGGTGTACCCCTTAAATTGGGCTACCTTCCACCCTTCTTTGGGTTCCCCTACCAAATCATTGTAGACTAAACTCAAATATTCTTATTTTCCTACCCTACTTTTACTCCTGTCCTTTCTGCCCTTAATCTGATTCTATCTGCCACTAGATGGCACTTTGCTGTGTTATGCTGAGCACCTTGGAGATTAAATCAATTTACCTTCCTGTCTCTACTGTCCCGCTCCTTCCTTCACCCATCACTTATCCACGTCATTCAATCACCTCTTACAAGGCATGCAGCCGTATAGACTTTTCTGACAACAACCTTAAGCTCCTTAAGCAACGAAGTGGCTCAGCAGTTGTCTGCTGTCTGTCAAAAGCCCATGCATGCTAAAATGGGATTTTAACATGCTCAATGCAGAGATTATGAGACCATATAAAAATATGAGCATAATGAATGAAGTATGAAGAGAATGACGGGAAAATGTGTTTATATATAAAAGTTCATTGGTATCAAAATGAAGGAAAACATGAAGCTACAGTATATTATTGCATAGGCTATCAATATGTAAAGTAGTATATCCTAAACAGGAAGCACCGACCATGAAGGAAGGAAGCTTTTGCAGCATCCCTTCTTAATTTCCTACCCTACTTTTACTCCTGTCGTTTCTGCCCTTATTCTGATTCTATCTGCCACTAGATGGCACTTTGCTGTCTTATGCTGAGCACCTCGGAGATTAAATCAATTTACCTTCCTGTCTCTACCGTCCCGCTCCTTCCTTCACCCATCTTTTATCCACGTCATTCAATCACCTTTTACAAGACATGCAGCCGTATAGTCTTTTCTGACAGCAACCTTAAGCTCCATCACTTTAGTACCTGTATCACAACTGCAGCTGGGATTAATCAACTGAAAATCAAGAAAATATGCCCCTTTTCACTTTCAACTACACCATCTATGCCGCCATTTTCCCACCATCAAGAACACTCTTCATTCTGCTTGGCTCTCAATGAGAAACCAATCTCTCTTTAAATTTCTACTGTTTGTCTTTAAATCCCTGAATGGACTTGCTCCCCTAACCTAACAGTAGTATCTGTGTTGGTTACTTGTGCTCCCCTGTAAGTGTCTGTTGGAATGTTGGGTGTGTGAGGTCTGAAATGTATGGTGCGTGGATGGAATGGAATTTGAGTGCGTGGGAAGTCGGTTTTGAGTGAATGTCGAGGGAGCATAAGGTCGTTGGAATCCTTTAATAAATAAGAAGTATCACTTAACTCTTGCTCCAGTGTCAGGGATGCGGAACACTTAACTAACAAATATTATCTATCGCTACACACCCCAAGCACCAAGAACTCTCCTTCCCTCCCTAATCCCCCATCACCCCTGTACTCCCTTTTCACTTGTGCTCCTTCTCCTTCAATGACCTTCTTCACTGGAACTCTCTTCCCCATTATGTACATTAGTTAATACTATCCACTCATTCAAGTCTTCACCTCAGCAGTACCTACTTAATAAAGGGGTCCCCTCTTCCTTCGACTGCTCTGCTTCTCCTTCCTGGCCTTTCTGCTCCTTATCATAACTTTACATTGTAACCTGTTCATAACCAGTTCTGTTTTATTTGTTTATCTGTTCCCCCGGGTTCGGCAACACTCTCTCCCTTCATTGCCAGCATCTCTCGCCCTCTATATTGTTCAGACTGGACTCATGATTGCCCCAGTGACTATCATTACTTTGTGCATGTTTCTGGTTACAACACATGTATGGTCAAAAAATAACAATACATCATATTTTTGAAAACATAAGGAGTCTTGTGGCAAACCTCAGTGGAGCTACCAAGCACCAGTCTGGCCAGCCCTTTAATGTGTACCACAGCTGGAGCAGAGGCCATCTCTTGCTGGTGTGACTGGCACTGTGCTAGCAGGCTGTCCAAGGCAGGTCTCCTCTGAGGTAGCTCTTCACACATTCGGAGCAGGAGTGAGTGCAGCGTATGGCTGAGATCCAGCGGCTGTGGAAGCAAGAATAAAACATTAGATGATTTGCTTACCGTATTTTCACAGCAGCTATTTCAAACGTAACACTGGGGTATTTTGATGATTTGGTTCCCATGTCCACCTGGGACTGGCTTTGTGGTAAAGTTATTTGAAATTGGGATAGGTTTGAAAGGGAAGAAAAATGTGTTCATGGTAATATGGTCATAGGGTTCTCTTTTCGCCTTCTGCAGGTTGCCATGGAAAGCAAAGAGGGGCCCTGTACGGAACCCCGCCTTCCCTTTCCATGGAGGCCACCTTGGAAAAGGATTTTCCTTCCTACACCAGGACGCCACAGGCGTCCTGGTGTAGGAAGAAAAATACTTTTTTAGCACCCCGGGTTCCCACTTTGGGAACCTAGTGTGCTGATGGCCTTCATCCCCCATTACAGGGGCTGGAATGGGGGGATAATGGTCCGGAGACCTCGTTATCCACCCTCGCTTTGCTTGGGCTGATAACTTGGGCTGCCAGGTCGATATCCACCGTTCACTCCCTGGAACGGGGAATAAACGCCACAATATCGCCATTAACATAACACAAAATGCAAATGGAAATGTTGGAAAATCTTATTGAGTCTATGTACTTTACTGAGAAATATAAAGTAGATGGAGTCTATAAGTTTTTTTTTTAGTTCTATTTTTTAACTGTGAAAGGTGGTTCCTAGAACATTTCTTTTATTGTTTTTGGATGCATTTTGTTTTAGGCAGGAGAGCTTAGAATGAAAGGTGGGGAGGGAAATGAGGGACGAGGCACCAAACACTAATATCGAGGGACAGATGGGCAGGGGAAAATGTTGCACCTGTGTTATTTATAAGGTAGGGGGCAATGTTTCTCATGCTCCTTGATTACAGCAGTGGTGGTGTCTCTTGGGAAGGAGGGATGGCATTAGCTGATTCCATTTTAAGATAAATAGCAGTTTTGCTAAAAGTATGTACTGTGTACTAGATTGTTAATGAATGAGCAGGAATAGGTGTTGGAGCTGTGCAAGGGAAATTTTGAAGTTGAAAGTTCCTAGATCAGTAGAAAATGCAGTTCCGAACTGTCCGCGAAGCACGGATCTTATCATGAAGTGCGGACGGGTTCTCGGACACGTCATCATGCCGCGCGCCAGCATATGGTCATGTGGCACTGTCCGGAAGGTCCGCAATGAAGTCAGATGTTCGTAGACGTTATGGTTAAGTTGGACTCATAAAAACCTATGAAATTCAATGAAAAAACTTTGTTATGGGGACGTTATGGTTAAGTTGCACTAATAAAAACCTATGAAATTCAATGAAAAAACGTTGTTGAGGGGACATTATGGTTAAGTTGCACTAATAAAAACCTATGAAATTCGATGAAAAAACTTTGTTAAAGGGACATTATGGTTACAAGTAAAACCGAAAACCCCCTGAAATTCGCCAGTTATGGTAAGTTAAGCAACCATAACTCATGCCACCACCGTGCACTGCTAAGAATAACACCCATGACATCAAAGATGACATCACAAATATGATTGATGACATCACTCATGGCATCACATGTCTAGCCCCTTCTTTTTTTGTTCACTGATATATCTAGGCCAGGTGAGTTTATTCACTGACAGTCAAAAAGGTATTACATTTGTAGATATTGCTATTCTCAAATGTTCTTACAGTACTTTCCTTAGAATTCAATCACATCTTATGATACACATACATACGGGAAGAAGCAGGCCTGAAACACAGCAATCATTTCTATGCGTTAAGATAATCATGTTGGTTATACACAGTGGCTCATGATACTGCCTCTTGTTTACTTACTTTACTCTCCCTGTATAAACCCCATATTTGTGTACATTGTGGTCTCTTAATGTTTTATGTGTAATAGTACAAGTATGTAGTAAGTGATGCATTATTACCTACTTAGTATATGTTTCACAGTATGTAAAAGTGTGATACAGAAGCAGTCACCGTTTTACTATCCAACATGGGAAAATTAGAAATATTACATCTCTATGGTGTATGCTTCAGCCAATGCCTATGTTTCTGTATGAGTAGGTTCCTGTTCTAGAAACAACACTGCAATGGAATGTTCTTTGGAGCAATACATTGCATAATCAAGTATGTAGTTCATCACACATCTCCAGGTGACCCCTCACACTTTTTTGCCAACATTACATTCACAACCCCTTGTAGGGACTTCCTATGAAAATGAAATGCACATGTGATGTCATCAGTGATGTCATCAACCATATTTGTGATATGATCTTTGATGTCATGGGTGTTATTCTTAACAGTGCACGGTGGTGGCTGGTGGCATGAGTTATGGTTGCTTAGCTTACCATAACTGGCGAATTTCAGGGGTGTTCGGTTTTACTTGTAACCATAACGTCCCTTTAACAATTTTTTTTCACTGAATTTGATAGGTTTTCAGTAGTGCAACTTAACCATAACGTCCCGTTAACAAAGTTTTTTCATTGAATATATATATATATATATATATATATATATATATAGACGCACGAAAAGATTGTTTCCCAAAACTATTGGCATCGCGCTCAACCTTAATACTAACTTCGATTTAAGTCCGCACGGGTGCCTTGCTGTGTACGTGTTGGGCACACGTTAAATATCCAAAGCAAAAAGTGAACTGTAAAACAGCAGTTTACAGCGGCACTCCTCCATCTCGCTTTTCAAGAAAGGTACGCCACGCAGTCATTCATTTGAAAAAACGTCCTTTATTCTTTTGGTGTGGACATTCAAGCACACCCATGAAAAAACACAATAAGGCGTTTACCCCCAAACTGGGCTTCGTCGGATTGTAACTGACACCATGTTTGCAATGTATTTTATTTAATTTCCTGTTTAGCTTCAACCTCTTTCCTGTGTTTTTTTAAAACACTAGAACACTAGACTTGTGCTTTAACCAATGTTGTTTGCCTTCTAATGGCGGCCATATTTGGTGAGTGTATACTCACTACCTATTTCCTAAACATGATGGGAGATTATATATATTTTAAAAACAATGTGTATGCAAGGGAATACACATCCATTGTGTGTTTTATTGATAAATGTTAGCACTTTATATTTAAGCAATTTTTGCACATAATAAATCAATTGTCTTTCCCTGTTGCCTCCTTTCTTCACTCTCTTTCCTAAGCACATGCACTTTTTGCAAATAAACAAATATATTTAAAAAAAATCCATTTTTGTTTTAAAAAAAATATATAATCTCCCATCATGTTTAGGAAATAGGTAGTGAGTATACACTCACCAAATATGGCCGCCATTAGAAGGCAAACAACATTGGTTAAAGCACAAGTCTAGTGTTTTAAAAAAACACAGGAAAGAGGTTGAAGCTAAACAGGAAATGAAATAAAATACATTGCAAACATGGTGTCAGTTACAATCCGATGAAGCCCAGTTTGGGGTGAAACGTGTTATTGTGTTTTTTCACGGGTGTGCTTGAATGTCCACACCAAAAGAATAAAGGACGTTTTTCCAAATGAATGACTGCGTGGAGTACCTTTCTTGAAAAGCGAGATGGAGGAGTGCCGCTGTGAACTGCTGTTTTACAGTTCGGTTTTTGCTTTGGATATATATATATATACATATTTTATGTCTATAGCTCAAATTTGCTTTCTTACTGCACTTTGTTTATACGTTCCAGGATGTCTGCCGAAAAGCCCACATTAAGCTCTCCCTTTAGCTGTTACTAGTAGACATAGCAGTAGGACTATTGTTTGTCCTTTTATTACTGCTGTCTGTCCTTTAAGCCTCACATGTGAACAAGCGCCAAGTGGTGCGCAAAACGTGTCTTGTCCAACAGGATGGATCCCATAGCATCCTGCCTCTGTTGATTCTCTGTCACAGACCTACTACCTGACATTATGCTTTGTTTTTAACAATAAGCAGCACGTTATTCATTACAAGCTGAGTTGGATGTTTTTCTTTCTGACCCTCATTAAGTTGAGACTACTTTTCTCACCTGGAGTGCGGTTTGTTTTCCTTCTTTTTTTTATATATATATATATATATATATATATATATATATATGGATGTGTGTGTGTTGTGTGTTTTGAGTAGGCGATGGTGGTGGTTGGAAGGGTGAGGTCGTAGGCGGTGGGTTAGATAGGGGGTTGGGTGGAACCCCACTCATAAATAAATAATCAGCAAAAACCGCTGCAGTGAAAACACCTAATTGGAAATGGCAAATGGCCACATTTAAAATAGCTGTGGTGAAAACACGTGAAAACAATAACATTGACTACAAATTAATACTCTGCAACACCACTCAATCAATGTCACTCCCCCAGTGACATGTTACCCATTGAGAGTATAGCATCGCTATGACTCTCTGATTTGATCCTGCTTTTATTCTCATTATAGTCAAATAATGATCAGTGCCATGATGTCATTTTACAGAATATTAATTCTGCCCAGTGCATTTCAAAGTTATGCTCAATTAGATTAACATTTTAATGTCAAATGACCCTCATAGCAACTTGCAAAGGCTAAGAGCAAGAGACCGTGTAACACTTCACTCACAATCCCACAGCAAACACACAGGACAGATGAAACATACAGCTTGAAAAACAAAACATAAATGATCTCTCAGGGAAATCCAATTTAGGGGTTGGTAGGCTACTCATGCACATGGTTTGGTAAATACAATATCAGCAATGTGCCAAAAAAATTACTTCTATGATTCTTTTGTGAGAAACTAGTGGGGTTTTGGGAACTGAATTTATATGAGCCTGAAATACTTCTTGTAAAACCTTTTCATTTTAAAGTAGGATTCATGTAAGATTGATAAGATTCTGATAAGATCCACATAAGAAAATCAATAAGCTTGTGTAAAGGTGTAATTCATTTTGAGATGCTTGACAGTGTATATGTATCCTTGCAGTGTTCTGAATAATAAATACTTCCTACTTTATAATGTAAGCCTTTGGGCAATGTAAAAAAAAACATGTAAAAAAAAGGCCATCATAAAAAAGAAAACAACCAGAATTACCTGATTGGCCACTTCACCAAACCATGGTCTCCAGAAACTGCCCGTACCTTTTGGCCCCATGATTGAAGGCACATGCTGGAGAGATACATTCCATCCTTAAACAACGGAGGAAGAAACCCACCTCTGCTCTGCAAAGCCTCAGCTAAAGACAGGCCCTATCCCTTGAGAATGAAATAGGCTTGTCACAGAGAAGCAACCCAAGCTGATGAGAACCTCCCCCTCTCTCAGCCCTGCTGGCCTTTGGGAGGCTTCAGAGTTTTCCTAAAGGAAAACCACAGCCCAAGGTAGGGCTACACTGCCCTCCATATAGATCAGGAAACGAAGCCTTTCTGGCGTCTCTTCCCACCCTCAGAACCCTCAGAGGCCACATTCACCACTGAGGAAGAGTCAAGAGAAGAAGCAAGGAAGCTGTTCCAACCGCAACAAACTTTTCTGTCAACAGCCTTAAGAAGCATAATGCTGACTTTTGTAGTCCAGTAACAGGAAGAAGATATTGTGGAGGGCACAAATTAAACGACTTCATTTTCCTTTTTCCTTTTGTCAGGATCCCTATTGTTTTATTGTGGTTTTAGTTCTTATTCTTTGTAGGCAGACTGCAGCTGTCTTTTAGGCGGGGAAAGACTTTAGTGTTAGGGTATTATAATTTGGGACCTAGAGCAAACTTATTTTTGTAGACAAGAACATTGGCCTGTGCATTTCAACTTTTTTGAACTACTTCAAAGCCTGGTACTCAAGGGGCTGAGACATTCGAGAGACTGTTGACACAGTAAAGAGAAAGATACTATGAATGGGGTTTACTAATTTGATGCCCTGTCCTATTTAATCTCTTAACTATTTATTGTTCCATTCTGTATTTAAGGTTATTTATTTGAGTACAGAGTTAATTATTCTGAATTTACTGATTTACTGTTGTTAAAACGTATGTATGCTAGCAGAAAGTGTCTTACCTAGGTCAAGTGCATTGTTCACAATCCTGTTGTGGTATAATTGAGTACACAATTGGGGCAAGGGGGACACTATGTTTTGTCAAAGTTTTGCTAAAACCTAAAAATACAAAGATATCCAGAGAAAAGGGGCTTTAACCACCACCAGTTTGTTGGATGTTCATTGGCTGATTTAAACTGTCATTGCTCCCTGTTCAGTATTACAGTGTATTTATCGTACCTTTCTTTAGGTCACTCCTTTCATCAACTTGAGGCGCAAGCAAGTTGCTCTTTTATATAATTGGGCCCTTACATTGTCTCTGGAGGTCCACACACATTTGGCCTTCTGGGTCACGGCATAGTCAAAGAACTCAAGAATGTTCTAAAGTCAGTGCAATCAGACTCCTGCCCCACTACCATCATACAGGTTGCTGCCACTATATGTCCACATTTGGGCCAGAATCCTTAATTCCCTTTCAAGTTCCTTATCACACCTACCCATAGAGCTCATCTAAAACTGGAAGCGGTCCAGGATCCCCCTTGTTGCGACACTTTATTGAACTAAGCATTTCATACTGGTGGAAATGAGTAAGAGGCCAAATCAGTAAAATACATGTCCAGTAAGAGCTGTTGTAAAAGATAGGTGAGTTTAAATGGAACTTACTATTTCCCTAACAAAAACGAAATGGAGCTAAAAATTAAAAAAGAGCAACTGCAAGGTGTTATAGCTGTCTTCCCAACCTGCAGCATTCTCGACCTTTGATGGGAGGCACGGCTGAAATCAACGAAGACAACCTCCCTGTGGCAAATCACGACAAAAGATTGAATTAGTAGAGAAGTTGTTCATATGTAGACAGCCTTTCCTTCCAGGATCAACAACTGCATCCCCTGGAACGCCAGACCCCTAGAGGTAGGATTGGAACTTTGGAACATACTATGTAACAGTGGAACAAACACTAGTTTGTTAGCAACCGACCGTGGTATCCATGCCAGCTACAGTATGGCCTATAAGAAGGTATGACAAACCCCACATACTAATACAAAATAAAAGCAACCAAACAACATAATGGGGAATGGGGAGAGCAACTGGGAGGAGGAAGTGTGACTAGAACTATCTATACATAGTTCTTGGGTCTCACAGGGATTTTCTTCACTCTGCTGCAGGGGAAGAGATTATTTTGCTTCCCACCCATGTCAGGAGCAGTCTGCCACTTATTGTCAGTGACCATCCCCTGACCAGAGAAATCCCTCACCTTAAGTACTATACTTTTATTTCACATCTCACCATCCACTATGGTGACAGTTCATTGGCTCACTCACATCATTTGTCTTTTTGGCATGTACTTGGATGTTCTTCAGGTCATTTAATCTGAATAATTTACCTGGCACCGACCTCTCCTCTACGAAGGGCTAACACTGGATCACCAACTTTTGTCCCACTTTGGAATAAGGCCATAATAACCCCAGACCTGTTTGACTCCCTGCACTCCTTCCTGTCTTCCTTCCCTACTGAAGGAGGACCACCGTCCATCAACCACTTCGACTCATGGCTCTCCAATGCTATCCTACCTCTCACCCCCTCAAGATCTAACCCCTCAAGACAAGGTCCCTTGCCCAGGTGGTTCAACCGCCACCTCAAATCTCTCAAAACAAAGAAAATCTCACTAGAACGTAGATGGCAGACTGTTAAGATGGATTTCTGAACTCGGACCTGGAGGGGCAGAGGTTCAGAAGGCCAGCCTAGTTTCTTGGAACAGGGTAACCTCTGGACAAGCCAGACCAATCAGGATAGCGATGGCGGCGGTCAAAACTAAGTCTCAAGAGGGGTGAGGGTGACTGAAAGACCTCAATGAGCACACAAAGCAAGGACACTTACAAATTACTCCAGACAGGTGTTATATTAAAAATATAGACACATTTATTACAAGGCCTTTGTAACATCGACCATAGCAAAGAATCACAATAATACTAAAGTAAACCAACACATCACAATCAATACAATATATATACAAAACCGAAAGGCCTAAGGAGTTATGAGCACTTAATATGTAGACCACCTAGATGGGGAGGAAAACAGGCAGTGCAAATAATCATTAATCCCAGTTCGACATCAGAATTTTACCTAACTAGGAGGAAGTCCGAGCCCTACGAAGAAAGGAGCCTTATGCTCAATAGTACATGCACGCGCTTGTGCCAATGGGCGAAAATAGGGTCTCTTCAAGGGTTGCTGACTGTTCTGGAAGGTGGATGAAGCGATGAAGAACAAGTCCTCCACTACTCGAGCAAGACCTCCAATTGCAGGCGGAGGCAGAGTGAGAGTGCGGGACAGATCCGCTATTTCGCAACAGCGGTGTTAGAGAAGTGGGTTCCTGCGCTAGGGGCCACCAGTTGCGGTATGGACTGCTCACCGGTCCCCGACGCAGGCAGACCCAGACTTCACCAGTTCAGTTCACGTTGCTGGCAGGTTCAGATGCGATGATCAGTGCGTCTCGACACCCTGTAGATTCCGCGGTAGCAGGATGCAGGGGCGAGGGTGTCCCAAATGCAGCGAACGTGCGCAGGTTGTTACCACAGCAGGGCAACACGGCAACCGCGTTTACTCTGGTCCGGGTGCACTCGTCTCACTTCAGACCTGGCAATGCCAAGTGTACGATAGTCAGTGTGAGAGTAGGGTGGACACAGAGCTAGCAGTAGGCCAAGTTTCAAGGGCTTCCCCAAAACGGCGGCGGTGACAGAGCAAACGTCCTGTGTAAGGTGGTCAGCCCACTGGTTGGCCCAGGGACACTTCCGAAGAGGCTTACTTGCAGGGTTTGATGAAGGTGCCGGGAATAGTTGATCCCACTATTCCAATGGGTCAAAGCATCTTCGCAGACCTTCTAGGATGATCAGATGCAGAGGGGTCTCGCAGGATGACAGCGGTTCAGGGTGCCAAACCTTCAGCGGGTCACCAGCGGTTCATCGACTCAGCTTCTTGTTCAGGATACTTGGCTCCTTATCCCTCGTTTGGTGTGAACTCAGGAGATCGACATGGTAGTGGTGTTTTCAGCCTCCTTTTATCCAAAGTTCCCTTCGCGCCAAAACGGAGAGGACCCAATGGGAGATCTGCTCACAAACACTCACACCATACATGGACCTATCACGGACCACGGTGGTCCCAGGCA
Organism: Ambystoma mexicanum; assembly: GCF_040938575.1. Taxonomy (NCBI): domain Eukaryota; kingdom Metazoa; phylum Chordata; class Amphibia; order Caudata; family Ambystomatidae; genus Ambystoma; species Ambystoma mexicanum. The sequence goes on along the minus strand of NC_090929.1, from coordinate 1,130,368,529 downwards.
TTCAGGACACTCCAGACTCTCTGGCACCCAGGATGTGTATTGGGAACAGACATCCCAGCCCACATCCTGGAAGTATACACACAAGGCATGCAGAAGCCCGCGAAAGCTTTGGGTTTTGCGGGAAAGTGCATGACCAGATAAGGACTGACCTGGGGAAGGTGAAGGGGCAAGATGGCCAAAGGACAGGACAAAGAACCTCGTGGCATGGCCATTTTGGAGCCAGGCCCCTTATTCGTGCCAAACGCGGTAAGCGCGGATAACCTGGCAAAAAGGGTTCAAAACACAAGAGAAACGATAGCTGCCACCAGTCCTGTCCGTGACACATTTGCACAGTTCATAATATGTCCAGCGAGAGTTTCTAGGGCCTTTGGAATGACTAGAGACCCAAGAGCGCGGTAAAGTAAGTTACAGTGCACACTTGTTTCATGTTGCACAATAGCTGCAACATGAGGAAAGGACTAAGGGAAACTAAGTCTCCCAGTACTGACTGTCTTAAGGGCATGTAATTTTCCCCATACGAATTGAGCGAAAGTCCAGATGAGTGCGGCGGGAGGCTGCGCTTCTCTGGCAAAGTCTAGATCAGGGTGTAAAACAGCAGCAAAATGTTTGGGGGTTATCACATGGAGGGAAAATTACATACAATCATGAAATCTTTCCTAACATAGACCAACCCAATGCCCCAAAATAAAACAGCCTATCCACATCAACATCACAGCTACAAAGCTGAAATCCATAAGGCCAAAAAATATGTTTACAAGAACAGCATCTCCAATACTCATAACAATAGGAGCTTCACAAGATCATCACAGAATTCATGGCTCACCCTTGCACTTCTCCCCCCACACACGTCTCCCAATCTTTCTGCAACGCCCTCTCCGACCACTTCTACAATACAGCACTAGAAAGAACTCACACCATCAACACGAAACTGGCAGTACTCCCATCCCATCTACTCACTCCCCAAAATGAACCCACCAACTAGCCCACACCGCCACCTGTCTTTTACTCTTTCTCTCCCATCTCTCGACCTGAATTCCTTAAACTACTGACTGACAGCCGTCCATCCGGATCCCCGAGTGACCTATGCCCCACCCTTCCTCCTCAAAGAAATCTTCACATCAACCTGCGCAGGCAGCATCGCTAGATCCATCCTTAATTACTCCCTCACATCAGGCCTTTTCCCAGCAGCGTTCAAAACATCCCATGTCATACCACACCTGAAAAAACCTTGACTTGACCACCTCCAGCCTGCAAACTACAGGCCAATCTCTAACACCTGCTTCCTAGCCAAACACACTGACCGCACAGCCTACTCCCAGCTCAGTACATTCACAGAATCCAACCACCTCCTTCACACCTCCGAGTCCGGTTTCAGGCCCATTTACGGGACTGAATCATCCCTAGTCTCCATATAGGATGACCTCAAGAACAACGCAGACATAGAGAGCTGTGATGCACTCATACTACTTGAGCTCTCAACGGCCTTCGACACTATCAACCACAGCATCCTCATTGACAGACTCCACTCCCTTGGCATTAGGGACGCAGCACTAAAATGGATCTCCTCATTCCTTGCGAATAGACACCAAATCACCTTCCTCCCTCCTTTCAGTTCCTCCGCTCAACCCGACAATGACAGAGTCCCCAAAGGCACCTGCCTACCCCTCTTCTCTTCAACCTATATATGAGCCCTCTCCCCACACTTATCTGTTCACACAACATCACCTGCTACCACTACGCCCTTGACACACAAATCATCTTTAGAATACCTAAGACCATCTCCACCCCTCACCCAGACCTCGCACTCTGTCTCACAGACATTGATCGTTGGATGATGGTCAACCACCTCATGCTCAATCCAGGGAAAACAGAGATCATGAACTGTGGAAAGACAGACCTCTTCCCACAACCCGCCCCCTGGTCTTCCTCCCTAGGCTCCCCCGCTGCATCTGTCACAGTCAAAAACCTAGGCTGCGCAAGGGACACTAACCTGATTTTATCACACCACATTAACACTGCATCAAAATCCTGATACCTATAACTCTGCATTCTCAGACACATCCTCCCATACCTCTCCTAGCCCCACAGATTGACGGCAATCATGTTCATTGTCCTCTCCCGACTAGACTATGCTGACTCTCTCTACCTGGGCGCCCCTGCCTACCAGCTCAAAAAGCTCCATAGAGTCCAGAACTCCGCAGCCATGCTCCTCCTCACCCTCGGCCTCAGAGAGCACATCACCTCTGCCCTTCATATCCCCCACTGGCTTCCAGTGGGCGGCGTATCACTTTCAAAGTCATGTGCGTCAATCACAGAGCCCTACACAAGACAGGCCCAAAATACCTGCAACAAAAAATCACCCACTACCACCCCAATAGAAACCCTGTGATCATGTACTGCTCTCCTACTGGTGATCCACCTTTCAAATCAACAAGAATTGGAGGCACCACTTTCTCCATCCAAACCCCCACTATCTGCAACTATATGCTGCTTAACATTCGAGACATTGCGGACCACCTGGCCTTCCAGAGGGCCCGCAAGACAGGGCTATTCCGCAGCCACCTTGACAAACCCAGCCCCCCTTCAGAGCCAGCTACTTTAATCCCAGGAGGACCATGGCAAAAATAAAACTGTAGCCCTTTAGCATCTCATATGGCACAATGATGTCCAAGACCACTTTTTCCCAGACCCTCTCAATAATGCCCATATTGTTAAAATATCACTTCCCTGATTTGATCAGTGGCTTCTGTAACGAATTGAAGATTCAGCCACTTTCCCAAGGAGGGGAGCCCCTTCCTGTGAGGCTAGGGAGGTGAGCTTGCTATGCAACATTCCCCCTGGGGGTGGCGGTAAGCAGGACCTTACGGAGTGAGACTCCCGTCTTGGGGATAAGGACTCCCTTTCCAATAACAAATTCCGATAAGGAACTCCCTTTGTATTATCCTCAAAAACCCAGTTCTATCAAGTGACAGACACCAAGACTCCTCATACATATGCTACTGTAGTGTAATAACTGAAGATGGAAATCAGTATGGTACTGTGAAGAGTAAGAGTGCACGAGTAATGAAGAATGACTGTCAACCACTGAGATGAAGAAACCATACAGAGTTATAAAGAACACAAGCCAAATACAAAGGACGGACTATGGTGAGAGGTTGGAGAAGTCCCAGCGCTGCGTGATAAAAGTGGGAGAGGATCCAGCGAACTAGGAAGTGAAACCCGGGAGATTCAAACCAGCTGCTTGAGGGAAGCTGGTGACTCGGGGAGAATGCTGGTTTGCACAGTGGCAACCCGAATGAGACTAGCAGTGCCTGAGGAGCATTACGGAGTGAGCAACCAACAGAAGATATTTCCAGAGGCTGGTAGTACCAGGAGGGACTTTCGACCAGGGCTGACATAGAGCCCCAAGTTTAACATGCCATGGATAAATCACATTGACTGCAGACCACAACAGGTCTACCAGACTGAAGCATATCCCAGGAGGGAAACAAGTACGAGAGGTGGTGGCGAACAGGAAGTGAGAAAGAAGAACCCTGATGGAGCTGGTACCATGTTCAGAGATCGGAGTGTGGCTCCAGAGAAATCAGAACAAAGCGGAAGAGTCATCCTGAAGAATAGTGAAACCGAAGCAAGGAAGAATGCCGAACCAGTGAGGCAGTCCGATTACATTCCAGGTAAAGGGGAGAGCGGAAGACCCGGGAAATCGGGCATGAGTAATATCTATGGATGTTGTGAAACCAAAAATAAAGAGTGGACTAATCATACTCGTCCCAGTGAGTGGGCTCTTTATAGGAAGAGTGAGAACAGCAGAGAGAGTATTCATACTCATTCCAGTGTATGGGAACTTTATAAGCATAGTGAGAATCACAGTAAGAGTACTCCTACTTGTCCCAGTGAGTGGAACCTTTATAAGAATAGTGAGAATCCCAGTGAGAGTATTCCTACTCGTCCCAGTGAGTGGAAACTTTATAAGAAGAGTGAGAATCATAGCAAGAGTATTCATACTTGTCCCAGGCAGTGGCACACCTATAAACAGAGTGGGACTAATTATATTTGTCCCAGTGACTGGCAAACCTATAAACAAAGCAGGACTAATCATATACGTCCCAATGACTGGCAAACTTGTAAGAAGAGTGAGAATTACAGCAGGACACATCGTACGTGTCCCAGTCAGTGAAAAACTTGCAAAAACAGTGAGAATTACAGCAGGACAAATCATACTTGTCCCAGTGAAGGGCAAACTTGTGAGAATCCTACAAGGACTGATAAGAGGAGTGAAGGTTTAACAAGGACTCAACCTGTATGGTTTAGTGAGAAGAAGAATATAGAAAGGAGAGAGAATCATTCATAGAAAACTGAAAGGAAGAAAAGTAAACTGAATATAACGGCCTGGAGGAGCCCCTTTCAAGAATTAGAACACTTGCTACAAGAAGTGGCAAGGGACTACCTGGAGCTTTCCTATTAAGGAGAACTTAGAGAACAATAAGAGCTGCTCTGAAAAAGCAACCACCCAGGAGAAGCTAATCATTCTCCTGGTATTTTCTGTTATTTAATATAGCTGGTAAGGTCAGGCTAGGTTAGTTCTGGACATTTATTTTTGTTATACTGGATTTCCTTTTTGGACAAGCATATCCAGTAGAGAGAGACTTTGAGAACATTGTTGGGAGTGGGGGTAAGAAAACAAGCCACAGACAAATTTTCCAAGGGGAGTAGCCCTTTGGCTTAAACTAAGTTGAGTCTTAGGTTTTCTTTCTTTCTTTTTAGTGGCAGGTTGGTAATAGGTTAGAATAGTGTTTGACAGAGGACAGAGTTTAATTTTTAAGACATCCTGACAAGCAAAGGTTTGTTGTTTTTTAGTTTAGGGAACACTTTTTAGATAAAGGTGACTAGACTAGGTTCTGTCTTTAATTTTACCAATAAAATATCATGTACAACCATGTCCTCTTGTCTAACTCCTATGCCTGACCTATCACACAGTCTAGTCATTTCTTACTGTGGCATGGCACTTTTTGCTGGGCATCTATGATAATGCAAGCATGATGTGTGCTATTACGTGGCTAAAATGGCATTTTAATGCAGCCAGTCTAGTTATTTCTTACTGTGGCATGGCATTTTCTTCTGGGTATCTGTGGTAAAGTAAGCATGATAAGTGTTACTACAAAGCTAGACTGGTATTTCAGTGCTCCTGTCCAGCTATTACAGTATTGTGATATTTTATATATTTTATATATTTATTTATTTTTGCATTCATTTGAGCCCACAAAGGCCTTAGGCATCAAGGCACTAGTTACAGAAGTGCATGGTACATTGGTGAAGTGCAGGAGAAAGCATAAGGATACAGACAAACAGGTACGATTACACAGACTGGCAAAGCCTCACCTCATGTTACGGGGGCTACATCAGACAGCATATGAGTCAAATAGGTACAGTTACACAGACTGGCGAAAAATCACCTCATGTTACAGGGGGTTGCATCAGACAGCACATGAGTTAAATGGGTATGATTACACAGACTGACAAAGCCTCACCTCATGTTACAGGGGGATACATCAGACAGCATATGAGTCAAATAGGTACGGGTATGCAGACTTGCAAAGCTACACTTCATGGCGAGAGGGGTAGCAACAAAGAGGCTGCCACACATTAAGGTCTCACCAACATGAATGGCACTCTAAAGGCACCCTGAGCACAAAATGTACTTTTATTTTATTCTGGGTCTATGATAAAGTAAGCATGACAAGTGTCAGTACGTGGCTAGCTGTTGTGAGCAGGGTAGGCACCCGATCATGGATAACCATCTGGAGTTTCCCATGGAGACTGAGACAGCGTCTCCCTCCCTTCATCCACCAATGGGGCGCGATTAACCTCACACGGTTGAAGGACATTGCATGTGATGTTACCACATATGTCCAGAACGAACGCTGAAAACTCTGCAAAAGGCTCCATATCTATGGAGGCAAAGAGCCAACCGGCACTTGACAACTGGAGTAAGTGCCTTGCCACCCTGTTCTATCTGGATTTCCATGGTTCTGTTTTGTTCTCTCCCTTGTAACGACCCCTGGTCTACCTTCTGACTACTCTTCTGCCTGATCCTCTGTGGAACATATGTCTCACCTGTGTACTGAATGCTGTTTTGCCTCTTGACCACGTTTTCTGCATACTTCTCATTGGATTAGGTTACTGGCTATCTGTTTTATTGCCGCTCCTGCCATGACTTGCGCACCAACCCCATGGTCACCTCCCTATCTACGCTTCCGCTTCTTTCCCCTCTGGACTATTACCCCATCTTCCTTTTGGATTGCCTTAACCCCTAAAAAGAACCTTCTTGGGATTCTGTGCATTACACAAAAAGAACTGCCTACTCCTTTTTTGTCTTTCTATCAGAAGTGTGTCATTGTGCTGTTCGGGTTAGGTCCACTGAAACTTTGCACTAACCTTAACATTGTGTCCTGATGTCAACGTGACGACGGGTGGTTCTCTGATCTATGGACTTTCAAACCACAGCAGTGGATGCCGTCCTAGGTTCATCTCCAGGGCCATATCACACCACAGGTAGGGTAAGGTGTAGTGGGAACAGGATTATTTTATGGATGTGCTCAAGAACAGACAATAACCTATTATTTGTCTTTCTTTCCCAAGCCTTGAAACCCCAAGCAGTGTTCCCTCGCCTTTTTGCTTGAACCTTTTGTCTGTCTATCTTGTCCTTGGTATCACCTAAACAATTGTTTCGGGAGGAAAGTCACCCTCACAGTAGGAGACCAGGACCTCCGGTGACATTGCCAGATCGCGACATTTGCTGACATGTTGGTGCAGCCAGTTTGGACATGTTTTCTTATTGTGGCATGGCATTTTGAATGGCAAAGCCAGCAGAAGTATGTCCTTTCGCGTGGCTAATTCTACATATTGGCCAGCCTCAACATGTTTTCTTAGTGTATCATTACTGGCAGTATGCGCAAAGAAAACATGAGTATGCTCTTATATGGGAATTCTGGCATGTATGGGCACAGCCAGGTTTAAAATGCTTTTATACTGACATATACATGTTGAGCAAAGGCATCATGAAAATGTGTTGAGAAATGCTCCTGTGCACTGTTGGTGATTTGAATCTATTGGATTTTTGGATTTTGGATTGGATTTACCCTAAAAAACCAATTGCAAACTGCCTGGCTTTTTACCCTATTTCTTCACAGAAAGTGTGCCGTATAATGCGCCATTTTAAACCATTATGCAAAAAATGTTCTCAGCGGGGGAACACCCACAAACATTCTTTGGTTGGTTCAGGCTCCTTAGCTGCGCTCGGTTGATCTGGCATATTTGTGGGAAATGTTTACACCACTCGAAAGAAAAAATTCACTAGCCGCCACTGGGTGAGTGGCTGGTGGGTGAATGGTTATGCATGTGGGCATGAAAGGCTGGGGCTCAGGCAAGAGGCATTGGAGCATGGACATTTTATTACATGTATTATTTGTATTATGGGCAAAGCCAACTTAATTAATGTTATTACATGGATGAAGTTGTGGGGTGGAGGTTTATACAACAATGGGGCAGGCAGAATGCACATTTTCTTTCTAATGCATGGCATATTTTACTCACTTCAGTGGCAAGGCCAATATGAGGGGGGTGCTTACGTGAGATGGGGAAGGGCACTTGTGCAGTCAGCCATTAACGGTTTTCTTGCTCTCACACTGCAAGTGTTTCTGGTGTTAAGGGCAAAGTCAACATGATGAGTGTTCTTGCATGGTGGGTGGAGGCATTTGTGCAGCTAAACAAGGGAATGGTTCCTTACTGTAGCATTGCATGTTTTGCTGGCATTAAGGGCAAAGTCAACATGAAGAGTATTTTTACATGGTGGTGGGGAGGGTTGGGCATGCATTTATACAGCACCAATAACATGTTCCCCTCCTGTGGCAGGAGTTTGTTAATGGCATTAGGGGCAAAGCCAACAATAGAATGGTCTCCCAGGGGCATACTGGCATATACTGGCAGAACCCACAAGAACATGCTTTCTTGTGTTATCATTACTGGTGTTATATTACTGGCCACACACAGAGTTGGCGGGTACATTTGGTTGTCAGGACTCAGGAGCCAGGCACAGCCCCCCAGGTCTCCATGCTAGTTGAAAGATTTAAAGTTTGATTAAAACACATATTTGCATCTTTCACCTAGTTCAGTGCACGGTATGCCCACGCAGAGCATGATCATCAACTGCATTGTGTATGCCTAGTGGTCCAGGCAGGCCGGGAGTGTAAACGTGGGCTGTGCTTTGTTGCTGAACTTGGGTGGGGGCACCCTCAACATGGCTTGCCCCCACATTTTGTGTTAGACCACTGTTCCTATCTGTTGTAATATGTGCAAAGGTCATGGGGCTGCTCTGGGATTTCACAATTTGTTATTTTAACTTTTCAGGATCAAACCGCTCCATATGCTCAAATAACTGCACGGACTGTAAGGCTTGCTATGGCACTGCCACAAGCCCTGTTACAAATGTTCAGTGGCAGTAACATCTGCTGGATCTGGAGCATTTTAGGTGTTTTTACAACTCGACAGCAACTTTAGAGCCTAATGTTACACTCCTGAGTGCGCTGTGGAGACTGAAATACCTACACCAGAAAATCATTGTGTAGTGTAAGTCTGCAGCCACCATAGAGTCTGTTTTGTGATGCTGTTCGCCTCGCTCTGTTCCTGCATCTCTCCTTTATAATTATGTATCAGTGTTACAGAACCATCCTCTATTGCTCCAGTTTCATTCTTTTTTGGGCTGTGCGACAGGCACCACACTGAAGAGTGATGGATCTGGCCTTGGAATAATGGATACCATTGGATTTGGCCAGATGAATGTCTAAGTATTTGATTAATTCAACACCTTCCAGATATCACTCTTTTGCTCCAGGACATGCTACTGACAAATAGTCGTATAGTGTCAGCATCAGACGTTACGTTAGGCCAATATTGGAGGAAGGAATTTTTAGTTTACTAACTTGTATTACATTTTTAGACCCAAACATTCAAATTAATATGCAAATGATAATAACCAGTAAACTCAATGAAGCAGACAATACACACACCATACATCATCAAATTAATGACTTCTGCATTCTAAAAGGTAAATGGGATATTTCTACTTTCACACACAATTTCCATATCTGAGAAGGCATTCACAATGTGTTCAAGGAAGTGGAGCTATGTGTAACCTCATACACTGTGACAATCTAAGAACAGAAATGACTTAAATGCAAGGAGATGCAACATTTCTTCCCCTAAACACAGTATCACTGGCAATAATTGTACAGCAATTTTAGGGGGATATAAGGCTACTGGTGAATGAGTTCATCATGTGCATATTTCATATTTTTGTTGGGATACATACAGGCAGAGTGAGTAGAATTATAACTTCAGAGACAGAAAATTAACTATCCTTGGTTACAAGGAGCCAAGAATCCCACTCCCTATACACAATTCACTGAACATCTCTAGATAACACTGGTCTGGCAGGGTTTTCAGCAATATCCTTAATTTGTATGAGCGTAGGCACTACTGTGAATCTTACCACTAGTTTAAAGGCCTCTGTCAGGCCGCAAGAGATATGGCACCCAAATTGACATGTTACTTCCATGAGAAATGGCAACACAGTTCTCTTATGTCCACCGCCAATTGAGCATTGAAATACCAACAAAGATCTAACGGCACTCTTCAGGAAGGATAGAAACAAGAACCACTCACTGTTCCAGCTCATGGCCACCACTTACCTGTTCAGATGGAATCTTATAGTCAGATGACCAGTACAATGTCATTCCCAAGGAATACACCAGCATCTATGAAGAAAAAAACAAGGGATATATATGGAAGTCAAGGCTTTATTACATGTATCAAAGAGATGGGTGCCAAATAGCAGTCCAACAGACTGATTACTGAACTAAATACAAATATTTTATACTCATTCTTCCACTTCTCGGCTGTTCTGTTCCCTCTTTCTTCCCGTTATCATTACAGCATCTTTCTGCATTACTTGACTCAAACATCATGGAAATAATTTACTTGCCATCACAATATTTATATCCAGCAATAATCTCCTTCAATTTATTTATCTGACTTTCTCTTGACTGATCTATGGGCAATACCAGATTAACTAAGGTAGCACTGTATCTTTTTTAATTTGCAATATATTTCCCATAACACGTGTCTAATTGTATTTTAAGCTTCCTTCTTCTTTACCCTCTAGAGTACCCAAACATATAAAATGTATGTTTCTTCTTTTGTTTTCTAGAGAATGTTCGTATTTATTTGCACTAATGTTATTTTATTTTTCTGTGTTTTTTCCTCTCTTACATTAAACCTATCATCTAATTGAGCATATCATGCCCCCACTCTTCTATTTCTGTTATAAAGTATTTAAGGTTTTCTCTATTGCAATGCAAATCCTTACAACTCTGCTGTTTTATGATGCAACTTTATAATTATACATCCACTGTTGTCTTCTATTTAGAAGTGACCTGATTTCTGAGGTATTTCTTATGTAACATAGAATCTCGTTTAGAGGTGGCAAATAACAATGTTGCGGCTTCTCCTGCTCCATCACCCAGGCGTTTCCGAAGAACATGATGCTTTTATCACACTATGGAGTGTCGATGACTATTGAAAGTACCTATTTTCATGGCAATTTATGAATCTGTTTAACAGGCTTTGTTTTGGGGGGTGGGAGGGGCATTAATTACACCAACTCTATTCTGATGCATGTCCTGTCAATGAAATAAACAGCAATACCAAATGTGCCAAAATCTTGATTATGCACCTACTCTCCTCTCATTTATGTCTGTGTTTCACGATTACCCATATTCACTCTAGGCATCGGCCGTTACTCAGACACTCCTTGACACATACTGGGTCACTTAGCTGATGGGGCATTAATAGACCAGAAACGCTCACATAAATATACTTCAAGTTATTTATTTTCAATACAGGCAGGGACAGGACAATCGACAAAGGCATAAAGCCAATTCTAATGTCAGAATGGTTCTGAGGTCTGTGCATAACTGAAAATCCAGGACACAAATCATTCAAAGTAGCTTTCCTTCAGTCTTGTGACGTTGCAAGGTTCCCTGCTCATGTCAGAAAAGCAAAGTCTCCTGCCAGTAAAGACTCTTGAAACAAATAATTAGCAATTTTCTGCCAAAATCAATTGCCGTTATCGCCACTCGGATCCACGGGTTTAACGTGGCATTAGGAGTGGTGGTACACTGACGTTAGTCTGAATTTTTGGACTCCATAGGACTACTTGGGGATTTTTTACAGATTTACTGCGAGCAGGAATTTCACATGGTAAATCTGATGGTTTTTGGTGGTAAAGTGGATGATTTACCTCCAGCTTTTTGCTGTATGGACATCCTCCACCTTACAAAACCTGCAGTACGTCAATGTAGTAAAGCAGCAATATTGTGGCAGTAACAGAATTTTCACCACTTTACCATCACTTTTTGCTGCGATTCTATTGAGACTCCCAAGGGCCTTGGACTTGCCTTAAGCTGGGTTCTTGGCCTGTCATTCGCTGAGCTGGTTTTACATGGGTTTCTCTGCTTTCTCTCTCTGTCTCTCTTGGTTCTTATTTTGTGGTCTGTTCTTCATTGGTTTTCCAACCATCAGTTCATAGACCTTCAGTAGAGATGTCAGGGCACTCTGTCAAGAAAGGAAGGGACTTGTTTTGTGATTGGGGCAATTCCCAGTGTCCAGGATGTGGAACAAGGGAGTGATGCATGATAACAGGCAGCCAACTACTCTATGATCGCTCCCTCTATTTGGGATGCTAGCCTGTATCCACTTTGCCCTGGCCTCTGCCTTTCTCACTTCTATGTCCACGAACCACTCTAATTTCCACTCTTTCTTTCTTCCTTTCTTTCTCAGATTTCTTTTCTCTTTGTTCCTCCTCTCTTACACTCAAGGGACTCTACAAACATCCTGTCTCTCCTGTCAGGGGATTCCTCCTTGTGACACCACCTATCATTTGTTTACACCACATCTCACTTCTCTTGTCCATCATCTTCTTCTCTTCTATCACTGTCCTCAAATTCCTGACCTCTTTTGGCATTCTGTCACTATCCTCACCTTCATCACTCCTATGAGCTCCACCCTCAACTGTGCCACTCTCACCATAAAACTCTGTATCACTTTGGCACTTCTGTCACAGTCTTGACTGCCTTTCCTCCTATGACCATCTACTTTCTCTGCACCACCATCACCCTCGAATTTTGCATCTCTTTGGGCACATCTTTTACTGTCCACACCTTCTTTGCTACTTTGGACACTCCCTTTTGCTGCTATACTGTCCTCCTCAGACACCGCTGATGTCACTAGCCTCACTTTTGTATGAGTACCACCTATTGCTCTCCAACTACTCACCCCCTTTGCCCCCTTCGTCACTCCTCTGAGCACTCCCCCTCTACAATTATATCGCTCTCATATTCTTTACGCCTTCTCTGGGCACCTTTTTGGCTCTTCTGAGCATCACCCTACTCTATACCATCTTCGTCCTCTTTGGCCATCCCTTTCCGAGCTCTGGCCTCTTACCCAGTACCTCTTTCCGCTCCATTTCCTGGTCTCCTGGGCCTCCCCTCCAGCTCCTGGGTTCTAGTATTACCCAGCATTCTGGACTTCTCCTCCAGTCTGCTGGGCCTTGCCCAATCTTCTGCTCCCTCCACCTACATTCTTCAAATGATCATCTGTCTCCAGTCTCCAGCATCTGCTGCAAACACCTTCAATGCCTAACTGCCTTTGTGAGCTTCTGTAGAGGAGCAGCTGTATACATCTGCAGGAGATCCAGCCCCCCCTACCTCCCCTGTATTGCAGACATTAGAACATGCCTTGCCTGACACCAGCTATCGTACAATACTGCAGCAAGTCTTTGGAAGGAGATACCCATTGAGACAACCCTATCGAATGTACCCCCGTAGGGATGACAACCGCAGGAAGAACTGCCTGAAGGAATATGAGAAGGAGCTAAGCAAAAGAACTGAGGATGTCATAAGAAAGTGTGCACGACGTCCTGAGAGACTGACTAAAGACAATGGGCCTCATCACCATAGTGCCGGTCCGGAAACAATGGTGCTGGTAATCCCACTGGCACCATTTTTTCCAGACCGGCACACTACAGCTCTGCAGGTGGGTGCCATCCCACCCGCCTGGGTCAGACCTGCTGAGTGGGATGGCACCCGCTCTCAGAGTTCTCACGGAAGCACCAGCACCATTGTTAACGGTGTCAGTGCTCCTGTGCCCCCATTCCCATGGAGTCCTATGGGACCTCAATGGGAATGGGGACTAACAAAATTACTGGTGCCTGACATTCCGGCCACCAGACTCGAAATAGCCAGGTAATTTTATTCAGCAGGGTTATCGCCGGACCCATAATGAGGCTCGTTGTAACCTCCCCTTTTTAGATAATTGTTAATAAAACAGTAACTTGCCATCTTCTTGAGTTTGTCCGGTTATTTGGACTCATAATTATTCATGTGTGATCCTATCCATTGTGTATGCATGTTCGAAAGGGCCATAAGCTCACTTTTATAGGGATTTTATTTATTTATTTATTACATTTGTATAGCGCACAAACAGCCCTTGGGCATCGTGGCGCTGTTACTTGAGGGGAGCTTAGATACATGTGGATAATACATTTCAAGGATTTGCATTTATACCGTTATACAAATAATCAGTACACATAGCGGTTTACATTTGGGTCAGTTGCCAGGCAGTGAGGAGTGTAGTGGTGGTTTAGGCGAAGAGCATGGTTTTCAGTGCCTTTCGGAATGCCATATGTGATCCCTCGGCACGTAGTGGATGGGGGCGAGCATTCCATTGTAAGAATCAAGTTATGGGAAGCTGGCGCCACCTGCTCTAACTCTTTTGACCAGGGGCACGGTGAGCAAGTTAGAGTAGGGTGTTCTGGTGGGTGAAGTGGATGGGTGAATCCTTTGTGACAGGTAGGGAGGTGCTGTGAGGTGAATGCACTTGTGGGTCAGTGCCAGTGCTTTGAATATTACACGTTCTTTCATAGGAAGCCAGTGGGCTTGTTGCCTGGCAGCAGTGATGTGCTCCCTTTTGGGGATGCCCATGGCTGCGCGTAGTGCATTATTCTGGATGACTTGCAACTTGTCTAGGTTTTTAGTGGAAGTGCCCAGGAAGAGTGCTTTGCAGTAGACTAGCCTTGAGCCCGTAATGGCTCTTGCTATGTTAGTGCAGTTCTCTGCTGAGAGGAAGGGTCTGGCTGCATTCAGGACCTTGGCATGGTAAGATGCTGAGGAGGCGATTGCGTTAACTTGCCTAGTCATAGACAAGTTGGAGTCCAGGTATACTCCCAGTGTTTTCACTGACTCTGATACTGGGATTCTGATGAAGTCAATGGGAAAGTGGATGAATAGAGGGTCAAGATTCTTGAGTGTGTCGGGGGGTCCTACCAAGAGATGTTCGGTCTTGTCTGAATGTAAGCACAGTCCATTGGCTGCCATCCATGTTTGGATGGTGTTGTAAATGTAGGTGAGGGTTCTTGAGTCAGTGTTGTAGTCACCTGAGAGTGTGAGTAGGATCTGGGTATCATCCGTGTAGTTGGTGTAGGATATACCCATGGCGTCAAGGATGAGGAAGAGGGGACGTGTGAATATGTTGTATAGAGTGGGCGAGGGGCAGGAGCCTTGGGGCACTCCACATAGCATGATGGGAGGTGAAGCGGATGCTGTGTCAGAGAATACTTGCATGGATGTTCCTTGTAAAAAGGATGTGATCCAGTCAGTAGCATTGGACGAGAATTTGGCTGTGGTAGTGAGGTGATGGCATAGGACGCTATGGCCTACGAGGTCAAATGCTGCAGAGAGGTCGAGGAGTAGGAGCAGGACTGGTTTACCTAAGGCTCTGGCTTCGTCCATTTGGTTTTTAAGGTCCAGTAGGGCGGTTTCTGTCCCATGCCCAGGGCGAAAACCCGATTGGCCGAGTCCTAGGAGTTTGTTCTCCTCGATGTATTGTTGCACCTGTAGGTAAGCTGCTTCATCAAGTATTTTTAGTAAAAACAGTACGGTGATAATGGGTGGTAGTTGTTTGGAGATGTGGGGTCAGGAGTGGGGGTTTTTAGGAGCGGGCGTATACAGGCTTCCTTGAGGCATGCGGGAACCTTACCCGAGGCAAAGGAGGCGTTGATAAATGCTGTCAAGAATGGCGCAAGGGTGTTGGCACAGTCTTTAATGATAGCAGCTGGGCATAAGTCGCCTTTGCAATTAGATGGCTTTATGGTTTTCATAAGGTTGATCATATCTTGCTCCTGAATTGTGCCGGCTGGGGATTGGCGGTGTCTGAGGATGGAACAGTGATGTGGATGGGCATGTTGGTTAGTGAGTGTTGGGAAGTTTGGATTTTAGATTGGAGAGTGTTCAGTCTGTTGCACATGGCAGTTTGCATTTTGTCGCACCATGCCTTATGTTTAGAGAAATTCTGAGGCGTGGGGGGTCTCTAGTTCCCTAAAGATGTAGGATAACTCTTTCCTGTTTGACTTAGCCTCAGAGATTCTAGTCTTGAAGGAGTTGGCTTTGGCACGGATGATGGCTTTTTTGTACTCTTTTGTGCGGGTATGGAGGTCCTCTTTGTCAACTACAGAGTGGGAGGCTTGCCAGCGGGATAAGGCTGTCTGTTTTTTGGAGCGTAGTTCGAGAAAGGTCTGGGGTGAAACAGGCATTAGTGTGGCTGGTCTGTTTGGCTTTGCGGGGCTTAAGTGGGGCAATGGAGTTGACCGCCGATGTGATGGCAGTGTTGTAGGATAACTCAAGGGCCTCTAGGTCCATGGAGAATGGGAGCCTGAAGCTTGGTACCTGAAGATACGGTAGGATCCTTTCCTTTGTGAGCTGGCGTGAGCTTCTGGTAAGAGCCGGGATAAAGGGGAGAGGGGCATGAATTGGCTCGGGTAGTAGGGATGTTGAACGTAATAATGTGGTGGTCAGACCACAGAGTGGGAGTGTTACCAGAGAGGATGAGGGGACAGTTATGTTGAGCTAACCAATCAAGTGTGCGGCCATGTCTATGGGTGTGGTCAGTGACAGAGTTGTTGAACCCTAAGGTCTCCAGGGCTAGGTTAACTGACTTGGCAGCTTGGTCTTTGGCGTCATTAAGGCCTGGATTGAGGTCACCAAGTAAGATGGCTTTGGTATGATTTTTTTTATTTGTCTGATAGGAGGTTGGAGAGAGCTGCTTGCAAATCCCCTAAGGGACCTGGTGGGCGGTAGATGAGGTGTATGGCGATGGTGCTCTGATGTAGTAGCTTGAGTTTCAGTTGGAGGTAGTCGCTGTTGATATTCATATCTTTGTCTACCCTCCTGATGGCGAGGGAGTCTTTAGCAATGAGAGCTACACCTCCACCTTTGGATAGGCGGTCTTGTCTGGTGATGGAGTAGCCTGGGGCGAGGGCCAGGGGTAGCGCAGGACCTGAGGCTTCATGAAGCCAAGTTTCTGTTACCATACGGAGGTCCAAGTTGTGGGTAGAGATGAGGTCATGGATATCTAATGCATGGGCGTTGATGGAACGGGCATTGACCAGGACACAGTTGAGGTGGGGCCCCTGGAGGGTGACAGTGCTGCCGGAGGTGGTTTGGTAGGCTGGAGTGGGGGCAGTTGATCGAGGTGTCTAGGGTGGTATACTCCTTTGTGGCGTGGAGAGTGTCCTCATCAGTGGTATGTATTTCACTGGCTGAGGCAGTTAATTCAGCAGGGGCAGAGCTCGTGGTGGTATCTGGCAGCATGACATTAGTAGCCGTAACATTTGTAACTGCATTTTTTGAGGTGCAAGAATCATTGGCAGGGGTATTCAGTTGAGTGCATGCAGAACTGGCAGTGGAAAAAAGTGGCAACATAACATTAGTATCAATAACATTTGCAATAGCATTTTTTTTGCATTTTGCCCTGCTGTCTAGCCGATCTCTGGTGTAGGAATGTCAGCTGGGCTGGCTGTTGGGCACCACTCTTCAGGATTTCTTACAGTCCTGGTAAGGGACTTTGGATTGGCTTGTTCACTGTGCCTCCCCCAACGTGGCCCTTCCTTCCCCATACTCTTATTTAAGAGCGCTCAGGTGTGTCTCTTTTGGAAACTCATGTAGGGAGTGCGTGATGGGCCGCACGCCTCAGGATGGCCTTTAGTTCTGATGCAGCACTTGGGGTTGGCTAATCCCTCCTCATTGGTGGTCCTCTGGGATATTTTGACCCACTCAGCTGTGCTATGCTACATCACTTTGCTGCATTGGTGTAAGAAACAGCACAAAATGGCCATGCTGACTCCTGTGCGGGCCAAGATCTCTAAACTGCGTTTTTGTCACAACCAGAAAATGGCTGCACCTCCCTGCCACACACATTTCAGGTGGGGTGGAACAGAGTACTCACTGCATGAATGTGCCAGTGTGCTCTGCAACATTTAACATGGAGTGAAGTGAAAGAGGCAGCATTACTTTGCTGGAAAACCCAAAATTACACTTTCTCAACCTTAAAAGTGCTGTTTGGTGCTAAATTCATCAATTTCTTATGAACCACTGTAATGCCCAGGATCATTCATTGTGTCTCAAAGGAACCAGGCCTCATTTGAATGACAGCTCCTGTCAAAGGTATCCTTGAAAAATCAACAATGGGCTTTGTTTTCATTTTACACGGGAAACGCGAATATTTTCTTTGCAACAGTATCAAGAATCAGCTGTCCAGAGAATTCTCTAAATAGATGCCTGTAGCATGGACTGTATCCATGCTGAAAAACAACTCCAGCACTCAAGAAAAGAACTCTAGCTGCACAAAGTGTATATTTGCAGGAGATGAAAACCGAATTTAAAGAAATAGCAAATGTGTTTTTTCCTGACTGAAAGGGGAAAATCGCCTATTTAAAAGTACATTATTGTGTAAAGACTTCATTACTTAGAAATGTAAAAGTAATTGTTGCTGGTAGAAAAACACCTATAATTTCTTCTAATTCCATAGGTTAAAGTCAAGATTTGAAAGGAGAAAATGAAAGCTAAAACCCAGGCTGAGTTGGCAAACTATATAAACATTTTCAAAAACTTGCTCTGCCAGTTGCTAGCCCAGAGAAAGGGTGACATCTCATAAACATCTGGAACAGGAAAGGCTAATTGCTAGCTTGGAGGCTTTGAATATCCAGGACAGTACAATAGCAGGCAGAGACTCTCACCTGTCAAGTGTGAGGGTCAGTACACTTCAATCAAGAGGCAGAGCCCTCATCCTGCTTCAAAGGAATTGACATTTGCTTGCAGTTGGGGAAAAGAAAAAAACTGAGGAAGTGACAATAGACTTCCTGTTGGTTCTAAAAGCCTATTTTGTAACTTAACTTTAAAGACATTTAACTTTGCAGCAAGAATGAGGAAAAATATGACAAGCTTGTGGTTTTAAATCTAATTTTATGCTCTTTCTGTGAAGACTTAGTAGAACTCGTAACTTCATAAGGAACAGAAGTTGTAAAGAATGACAGATTGTGGGGAAAGTATTGATATTGTGAACATAACATTTTGTACACACATTCCAGGGGTAAATGCGCATATGTGTACAAAGTTGGGAAATTTTAGGCCAAATCTTTCATGGTTTAAATTGCCAAAATGTAGCAGAAAGGCAAAACCAGGTCCCACAGACTTGGCGTTTGGATTGAAATGTGACCCACAAAATAGGTAACCTGTCCATCTGGTTTTCTCAGAGATGATAACTGTATGAATATGTATTTGTGGGAAAATTAGATTTTGGTTCCAGTAGATAGGGGACGTTTCTAGTCATTGAAAACATCATCCCATAAACATGACATCCTTTTCTGTTATCCAATCAGTGAAGAGCAAGGCGGAAACTATGCTCTTGCCCAATCCTAGCATTCTGGGTGTGGGTAGTAAGCCTGCCCCTATCATATACTGTAGTGATATCATTTGGCATGATAAATAAGGGCACCTGACAGCACAAAAGACACACTGATTCCTGACTTTCTTCCTGATTTCCTGCGTGGCGTCCTGTTCCTGATTTCTTCATCCGGTTTGATCCTGATTCCAGATTTTCATTGCAAACCCAAGGCCTATGCATTGCTGAACCCCTTTTCAGCTAGGCCTCAAATTCTAAAAATCCCAAAAACCCAAGGGAAACATCCTGATCCAACCTGGCTTGCTACTACTAGATGCATGCCTGCAAAGTCGCCATCCCACTGATCTCCAGTCTCCAGTAACCAGAAGGGCCAGTCCGGTGCAGTCCGGTGACCAGAATGGCCTAGATGATCTGGTCCCACCAGAATTGCCCAGGTGTCCTTGGTTAGACCCGATCCGTGTGATGACCAGAACCCTTGATGGTCCAAAATCCTAAATTAAAGTGGACAGTAAGTATTAATAGGAATCATAGAAAACCATAGCATACCTTGCCTTGCCTTGTCTCATCCTCATCTCTAAACCATCCTATCCTTACCTTAATAACTTGTAACATTGTCAGAATCCTTATTGCAATCCTGTCTTTGATTTATCTTGCTAAGCGCCATTTCTTTAGTCATTTTCATCTTGTGTAAATCTTAAACTATCAATCCTACTTCGAGTGATCCGACTGGTTCCGCCGGAGCGGGCGCTGGGGATCTGGGGTTGAAGTCATGAATCAACTCCAGAGCTTACTGTGTCCCTCTTTGATATTCTAGCCTGCTTGCTCTAGTTTAGAGTAAAATTATAGTAAACATTTTCTTGTCCAAACTGAGTTTCTTTTGTGTTTCACTACCTGATTTTTCTAAAAACGCCTCTCATTCAACATTGCATATCTTCCTCAGTTTAATAGCTAGATACTTCATTTCAACTCTGGATTATACCTAAGTCATATAGCTACATCCCAACCCAAAACGCAGTCCAAATCAGTGTATTTCACCCATTTTTCCTAAAAACCAAACTATAGCTCATGATTGTTAGTATCTTTCAATTGTTGCTCCCATAGAGATTTGTACTGATTTAAGCATTTTTGCACACATTCATTGTTTCACCCAGCCATTTCGCAATGTCATTTTAAAGTGTAAGATTTCAAATCTGTTTTTCCCTCTTGTTTGGGGAGGGAAGTCTGGATCCGAATTCTGTTTTCTATTCCTTATTCCTGATTACCTGCTGCTTCCTTATATCCAATTAGAATTGGTTGTTTGTGGGTTGAACAATATTACAGGGGGAAATTCTAACTTAAGTGCTATCTTTCCCAACAAGCCAAAAGTGTTCTTTTCTCTGGTGTTTTATATTTGTGTTGCTAAAGAGTGAATTTAAGTGCATTACATACCTTCCTATCTGTTATTGTCACCACATTGGTGATTGCTGCTCCATATATTACAAGTATATGTTTGATTTGAATTTTAAATAAATAAATATTACCTTTACCAACCAGCCCGATTCCTGGTCCATCATGACCTGGGGTATTTGAGAAGGGGTGTGATATGAACCTATATATATAATAAAATAGGCATTTCAGCTGTATGCTGCATACTAGGCTGAGACCAGGGTGTATCGCCTGATTGAGCTACTTAACAGTCCTCTCTGGTGCTCATGCCTTGACCTTACCCAGGCTAGACTCCCTTACTCTATTTTTTCTTAACTCTTAATGTTAATCTTAATGTTACTGGCCTTTGTACCATGCACTATTGCCACGTGTGCAGTCTCTTGGAGCACTATGAGAGTGGTGGCCTTGTGTGATGGTTGGCTGGCTAACTATTGAGAGTAGTGCCCTTAGACAATTTTCTCTCTTTCTGTCAGTAGATTCATATCAGATTCCTATACGTGAGTACGGAGAGCTGACAGGGCAGGAGCTGCTGGGTCTGCAGGACCACCGTTCCTCAATGCCTTCAAAGGAGTAGTAGATACAAAATACCCAGTTCCTATGGTACCCTGATTTCCCTTTTCAGATATGGTCTACGCTTCTGCTGTGCCCCCTGTAGGGACTCTGTCATTGGTTGGTGCTCTGTGACTTTCTCCTGTCCTGGGAAGAGGACTACCATCCTAAAGCCCATCATCCACTTGGTCACCCTGCAGAAGGTTTCCCAGGCGAGAGGCGGACTTTGCCACAAGTCAGATCTTAAAAGTTTTCCATTTGTTTGAATATTCATTTGGATCATTGGTAGCACCTTCAGTTGATACCACCATTACTGGCTTAAGTGTCAAAATGGATGCATAGCGTACTAGAATTGGTAGTATGGCTGTAGGAATATTCACTTCTCGCTGACCTCTATCAAACTTTTGGAAACTACTACAGCTGTTCTTTCAAAAGACCCTGTGGCCTTCATTCAAAATTTGCCAAACTATGCCCAAATCCCTTATATCAATAGGATCATAAGGGATTGCATGGACAACCCAAACTCTGGACAAATTGAACTATCAGAATCAGCGAGTACAAGAAAGGAGATTGGCACTGCCTTTGAAAATAAACCAGCTATATCCATATTCAGTCAAGTACGGAGGAAGGCACAATATGTCAATTAGTCAATTTGACTGCAGAACAGTCTAGCGGGTGATGGGAATGGAACGGCTGCACTGATGTGAGATCCAGATAGCATTTTTCTATGTTCTTTTAACCTAATTGAGCTGAGTGGATCGCCCATACCAATTTAAACATAGTTCACCCAGGATTGACCCAAAGTCAGTTGGTGGAGTGGCTAGCGCAGTTGAATTCGCCTGTTGTCGACATGCGCAGTGATCTGCAGTTAATACATGAGCAACGAGCAGGAGACATCTCAAGGTTAGACAAATGTCTGGCCATTGTTGCTAAACTGGCCGATATGAAAACACCCAAGGATGACTATGAAAGAGTGACAGGGGCCAGTGTTTCTAAGAGGGCAGTGTCGTCCACAAAAACATTTTTTAAGTTCAATACTGGGGTGAATAATGTGGCTGCAGTTGCCCACAAAAAGAAAAGCCCACTCTCCCTGATAGTAGAAAACACACATCACCCTGACCTGGCCGCTAAAGAACTTGACATTTGGAAAAATTAAGATCTCAGACTGAAAGTAGGCGGAAAAAAAACTTGGGCCAAAAGATGGAAACAGGGCAGTTAATAGAGTGCAAACAATTGATATCAACAGACTCTACAACAAAAGGGGGCTCCAGCAGAGGACAGGATGTCAAATTTTCTACTCGTCCTATCGAAAGTCAAATATAAAGAAACTGAAAGGCACAAATAATATCTTGGAAGGCTGGAGAGAAGAGAATATTATTGTTATTTAAAAGCCAATACGCACGAAAACAAGAACTCCTATAAGAGTATTAATGAAAGTCTTAGCTGAAACCCTAGGAGTCAAGGGTCTTTCTTCCAATATTTTCACTGTTGCCTGGATCTTGTCTGACTGCATGTTTTGTGGAGACTGCAGTGTTAGATTTGGGGTGGCCAATCTTCTTTTTAGGGTTTGTGTAATCAACTGCAGAGAAGCATTGTCACATAAGGGTATCGAGGTCTATATGGACATAAAGCATAAAGTATGTCATTTGCATGATGCATAGTCAGATCCTATGCGGATATGTCAGGCTGAAGGCCAAGCTGACCTTATGCAATCTAAGACCAAGGATCTTCCTATTTCTTATTGTAATAATGGCCTTATTATGGACCAGTCTAAGGCTGAATTAGAACTTAACTTGAGACAAACTCATGCCTATACTTTTATATCGATCAAGATAGAATTTGAGTCCAGGCTTGTGAGCCAGTGGGCCTCATTACGAGTTTGGCGGTAGCCATGCCGGTTTTTACCGGCATGGCTACCTTCAAACTCGGGTCGGGGTCCCAAAAAATGGGAATTACCGGGCCATTCCAACCTTTGCGGGCCTGGTAATTCCCATTCACGGGACCCGGACCCGGTACGTCCCCATTCCCATTTGAGCCCCCATAGGGCTCAATAGGAATGTGGAGGATGGTAGCAATGGTCCCATTAATAACGGGACCGTTGCTACCATCCTGTTCTGCTAACGGGTGCTGCTCTGCACGTCTGGTCTGACCAGGCGTCCAAAGCGCACCCGTGAGCAAACTCCTAATGTTGCGGCGAGGCAACATGGCGCCGGTAGCACTACCAGCGCCATTGTTGCCTTACCGCAACACTTATAATGAGGCCCAGTGTATAGTTTATCACACATACACCTCCGAATTGCCGCTAATAACTCCTTTATTACTAGACACAATAGCTGCTCCCTGGTATTACAGTGCATTACTTTAATTAGTTGGAATATGGCTGGAGTTTTAAATAAATTAGGGGATCAAGATTGGATAGCATGGTTTAAAGAACACGATGGGCCTCATTACAACGAGTGCTGCTTGCTGGTGCCGCTAAGGACTTCTGGTCAGACCAGACATCTTTAGAGGGACCCGCTAGCAGAACAGGATGCTAACAATGGGCACGTCATTAACAGGCCCGTTGTTAGCATCCTCCTCATTCCCATTGAGCCCTATGCCGCCAAAGTCAGCATGGCCCGGTAATTCCCTATTTCTGGAACCCGGATCCGGTACCCCATGCAGCTAAAAACGTAATGGCTACGTCCAAACTCGTAATGAGGCCCAATGTTATTTGTAAGAAGGAAAATTGGCTGATCAACGAGAGCTGTTTATCAAAATATTTTAATACGTATGAAGTGTTCTCAGCCACTGCACGTTTAATAGGCCCAGGCAGACCAACTGCAGGTCTTGCTACTCTGATACACAAGAGCCTTGGCTATAAAGTAGAAAGATACGAGTGTGATAGCAAAGAATGTATCATAATATCACTAGACATTCAGCGAAGCCAAGGGGAGAAAGTTTGCATTATTAACATCTATATTCATCCACAATTGTCATCTAGGAACATCTTTAAAATTGGTAGGATCCAGCAATTTATTGTCTCATGATAAAAATCTAAGTTGCCTGATACTGGGAGATTTTTACGTAAAACTAGGGGGGGGGAGATCTGGACGAGGACCAGGTCAGTGTACCAAAGGTTTGTGGTATTGCAAGCTGCAGTCTATCTCTACCAGCGCAAGATACTAGAAGGCATTTGATTAATGACTTTATGAAAGATCTATGGCTGGTTGAGTTTAATACGGGAGATGCCCCAGTCGTATTCCTCTGAAACCAACATTTAGATCGGGGGTGCAGTCCTCTGTGATAGACTACAGACTGGTAAACTATTTTGCATATAGACATTCTTTGGATTTTACGGTCATTGACCAGTCTGAGAGTGACCACAATCCTTTAGTGATTAAGTGGGAAATTGTAGCTGACGGCCCAGGGGTTGAAAAGGAAGAGAACCAGCCAAACACAAACATTATTTGAAATAGGGGCTGAATACAAAGTATGTTAAACAGTATTAATATTGGTCCCTTAAAAGCAGCTATACTTAATCCTAACGAGGAGGAATTTAAGGTCATCAGTATGTTTGAGCTCCTAACGCAAACTTTAGTGGAGGCTCTAAAAAGGAGACACGCCAGTGCCTCCAGCATCATGAATAAAAGACGGGTTGATGCTACATGGTTTTACTTGAAGTGTAGGGAGGCAAAACGAAGATTGTGCATGGAAACCAGGGCCAGGACTTTGAAGGCGGGGCAAGTATATGCCCGACAAATGAGATACAAAAGTCTATGTAAGAAGAAAAAGGTCACCCATACAGAAAAACAATAGGATACTTTAGACCAGATGTGCAAAACAATAATACTCAGGGTTTCTAGAGGCTGGTAGCTAAAGAGACAGTATCCAGGGACAATAACTAAATTAGCGTAATCAAGCCGGAAGTGTGGAGCTCCCATTTTTCAGGTATTTTATTTAATGCCTCACTGGCTGGGGTTCCCAGGATAGCTCCTGAACACCCCTTAACCGACAGTATACAATTCTCAGACGAAGAGTTAATTGCTTCACTGCCAGCTGCTAGGGGTACTGGTGGGTAGAGCGCCTGGTCCACATGGCATTAATATTGAGGTCATTAAATGGTTCCCAACATGGTGGGTGCCCATTTTGTAAAGTGTTTTCAGTGCGACAGAGATTTCACAGTGACTCCCGGCATCACGGAAAAGGAGTCTAATCTTCCCTATTTTCAACAAAAGATTAACCAGTGATCCACATTTTTACTGGCCCATTTCTCTACTCAGTAGCATGAGCAATATCTTCACAAATTGTATCCTGAGAAGGCTGGAGGAATGGGCCGAGATCAACAACATTCTTCCCGAAACACAAGCTGGGTTTAGGACAGGATTTACAATGTTGGATCATTGCTTTCTGCTGAATACTATTATAGAAAAATATACCAAGTTTAGGAAGGGATCCATATTTGTTTCTTTCCTGGATTGAACAAAAGCTTTTGACTCCTCAGACAGGGCAATTTTGTGGAAAAAACAGAATAGATTGTGAATACCAGCGGGACTACTTCAGTTAATCCAATTTATATATGCAGAGACCTCAGCTTTTGTAAGATGTCTCGGCGTAGGCAGATATTCAAGGGAGTTTATCACCAATAAAGGGGCCAGACAAGGTTGCCCACTTGCCCCATTATTATTTATTCTATTCTTATCGGATTTTAACTCGCATAATTCACTAGCTCAGGCAAATCCTGCTGCTATTTATGGGGCAAAATATGGCACGTTAATGTATGCTGATGATACAGCTCTCGTTGATTTAACACACAGGGGCCTTCAAGAGTCACTAAATTGCATGTTTACGTTTTTTAACAAGCACAGCCTAGAACTGAACCCGAAAAGACAAAAATGGTTCAATTTGGAAATTCAAAAAGGAAGTTTGTACTTGGTCTCAGCATATTAATAGGACACTAACACAAACTCAAGCAGGACTTGGGGCTGAGCCGTTTTTATTATAAATATGGTAGCAAGAGAATGAACAAATGTCTAAGGGTTATGTGGTGCAGAATAAATTCCTATGAAACATAGCAAGGATTGGCCCTAGTGCACCAGGGGACGCTTTATGAGCAGAACTTGGTGTAAAAAGTATTGCAGTCCTTGGTGAGTGCAATTTTTGGGGATTTTATCTCAAAACTAAGAAATGTAATATCCCTAATCCGATCAGATTAAATGCTATGCGGGAAATATTCTCGTTGCCAGTAAAAGAAAAATATTCATGGTATAGTTACAGGAATAATTTGATAAATAAGTGGGGTATCGACCGTCTGAACTGAAGACTACACTTAAGGATAAGGCAATGAAACTTGAACTTGCTTCTATGATGAACCGTGCAGCTTCTCTACCATCAATGGCATTTTATGTGGCCTCATCTCAAAACGGCCACGAGATAGCTGCTGTAAATTCCTTGAGATCACTGGAGCATAGAAAAATGATATTAATGGCCCGCCTACATTTTTTACTGCTGTTAGCGAAAATGACTTTGGTGGGCGGTCACAAAAAAAGCTTCTGTGGATTCGGATATGATGAGAACATTCTACATGTTTAGCCGCTATGCCCTATTTTGCTTTGCCCGAGAAGAATGTGTTTTAAAAACCATTTTGTTAAATTGGAAATTAGGGATATCACGAGTGCCATGAATTTATTTATGAATTTTAACAATCTAAATTTTATATCTGATGTTTGTAATTTTGTCAAGGAGGGACTTAAAATCTATGGCAGACTATTTTTAAAATAAGGATTTTATGGTTTTTAACCAATGTTATTGGTTGAATATTGATGTTTTAAGAATGTTATTGGCTAACGCTGAATAAAAATGATTTCTCACAGAGTTATGAGCGACATTACCAACCTACAGATAAGCTAGGTCCAAGCATTATACAACCACCAAAGAGTTAAACTCCTTCCATATACTTAAGTTATTCAGCGGCGCAGCAATAAAATAATGCACAATATTTTAACCCATGCACCATAACAGAACATAGCATTTCAGAGTGTAACCTATAAAATAGCACAATATACCCAGAACCACTGCACATAATAGCACTATAAAAAACAGCGACATAAAAAATGCATTATATCCCAAAATCTGAGATGTAAAATGTACATTGCATTCACATTTTCCGCCCTGTGGCATTTTAGGTTTTGTTAACAATGGCCAAGACACAGCTCTGAAAAAGACAATTATTTACAAACAAAAGCATACTTTATAGCATATAACTTCCCTATCCCTGTGGGGGTCTCACCTTTGCCAGCAGAGTCTGCTTATCTTTACTCTGCGTCTGGACCATTTCTGGAGCCTTGAAGGGGGCGATCTCTGGGTGAGACACATCTCGCACGGACAGACTTCCGGTACCAGATAGAACAAGGGACCAGGGGCAGATGACGTACTTGCAGGAATCTACGGGGCATCCAAGGAAGAACAAACGTTAGAGCTAATGCTGGCAAAGTCAAGGGATTCATTATAATACCAGGAAATATAGTTTCCGTTGCCCCACACATATTCTGGTAACTTGATGGCTCCTCATGATTCCAAGTCATGCGGGACCCTTTTGTTGTTCCCCACTATGGGGATTGGGAATTACAGCATGTAGTATTTACTTAATGTGGTAATAACCACCACACAAAATGTAGCCGCAAAAAATATTTTTTAAGGAAACTCATAGTTTGGTCGTGTGGTAAAATATCTGGGGCCAGATTACAGAAACTTTGCACCGGTGCACGTGCAAATTTGCATGGTATTAGCACTAGGGCAAAGTGTGCCCTACTTTTAAAAACACTGAGACATAGTAGGAAACTATTGCACCATGACAAGTGCAGTTTAGCATGGTATAAGCCCCAGGGCAAATATTGCCCTTGGGCAAAAAAGATACATTTTCAATGCATTATTGCAACAGGCCAAGGTTTGCCCTAGTTCTAATACGGAATAGTATTAGCACTATGACAAACCTTGCCCTGGTGAAAAAAATGCATCGAAAATGTATCTTTTTTGCACTATGCCAACTTTTTGCCATGGTGCTTAAGCATGGCAAACTGCCATTGTCATGGTCACAATGTTTTTTTTTATATGTCCCAGTGGTTTTAGAAATAGCCTAATGATAATACCATGCAACTTTGCATGTGCACCGGTGCAAGGTTTCTGTAATCAGGCCCCTGATATTCTAGAATACAGGATGTGTTACCCCTACCGCCAAATGTATAATCAGGCTCTAAGTCATTCAAGAAGCAGGAGAATTTCACATTCATGAGAAAGAGATGCTTATAGTTGCATACAACTTTAGGGAATGCGGTGTGTTTTGCAGCTGACGCTGTTCAAGTCTGGCCTTGTGCAAAATAGCTTAAATGGAGGAAGCGTAGACATGTTTAAATAAGTAAAACATCATATATAGTAATATGATCAGTTAGAATGCGGCGCCAGTAACGAGGCATACATTACATACATTATATATCATGTGCCGTAATGACCTCTTGCAAGATTATTTAATTTAAAGGCCATGCAACTAACTAGTTCACATATTTAGGTAAATCTCCGAATGACCACGACAACATCATGTTAAGCCACAAGTACTTTAGTGAGCAGGGTTCTGGTTCTTATAAAATAGGAAAATGGGCTAACGCATCAGTGGTCAGGAAAGTAATACACAGCTTTTGGGGAAATGCAGGCCAAGCGGGAAGGGTCCACTTTAGTTTAGATGATTAATTAGCCTTCACTACAAAAGTTCACCTTTTCCTAGGGGGATCACCTACATTGTCTAAAATCCCAATCCCTGAAACACCGCTCACTGCAAACAAAATTACCAACACTGAAGAAGTGTAAAAGGATTGCATGAGCCTGCCAAGGCGATCAAAACGAGCATAGTAGACATAGTCAGCCACAACAAATCAAAGCAGTGGAACAAGGAAAGTAAAAAGATAAGGGGGGGAAAGAATAAGACAGAAGAAACACATTTAAGTAAAATGGTAATGTGTAGGATGGGCTATAGGATGCAAGACGGACAGAGGCGTGGACAAAATGTATGCTATGGGGGCAATCACTTGGTCCCAACACAATGGACAGGTAGCAAGGGGAGAAGTGGGTAGGGGGACTGTGGCAAAAAAAAGGGGAAGATGAGATAGGGGGAAAATGTGTCTCCAAGGCCAGGTAACACCACCCTTCTCGCTTCCGTGTTCAAAGATAAAAGGGAATATTTCTAAAAAGATATAAAGTTGGCAAGGGAAGAGAATGATAGAGCAGGTGGTGGGCGGTGGCCATGGTGGCAGGTAGGCCGCAATAGAAGTAAAGGGAAAATGGGGCACACGTAGGGGAAAATACAGTTAGGAGGAACAGAGAGGCATCAAATGGCAGAAGAAAAGACAGACCAAAACAAGCAGTAAGATCATGATATGATAAGAAGGCTGACCGAGAAGTACATGGCGGCCAATGAACATTCTTGATGTAGAACGAAATTTTGTCAAGTAAAATAAACGTAGTGGATTCAGAGAAGTTACATGTTTACAGCACCACATATATCTGTTTCTAAATTAAGACCGAGGCACAGGGACAGAGCATATTGCCCAGGGCCACACAGTTTTGTTAAACAGGGAAACTGTTCCAAGAACTTGGGTGTCTTGGTTTCACTTATACCAATTTGAGTAACAGACCAGAACAGGTTGTAGTGGATCTTTATCATTGCCCAGATCCTGCACTGAAGAACCAAAAACGTTCCCTGGCCTTGCTGCTCAGTGGCAAGTAATTTTTCAGGTGCAGAGACCTCTGACGGAGGGCACTATATGTATTTATTGTTATTTTATGTTACTAATTTCTAGAGTGCAAACCTTGACAACAGGCGACTAAGCGAGCAATTTAAAGTCAGAAGAAAATCAAACAGCAAAACAACATTATAGCAGCAAAATCTAATGCCCAAATAAATATAAAATAGAAAAACATACACAAATAAAAATACACAATAAAATACAAAAAACAGAAATCGAATGCAACCAAAACATGCTAGTCTGGGGTTATTTTCTTAATCCATGGTTTGTAGCGAGCATAACATTGCCAATGAGTGAGCTCACTAATGTGCAAGCAAAAACGTCTTAAATTCTCTTCAAATACTATTCCAACAAGCATTGGCAATGGCAAACAGTTTGGTCTTGTGCCTAGGTATTTTTACTTATTTATTTATTTATTTATTTATTTATTTATTTATTTATTTGCATTTATAAAGCGCACAGAACTGCCCTGAGGCATCGTGGCGCTGTTACAGCGGGCTTGAGCTTAACATGGTATGATATAACAGTCGGTTGCAATAGTAAAAACAAGATTAAATGCTTTAAGTGCAGTGATAACAATGACAGGTGGTAAGAGACCAAGTGGGTCAAAAAGTTATGCTTTGCTATGGTTACAGTGCAAGCATAACTATGCATGTTGGTTTAAACATTAGCGGAATAGAAAGGTTTTTAGGGTTTTGCGAAAGGTGGTGTGGGATTTTTCGTTCCTTAGTGAGGTAGGCAGGGCATTCCAGTTTTTGGGTGCGAGGTGTTGGAAGCTAGACCCTCCAGCTCTGGATCTTTTGAACGTAGGAACATAGATCTGGTTGGCCTGGTGGGATCTAGGTGAACACCTAGGGTTTTGACAGTCTTGGAGACTGTGATGATGGAGTTATCGATGTTGAAGGATTTAAATTGTGGGGGGAGTTTGTTGAGAGTTTCGCTGGTCCGTACTATGAGGATCTCAGTTTTATCCCCGTTTAAGCAAAGGCCGTTGGCAGCCATCCAGGTTTGGATGGCTGTGTAAATTTTGGTTAGGGCTGTCACATATTCTTCATAGGTCCCAGTTAGTGGGAGTATTACCTGTGTGTCGTCCGCGTTGTTGGTGTACGCTATGTTGCAACAGTCGAGATCATTGAGGAGTGGAAGGGTAAATATATTGTAGAGTGTGGAGGCGGTGCAGGAGCCCTGAGAGACGCCGCAGTGGATGATAGTAGGGGATGCCGAGGCAGTGTCTGAAAAGACCTTCATGAGTCTACCATTTAGAAACAAGGCCACCCAAGCGATAGCTTCTAGGCAGAAGTGCGCTTCATTTTTTAGGTGCATGCCTAGGATATCATGGTTGACAAGGTCAAAGGCGGCGGACAGATCCAACAGGAGAAGGAGTGCCGGTTTACCTTTGACCATGATGTCCCCAAGTTGTATTTTTAAGTCGAGTAGGGCTGACTCTGTCCCGTGACCTGGTCGGAAGCCTGACTGTCTTTTACCTAGGATATGGTTGGTTTCAAGATATTCCTGGATTTGCGTGTAGGCAACTTTATACAGCATCTTGAGCAGGAAAGGCACGGTGGTGATGGGCCTATAGTTATTAGCAACTTCAGGGTCGAGAGTAGGTTTTTTAGAAGGGGGCGTACCCAAGCTTCTTTTAGACTGTCTGGAACTGTGTTGGTGTTGAAGGAGGGGTTGAAGGAGGATTTGCGAAAGGGGGCGAGTGTTTCAGTGCAGTCTTTAATCAGAATGGCTGGACGTCGGTCTCCTTTGCAGTTGGATGGTTTAATCTTGTTCATTATCTCAATGACTTCCTGTTCTGTTACTTCCCTGAATTTGAAAAGGGATATGGGGGCTTTGGCGGAAGGGGGCACTGGGCTGGAGGTGGGCAGGTGGTCAGTAGTGGTGGTTGATTTGATGTGCTGTGATACGTGTTTTGTAGTGCTCCTTGATTTTTGCTTGTAGGAGTTTGATTTTATTCAATAGGGCAGATTGTATGGAGTTACACCAGGTTTGGTCTTTAACAATATCTTGTGATTTGGTAGCTGGTGTGGTGAGTTCTTTGAAAATGGTGAATAGTTCTTTGGATTCAGATCTTGCATTCACAATTCTTTCATTGTAGGAAGCTGACTTGGCTGTGATTATGGCTTTTTTGTATTGAGAGGTGATTTTTTTTGTAGGAGGATAGGGTGGCTGGGGAGGGTAGTTTCTGCCAGGTGTTCAGTGTTTTTTCTTTTCTGAGAGTGGAGCTCTTTAATTTCAGAGGAGAACCAGGTGTTTGAGTGTTTCACTGTTTTGGCTATGGTATCGGAAAGGCACTTGCCAGCCACTTCCGTAGTGGTATTTACTGGCCATTGAGCAGGTGCAAAATGGTTTGAGTACCTGGCCATCTAATAGCAGTGATTGGCAAATGCCTAATACTTATACACAAGCCAAAACTGTTGGCTTTGCCAATGCTTGTTTTTAACAGGACTTCAATGAAGGACACCCACAGTGTTTATAAATCGAGTGGCTGAAGGCAGACCGTGTTAGGGCATTGTTATTACACCAGCAACAGGTTTACAGCTCCAATTAAGTCAATAACAATTAAGTCACCTTCCCAAACTTTTATACCTCTTCACAAATATCCCTATCCTACTACCACTGCAATTTTTAAATCGCATCTGGAGCCTAATACTCGACTTGGTGTGGGCAGGCAAAGTGGCGAGAGTAGCATACTCTACACTTATACAACCTGTGAGGAAGAGAGGCCTGGCGTTACCCGATCCGGAACTATACTATTGGGCCGCGCAAGCCCAATTCCTGGGGCACTGGTACGCTACTGACCTCATCAGATCTCATGTTCAAATTGAACTGGCACTGGCAACACCCTTTCTCCTCAGAACGCTGATTCTGCGGGACATCAACGTGCCCCACAATACGCTTAACATTGTCCGGGTTACATACACTATCTGGAAAAGGATCGCACTGAAAACCAACATCCAGACGAGGTTGTCTGCCTTAATTCTAGCGAGATTCATAACAGGACTCCCCTTAACCACAGAGAGAACCTACCTGAATTGGACAGATAAATTGCAAATAAAAACACTCGAAGATCTCTTTGCGAGGGCACATTCATCACCCCACAACAAGCCAGAGAAAAGGGAGGCAACAACGCACTGGACTTATTCATATACTTTAGACTCCGCCACACACTACAAGGCACCCTGCCCACCTTCCCTCGACAGCCACCGACGTGGCAACTGCTCCATGCAGTTATCCAATCACAAGGTAATGGACGGTTGGTATCGGAAATTTACAGAACACTACTAAATGACACAGTGCCCACCCCCCCAAACACCAAAACAGAGATGGGAAAGAACCCTACAAACCACGATAACAGATGAAGATTGGTCGTACATCACTCATCAAACACAAAAAGTCTCGCTGAACACAAGGTATAAACAAATACGCTTCAACTTTATTCACCAAATATACTGCACACCGGCAAAACTCCACTCGCAATTACCAGCGACCCCAGCAACATGTGAGCTCCAGTGGCAGACTTCCTCCACTTAGCATGGACGTGCCCAAGCATAACGCGCTTCTGGGAACAAGTACTGGAGAAAATCTCTGCAATCCTTGGATCCAGGTTGGAGTTAGACCCGGCCCTGGCACTGCTAGGTCTAACTAAACATCTACCGCCCCTCGGTCATAAACTGACCGACCTACTACTAGTCCTAGCGTGAAGAAGAGTCGCAATGAACTGGGGACGAGGACCACCTCCTAACCTGCAAGACTGGCTGAGGGACGTGACCTACAGTCAGGACGTGGAGACAAACTTCATAAAGATCCTGCCACTCCACGCCAGGCCACCAGACATCTGGGCCCCATACATTGCATATCTGATATCTACCGCTGACTCCAACTCATCGGGAAGCCAATCCCCAGAGTATACTCCTCAAAGAAGCCAAACCAACACAATTTGGGTCTGAGGAAAATGAACTGCCAAGGGGTGAGAGGGTGGCCGAGGGGGAGAGGGGGACGCAACCTGCGCATTACGTTTTCTGAGTTGATGTTATGTAAAAAACCAAAAATAAAGGTTTAAAAAAAAAATGAAGTCAGTGCCACCTAATAGTCCAAACTACAAATGCTGGCACAGTTGATGTGCACCCGCTTTCTCTAGTGGAGGTCTTCCAAACTGAGCTGCCAAATTCAGCTATGGTTCCAAAAGACGCAAATCGTGCTGGTGTTCCCAACAACTGGAATGCACAAAGATAATATGCAAATAAACAATCTTCAAAGTGGTAAAATTGTCAGCAAAGAATTAAAGCAAGGTCAGAAGCTTAAGGCATACTACTGCTATAAATGTCTGTCCCTGGGAAGCATGATTGTTCCGAGTGGTATACAGAGCTTGAATACAAGTTCACATCTCCAGCAGACAAGTGAGAAGCCTCACATTTTTTTTGTAATGATCTTGCTGAGTTTGGCACAGTGGAACAGTCTTCACGAAAGAAGCTTGAATCTAAAGACGTTTCTTAGGTTTACAGACTTATAGAGTAGACCTCATTGCAGCAGCTGATAAGAACTAAATGGAGCTCACTAGCTGCCACAATTACATCCTCGTGGATTGTTGCCTTATTAGCATTCGGAAGGTGACCTAATATGCCTGGCATTGAATTTTAGAGTATATAACACACAATAGTGTACTCCACTATTCTGGGCTAGTATATAGGTATAGCCCAAAGAAAGACACCCCTACTGTAAATTAGGTAATCCTATGGTATGCTGTGAATTAGTGAGCATCTAACATTTTTTGCAGCCCTCTAGCGATCGACAATGTCATCATTTAGTCATGGACACCGGAAGGCACAACTCCTGATGACTTCCACTTTAGTCAAGCTCATTTGTCCTTCATGTACCAACCCCATGCCTCACTTGTTTAGTAGGAATCGTTTTTTATTACATCATACACCTTCCCCTTTAACACTAAGCTCAGCTTTCCCCTTTTGTACTTCTTTACAGAATCACTAACATGTTCAACACCTTTCCAATATTGAAGTTATACATTTGCTAGCTTACTTTAATCTGTGGAAAACCAGTCCTGCTAAAACTCTATGTTACCTTGTCACTATGACTATATTCCTCCTTCCTGGCATGGTTTACAAAACAAAAAGTAACTGCACCCTGTTTTCAACTGCTGAATACTCTACTACAAAATCGGGGCCCGAGAGGTTCATGGCCCATACATCAGTCCTTCATGATACCATATAAATGCCTTTGTCATCGAAATATCCTTCAAGGGCTTGTGATTGGCGTTGTTCACCATCTTGGATGCCCACAGAAACTTTGTAAAAGTATTCCCCACCTATACTAGTTCCAATTCTTCCTTTCAATAAAAGAATACATAAGCTCAGCCCCTCTCAGTAACCCGGATCAATAGGCAACTGTCCCCACACTCCCCCTACACCTTGGTGAGACCCGCTCACAACCCATATTCAATGACATCAGAATAAACCATAATTTTACACCGGGTGTTACTTATCTCAAGAACAGGGGATCAGCTAATGGGTTCCTTAATGTCTTCAAACTCTTTCTTGAAACCGTCACTACAACAAAAAAAACTACATTTTCTTTCAGAAGTACCTTATGTGTCTGGCCTAATCAGCAAAAGCTGGAACAAACTTGGAAAAATACTGTACTAATACAAGAAAAGAAAATGCTTTACTCCTGAGTTTTTGAGACTCAGCTATACCCTTCACAGATTTTCCTTGGGTTTCACCCCTCACCGGTAAGAAGATAAACTAGGAATTTGATTAATCTAAATCTGAACTGGCAATTCTTCTTTTTCACAATGAAACCAATGCACTTTAAACTTCTTAGCACTTGATGCAATCTCATATCATGTTCTTCATGAACTATACCACATATCAGCACATCATGTTAGAATACAAATACACCCTTTGCCCCCCCGTCCCCCAAAACCAGTATCACAGCATAGGACCAGGAGGATAGCTCAGGGGTATCATGTTTGTCTTGGAATCAAAACAACGCAGAGCAGACAGGTGTGAGTTCCGGCCCCACACTTAGATGCTGGTCACTAGCATTAAGCGCAATATAAAAGATGTCATTTATTTAATAACAACTTTCTAAAAAATGAATGCAGCACAAACAAGCTGAATGGCATATTTTAATCGAGAGTTATACAATCAGTAAGGGCGGAAGACCTAACAAACTACTGGCTTATCAAATGCCGCCCCTTCATTGGCAAAGTCATCAAGAAGGTAGTTGCTAAACAACTACTTACAAAAACAGAGGAAATTTGGTCTGCTCCGGTATTACTAATCTGGGTTCCACCCCATAATGCACCCAGGTGGTCGGCAATGCCCTTCAGATTATAGACAAAGGGGAATCATGTTTCCTAGTCCTCCTTGACCTGTCAGCAGGGTTTGACATGGTCGACAATCACACACTACACACATATTTGATATGATATGATATGATATGGCATTTACAACGCGCCTATACACGAGTGTTACTTGAATACAAAACAGGCTTTTCTGGCTCTGTCCTGAAATGGATCACATTATACCAATCTGGCAGACACTAGGAGATCCACATGGTCTCCCTCGTGTCTCAATGCTGCCCTGTCACCTTTTTATTGTATATGGTTTAAATAACCTTTACAAATTCATTTGAACTAGACAGATATAATTACATTATTTCAATACAACATCCAAAAAATGAAAAGAAAAAAGAGAACTAAGAAAAGGAAAATACAAAATATATCTATCTATTCCTTCTTGGAAAAGCATGTTAATCATACAATAGAAATTAAAACAGGATTTCGAACTGCTAACAACTTTTCAGGAGCATCAGGATTAGGTTTTACCCTTAAAGAGAGAATTACAATTTACACATTAAAGAATAATTCTTGTCCATTGATGAGCTTTGGGATCAATTTTCCCACATAGAATGTTAAAGCTGGAATAATAGAGAAGGAACCAAATTTATGATTTATTACCAAAACTTGGAAGAGCAGCATAGGTGCCTTTTGGTTGAGCATGTGTCTCAAATTACAGACGCCTGGTGACGCTGATATGATGAAGCCGAGATATGTCATACTTGATGCTGAGGTAATTACTGTATTCTCCGAAGACCACATCTGAGCCCTTCTTCTTTTGCTTCTAGACATGACTAGAATTTCTGTTTTCTTTCAATTGATCTTGAGACCATTATTGCTCGCATATGCAGAGAAGGCAGTGAGTAGTCTTTTTAGCCCTACTCGTGATTTGTCAAAGAGTAAGAAATAATCCGCATATGTGGGCCAAGATACCTTCAATACACCCAACCTGGGTGCCACCAATGCAGCACAACTCAAATAGTCCTTCACGTCCGACACATAGAGGTTGAATAAACAGGCAGCCAGAATACATCCCTGTCGCAGGAAAGACAGGGTCAGAATACAACGTGATATAGCCCCCTCTCTATTCAACCTCAACTGGATGGTTGCATTTTCAAGAAGTCCTATGATGAGCTCCAATAAGCCGCTTGGAATACCCCAACATTTCGACTTTCCCCATAGTCTTGCTTGATCAACATGGTCAAAGGCCGAAGACAGGTCAATAGATGCTATATAGATACAATCTTCAGAGGTAAACCAAGTTGTGTCTTGCATAGATCTTAGCACCAGACCATTTAAGGGCATAGAATGGGCCTTACAAAAGCATGCTTGAAATTTAGATGCAATTCTGAGACCCATGTTTCCAAGTGCTGGAGTAAGATGGATGAAAAGATCTTGCTATCAACATCTAACAACAAGATGGGTCTGTAGTTCATTGGTTCAGACCTTACACCTTTCTTAAAGATTGGAACAATGTGTGCATTTTGCCACGTTTTAGGGAACGTTTTCATTGACACAACACTTTCAAATAAAATAGTCAGGGAATTTGCCAGTTTTCTGGATCTTTTTTTAGAATATCATTCGTAAGCCCATTGGTCCAAGCTGCTCAAGATGAGTTACTCTGGATTATTAAATCATACACCAACTTGGCGTCGATCTTAATATACACTTCTTGGCTCATCTCATTGTTAAATTCATCAACAAGAGTTAAGGATTTTGCCTTCCCAAAGTTATAAGGTTCAAGAAAAACATCACCCATGTTGGCTCATCTACTGCATTTAGCTAGGCAGTACAGGCTAACAGATTTTGACATTTATTAAGGACCAGAACATACCCACATCTTCTTTGGATAGTGCTATTAGCATAAATTGTCCTGCTGTACCAAAGCTGCACGCCGATGTTTTAATAATTGTTGTACTTTTGTTTTATAACTTTGCATTTGGCAAAATCATCCTTGAAATAGTTTGACTCTTTATTGATCTCAACGCTGATTTCATATCAGCTTTCTTATGGACCAACTGGACATCATAAATGTGCAGATGTGTCCTATGTACGGGATGCCTCACGAGGTTAGGGCTATATGTTGCATCGGTTGTAAGTGCCTCAATTGTACAATCAAAATGGACTACATTAAAGACTTATATTTTCCATTCCAGTGTTGTGTTGGACATCGGTTGCCTGAAATCATCAATTAACATGACCATATCCAGTGCAGAACTACGAATAGCATTACCATGTGGAGTTACTTTTAAGTCTGCTGGGCTTGTTATTTGCTTATCTATGAATTTAAAGGGTATGTTAAAAAAGGCCCTCAAGATGCAATGATCACTTCATTCAATAGTAAAAATGTGAGCAAATTTCAAACATATGCAAATCTGCTAAAATATAGTCAATCGTTGATTTACTATTACCTCGAAACCAAGTGTGGTTGTTACCATCTAACTTCCCAATTTGACCATTAAGTGAATGCAAATTCAAAGCGGCCATTGCGCTACTCCATTGCCGACCCACTCTAGATTTTAGATCATAAAGGGGGTTGTCAATGTTGTTAATGGATAGTAGATCATCAACCATCATCAGTACAAATTTACCATTCAAATCGCCAGCTAACAGGACGTATCGTGGGCCAGTTCTAGTTTTCCACTTACATACTAGATCAACAATGGTCTGTAAGAACCCGTCCAGCACTCCGACCCCTTTATGCCAATATATGTTAATCAACAGGACATGGTATTGATTGGAAAGTAATTACATCTCAACAGCTAAGATCCCATACGGCAGATTCACAATCTGGTGGCTACCCACCAATAAATCTGATTGGAGTGCTATAACTAAGCCACCGTAGGGTCTACCCGCTCCACTTGATTTTGCAGCTTGGAAGAAGACATTGGGCCCATCTAAAGAAGGGATGGATGTCAACCAGGTTTCCTGAATCATTATACAATTGCAGGTTCTTAGAGCTTCCTCGAGAATTCCATGAGAGTAATTTTAATTCCCCAGCAGCAAGGCTATTGTTCATCTTCATCATCGTCTCGACCAGGAGCCAGAATTACCAGGCCCCTGCAATCTCTGCGATCTATCTTCGTGAAACCTGCATGCACCTTTTCTCCATTACACCTCTTTAGATAATTGAATTGAGGATTATCTTTTGACTTTGGGGCATATACACCATGGGATTCTTCCTCCCATCTAACAAGTGAAAAGCCAATCTTGTTCAGAGTCAATCTTTCGGATAGAATCAAGTTCATCACTAATTTGGAGTGGAGATGAAGTTGAGCTTGTGACATGTTGTTCTTCTCAGGGAATGCTACCCTTTCAATGTCTGCCGAGGAGATTCCTGATAGCCTCGGAATCTCTGCTAAAATTAACAGAATATTAGTGCAATTTAGGCATATGGGCACATTGTCACTGAGGAGGCTAGAAATTAATAGAACATTATTGTCTTCATATGGAAACATATTTCCGCTGCTGTGCACTCTGGACGCATGTACTCTAGCCACATGTTTTATTTTAGATTGTGTCCAAAAATTGGAATTTGAGTGCTGCAAAACAGAATTACATGATTGATTTGTTAAGTTTTGGAAGTTAATTCCCCACTGGGTTACATTATTTGCAGGCCTTAAATTGCTTGTGACCCCCTCACAAGTGTAGCAATTAGTTGTATTATCTAAGGGCATTCTATAAACCTGTATAGAGTTCACTGAACCTGAACTAACTTCTGAATGCCGTTTACTTGGGTGTATAGCCTATCGAGTAGGCAACCTAGATTTGTATTGTGTCTTTGTTCAGTGAAATTCTGATCTAAACTTGAAGAAGTTGTTCGAGGGTGTATAGGGTTAGATGTACCAGAACAGAGGTAAGAATGGCATTCACTCGGGACATATAACTTATCAAACAAGCAACCCAAATTCCTATTATTAGTCTGTTCAATGGAGACATAGGAGGTCATTACAACCCCGGCGTTAAGGGTTATCGACGGCGTTAACCCTTAACGCCGGATTCCCACTTTAACGCCTGCTTTTGGCAGGCGTTAAAGTCCATGGCGCTAACCCGCCATGGTGCTAATTACGCCGCCGTAATTTACGGCGGCGTAATTAGCGCCTTTCCCACTCCCATTATGCCCTATGGGGCAAAAATGGGAATGGGGAAGGGAAAATGG
Organism: Ambystoma mexicanum; assembly: GCF_040938575.1. Taxonomy (NCBI): domain Eukaryota; kingdom Metazoa; phylum Chordata; class Amphibia; order Caudata; family Ambystomatidae; genus Ambystoma; species Ambystoma mexicanum. The sequence continues at coordinate 1,130,328,406 of NC_090929.1, read as the reverse complement.
GAAATGGGGATTTACCGCCCCACTCACCTTGGAATGGGGCGGTAAATCCGCCATCCACCATGGTGTAAACATAGTTTACACCATGGTGGTAAAGTTGGTGCACTTAGCACCAAGGTTGTAATGACCTCCATAATCTGAGTGTTTATTTTTGAGGATAGAGGATAAGCACATCTGATCACGGCTACTAGCGGAATCCTCCCATGGTTTATCACCAAAAGAGCATGGAGCTTCCATGGAATTTTGAGCCGTGTTTGGTGCACCACTCTTTTTGCCTGGCTTCACATCTGCAATAACACGAGACCGCATCCACTGCCTGCGTTGTCAGGTTGAAAGATGTCAATATGGTTGATTCGGCCAGGCACACCAAGGATGTGACTTGGGATTTGGTTTTGAGTTGCTTAGAATCTTCAAAAGATACGGTTTTGCGTTCTGATTCAGAGGTTGTCTGTATTCCAGCATCTACTTTTAGCACTTTCGCTGTGTTATCATCTACATAGGCAGGTGCCTTGGGGATAACTGAACAGCTATGGCAGACATTGGTAGATAAAGAACCAGTCAGAATAAAGAGTGATGTCCCACAAATTGCAGCTGGAACGTTTAGCCCAGATTGCTCAACCAGCCTAGTCTGGCCCAGCGGAACCTTTGGGCGGACAGAGTAAATCTCTGAACCACTCTCTTTGCATACAGGGGTCAGTAAGAATTCTCCACCTTTGGCCGACTTCTCAGACCTTTTCATGGAATCGATTATTGAATGTTTGCGAAACCATTTTATTGAGGAAGTGGTACGCCTTTTCAATAATCCTTTTTTCCCCTTGATTATTAGTAAGATCAATAGTTCCTGTTTGTTGAGTGTAGATTAAGGCCATTGTTTGCTGTTCGGGTTTGTTGCCTATATCTATATCAGAACACATCTCGATCCCCTTAGAAGGGAGCTCAGGTGTAAGGGTGGAATTAGAGCCAGATGTTGTTTCAATTAGAGATTATTCTATACTGATAGTATCAATGGGTGTGGGTACATGTCTATTACCACTATTTTCACCTATAACATGGACCATACCACGAGATGCTAGGTGGCCCACACATGCTTCTAAGTCTTCAATCTTTGTGTTAATTGATGACAATATTATAGCATGTACCTTCACTTCATCCCAAATGTTATCATAAAACTTTACAAAAGAACTTAAAACCATGTTGAGGGCTTAGAGGCTGGGTTATGACAGTGTAACAAATTCATCAGCCTCCCTAATTGTATGGTGAATCACTCCTTTACTTGGTTGTGCAGAGTAATCAGGTGATGAAAAAGATTCTTCTCTTTGCTTTTCTTGTGCTAACAAGTCGGTCAGCTCAGTATGAGAGCCGACACGTGAGGCATCACAAGTTTGTTGGGTGACCCTATCTAGTGTTTTTCGCAGGCTTTTGTGTGTACTATTGAATCTGCATATTCTATTATGCTTAGATCGTTTAATATATTAATTTGGGTACAATCTATTGTTGCAATTTTCCTGACAGGCAAAATAGATTTAATCTCAGTACTCGTGCCAGATAATTTAGGGAAATAGTCCATTATACATTGGCCTGCTATAGGAGACCTCGTTGGAGGGGTACCATCCTTCACCTCAATATTAGTTTTTGGGCCTCGCTTGCCACGACCCTTATGCTGGGGCTTCTCAGCGCAGTAGGTAGGTGTTTCATTCAAATGAGAACAAGATTTAGGGACGCCCAGATTGAGTCTAAGTGCGGAAACAATATCCGCCTTGTTGCAGCACTGAATGGTTCCGTCCGGTATGGTTTGCTTGTCGTCAGAGCCATCAGTATTTTGAATAGAGCATAATTGGAGATCTGCGATTTTGCTCTTGGCTAAAATATGAATATGGGGTTGGCTTTGGAGACCAGGGCGAAGAGCCATAGAAGTTTATACAAAAAGATTGAAACAAATATGTACCGCCCCAATATCCACCAATATCCACCAGTAATAATATCCAGCTGTAAAAAAAACAAAAAAAAAAAGCAATGCGGGGCTCAATGGAAGTAAAAAAAAAGGGAAACCCCCCCACAGTCACCAGCACAGGGAACTTAGTTTTCAGGTAGGTCTTAGGATACAATGCAGACTCAAAGGGAGTAGAAAGAAGGTAACCCCCTGCAGTCACCGGCACAAAAAACTCAGTGTTCTATTTGTTCTTGACGGCGAATAGGCAGTGTTTTAATAGTGTCAAGAATCATGTAAACAGTGCACTAGTCAAAGGGAGTATGGAGCCCCCCGCAGTCACCGGCACAATGGTGATAGATATCTAAGTAGGTTTACTTTATGTATGGAGTAAGGATCGGTCAAGCCGTCACAGCAAAAGACATTAAAAGGCATACACCTCATCAGACAACTCATCGGACGCTCCGTGTCTAGCAGGAGTGTTTGTAGTATTAGCTTTTCCTCTGTTTCAATAGCCAGAGAAAACAGACTTGCAACAGGTCACCAGTATCCAGCAATTAGGGCAGTAAAAGGCAGACACCTCAGCAGACAACTTCGCGGACGCTCCGCTGAGCTCTGCATCTAGCAGGAGTGTTTGTAGTATTAGAACCCCTCTGTTTCAATAGCCAGGAAAAACAGACTTGCAACAGGTCACCAGTATCCAGACATTAGCACAGTAAAAGGCAGATACCTCAGCAGACAACTCTGCATTCCACAGCCATCTTTAACCTCTATATGCAACAGCTGAGCTGACTCTTAGAAGTATTCTATATCGCGAGACACAAATATGCAATTAGGCACAGTTGTATCTCGTGGTCAAGGGCCCACACGATATCGCATGCCTTTACACATGCCTTGCACCCATTCAAACATGCCTTCTTAAAGCATGACCCCATCAAGAATAAATTCATACTACTGAGCCACCGTTCTAAGCAGAACCTACTCAAAGGTTGGTGGAAATAATTTGCTTGGACAAGTTCAACCCTCACCTCACCCACTCAGCAAAATTCCCAGAGTTCATTGTGGATATCAATCAATCCTTCAACAACATGTCACAAAAAAGAAGTCTTAAATGCGTTGGTTTCAGATGTCGCTACTCAGCAAGATCAAGCCATTTCTGCCAACCCCGGACTTCCGAATGGTGGTGTAGGCCCACTTGCACCTCTTTGCCAGCTCTCTGAAAATGTACCACAAACCCCACCCCACACACACCTTGCAGGAATTACTCTGGCTCCCCATCCTGGCTACGATCTGGTTCCAAATCGCGTGCCTCACATATAAGTCAACCACCTCTAGTACGCTGGCCTTCCTGTACGGCAAGCTACAAATATCATGCAGCAAATGTTAATTTGGCAATACACCCATCATCAGATTGGAATATAGACTGGTTTACAAAAAGAAAACTAGAGAACTGTACTTTTCATGCTATGCTCCGGTCCTCTGGAATGCCATCCCCAGAGGTGTCACCAGGAGAGGCCTGGGGCGGCCTGTACCCCCGGGTCTTTTGGTTGTAAAGCCGGATAGAAGCTCAGAGGCTACAACCGAAAGGCAAGCTAGCCCTGAGTCCTGACAGTCCTGACATTAGCGTAGCCCCAGATCATTTACAAACCTAGCAACACCCCTGGCCACCCAAGTGGTAATTTGAACTGTGCCAAGACTCCTTTAGTTTAGGAAAGACGTGAAGACTTGGCCCTTCCAAATACACCTGGATGAAACCTAGATTCTAGCTGCCTTGTTCACACCCCAATCTGTATATTGTGCTGTGATAATTCTTATTGTTTACTTGGTGACTTGTTAAATTCTTGCCCAACATTGATTTTGCTCTGTTACCTGTATAGCACTCTACTGCTCTTGATCTATGTTCACGCTATACAAATATATATTCATAACAAATATTTTAATAAAAAAAGAGACGTTGAAGTTGTATGAAGCTTAATCTGGTTGCAAGAGAAAGCCAGATCCATAGTAATCAAATAGGTAGCCTAACCAGTAAGACTTACCAACTCAACTCAGTTGTGGAAACAGAATGTGCACCCCCTTCTTAAGAAACCCTCTTCCGACCCCTCCTGCCCAGCTAACTATCGCCCAATCTCTATCACCCCCTTCCTGGGCAAGCTCCTGGAGAAACTGGCAATCTCCCAGTTTAATCTCCATGCTGAATCTGTTGGTAGTCTTCATGACCATCAGTCTGGCTTCAGAGCTGCCAGAAGTACGGAAACTGCTCTCCTGAACATCCGTAAGGACCTGCTCTCTAACCTTGACTCTAACACCCCTTGTGTTCTCATTCTGCTCAACCTCTCTTCTGCCTTTGACACTGTCAACCACACCACCCTGATTAACCGTCTCCGTGATAACTTGGGTATCACTGGTCAGGCTCTGGCGTGGCTGACCGCCTTCCTCTCCAATCGACCCTCCCAGGTCCAACTGGGTTCCTTCCTCTCTGACATCTTTTTCTCTACCTGTGGTGTCCCCAAGGGATCTAACCTCTCCCCCTGGCTGTTCAACCAGTATCTGGCACTTCTTGCTCACCGCATCGCTGCTCTCTGTCCCAACTTTCAGTGCTACGCGGATGATACCCAGCTCATTTTCAGGCTACCCTCAGCCTCCTCTTCCCCTTCCCTCATCTCTGACTGTCTCTCTGCTATCCAGGAATGGCGTGCCGCAAATGACCTCTGCCTTAATGCCAGTAAGACTGAGATTCTACTTATTGGCACTCCCACTCCCTCCTTCCTTGCAGCTCTCTGGCCGGCCTCACTTGGCCCTCTCCCTGCGCCTACCTACCCATCTTCGACTCCACACTCTCTTTCTCTCCTCACATATCTGATGTCTCTAAGAAGTCACACTACCAGCTAGACCTCCTCAGAGGTATCCTTCCCTTCCTCTCCTTCCCCCAGACGCTCACTGTCTCCAGAGCCCTGGTTCTCTCGAGGCTAGACTACTGTAACAGCCTCTATCTAAATCTTCCTGCCTCTACTCTCCGCCCTTTGCAACTTATCCAGAACAGGACTGCGAGACTTGTCCTTGGCCTCAAGCCCAAGAACCGTATCTCTCCAGGACTGAAATCACTACACTGGCTCCCAGTGGCTGCGAGGATTAAGTTCAAAACCCTCTGCATTGTCCAAAAGGCCTTCTGGGGCCTTGGGCCAAAATACCTTCAACTCTCTCTTCCGAAATATCTTTCTTCTCGAGCTCTTCGCTCATCCACCTCCAACTACCTCAGGGTCAGCCGCTTCTCCAAGCAACGTGCTGGGGGTAGATCTCTCTCCGCAGCAGGGGCCTCCCTCTGGAACAGCCTTCCTGCCTCCCTGAAACTTGAGGAGAACCATCTCTGGTTCAGGAAGCACCTCAAAACCTTCCTCTGTGCCTCCGCTTTCTCTCCCTCTCTCCCCTGCTAAAAACACTGAACCTGGACTGAATCTGCTACCGGGCCACTCTCAGATCTCTGTCCTTGGCCCAGCCACTTTTCCCTCAACTGCCTACCTACACTACGGGACTGTCTCTGTATCCTACAGCCCTTTCTCCCGGCACTTACCTTGCACTTGCCACCAGCTGGCCCTATTATTTATCTTGTATTCTACTAACCATGTCCTGCACTTTTCCTTGCACTTGCCACCAGCTGGCCCTATTATTTGTCTTGTATTCTACTAACCATGTACAGCACTTCCCCCTCTCCTTTCCCCTTGCACTTTTTCCCAGTCCCCTCTACCCTTGCACTTGTGCGATCTGAATGACACCTGGCCTAGTAGGATCGTTGTCTGTCTCCCCTTGTCCCCCCCGCCTCGTCGCGCCTTGAAACACTTGTGTATAGCCGCGTTACAAATGCCATATCATATCATATCATAATGCATCAATAATCACGTACTTGTGTCCCAACAAACCGACAGGTAGTCAAAATTGTTCTGTAGCTTTCTTTGCCACAAACAGAGGCAAAAGCCACTCAAATCACACACAAACTGCTTTATTTCGTTTGATGCCTCTTCCATCATGCAAACAAGTACATTCCTCAGTTTTGCCACAGTCACCATAGTGTCAAGACATTTCTTGATTTTTTGGTAGAAATTCTTCAAACAGCAGAACAACTGGTAAAAGAAACACGTGTACTTCTACTGTGTTGTTGCTCTCACCCTCATTCCCAACCACCACCATAGCATGTGCATTGGGGTTAAGTATAAGGCCCTATTTTCTCTGCTCTTCTCAATGTGCTCTGGGACCCCCAACCGGCCCATAGAGCTGGGGTTTGCCCAGAAGCACTTTAAGACAAGATAGCAGCACCCTTGAGATGGATGGGGGTGCAAATTAATACTCCAACACCAAATCAATAATGACAACTCGACGGTTTGGCAAAGGGAGTCCATTTAATGAGGGAGTCTCATGAATATCAGCGGATGCGTGATCTTCTTTCTCACTTCACAACTCCAATGAACTTCATAAAAGACATAACATTTATACTGAAAACTCGTTATCATTGACGTGTAACACTTAAAAGTTGGCATGCATTTCTATTGGTTCAGGAAAGGTAACTTTAATATAGGTACTATATCTGTATATGGTAACGGAGTAAGGGGATTGGGTAAACACTGTCAGGTAGGGCATCTAAGCTCGTCTTTCAAAATGGCTACAGTAGATGTCACTAAAAGTATGACGTCCTATTGGTTCTACTAACTATAGGACCCTAGATTACTTGGTCCCTTGTGATTGGGTTGGCACCCACCCCACTCGTATTTTTCCACTTTGCTTAGCAGCACGCAGAATGGTCGGCAAGGTGCAGGGTGTCCCTTAGCTTCCCCGGCCTTCCCGCAATTATTGTTACAATCAATCATCACTTTAGTGGCCATGTGTCAATTATTTCACTGTGGTTGGCCTTGAGACTGCATCGCCTGTCTGGAAAAGTTCTGATATCTTAGCCTGGCCTGTTGCCATGCGTAGGTGTGAAGGTCTAACTTCTCCTTGCTCGGCTGGTCACGTTATTCAGACACAGTGAATTTACCTCTATTTTATGTAATTCGTGTATTTGATTTTGGTTTCACCCACCATCTGCCTTCAGTTTCTTATCTTGACCTTTCTGAAACAGGATATTCTGTTCTTAGCTTCAATTAATTGTAGCTACTGTTCGTCTATTCTACTGATACGACCTTGGTTTTCCTGGCACGGGTTGCCTCTCCTGAGTTTCGTTTCTGCCACTTATTCTCGATTTTTCTAAATATGAAGCTTTCCTTGTGTGGCCTTTAGTAACCTTTGGTTAATTCTGCTTCTTGTGCAAAGTAGAAATATACTTATATAACGAGCTTCCTTTGAGGTAGATATGTATAGGTGGTGCATGCCTACTTTCTACTAAGCATAGCAAGCAGCACGATTTTCTTAGCTTTCTAGTGGTTCCAAGCATATGTACATGCGTAAACTGGTCGAATATCTTCATCATGCTCATGGCTTAAGCTTCTTACATTGGACATTGTCCTTTCACTTTAGGTTCACGATATCCCTGGCCCGTGGCGTTTCGTCTGTTTACGTCATTCTCTCGTCATCATGTCTTCTGTATATGAGTCAGTCCGGGTTCTCTTGTCATCACCGTTCGTCTTCCATTAATACCTTTTTGGTTTCTTCAGGGACTGTACTTAAACGATCTTCATTTCGTTTCATTTTTTGATATGGTTTTCTCAATGGGTACCTACTGTCCATGGTTTCCTTGGTATCGGTACTTCAATAGGCGCTGTTCTTCTGATAGGTACTGGATAGAGCCCCACTGCGGCTCTCTGCTGGTTTATTTGCTCATCATACGTCACATATTTTGGTGTGAACGTTCCTGGTACTTCAAAATGGACGGTTGGAGTGCGGGCTGCATTTGGGACCTCTTCTACACTCCCGCCTCTGGGCGATTCATCAACAACTTTCCCCTCTTTCTTTGGCTCCATATTCTTTGATTCCTCTGTATTCACGTTCACTTCATCGCCTGGGTCCATTCTTTCTTCATCTTCTGGGTCTATACATGATGGTATGAAGAAATGTCTCTTTGGGGTCCATATCTTTACTACTCCTTTAAGCTTCCTGCTGTTCTCACATGTTCGTCCTTGTTCCACGACATCAATTGACACTGTCCATTTGGGCTGCAGTAAACCCATCCTCCCACATAATTTCTATGCTTCAAAACTTTGTTGCTTCTGGTGCATGAATGCTGGCCTTCACAAAGTCTCTAATTTCTTCATCAGTCAGGTCGTTGGCCTTCCATCCTGGCTCGGCATCAATCATGATCTTCATCCCTATGGCTTTTTTCGTAGTTTTCTAGCACTGAGAGATTATTATCTTGATAACACAGAATCCTAGCAGTATCATCACTAGCAGGGCTCCTAGGAACTTGAATGCATCTGCCATCCATTGTGGAACACATGAGAATAGTGATCCAAGCCAACTGTCGTCATCTAGTTTGTCAGTTTCATCAATCAACTGATTCTGTAGTTTCGTCAACATACCTATGGCCTCCGTTAGAGTTCCATTTTCTTCATCATGAGGTGGTATAAATGTGCAACATGATTCTCCAATGTTTGCACAAACGCCTCCATCCATAGCTGGGATCATGTCAAGTACATATCTGTTCTGGAGAGTCATCAGTTGGACTGCCCTTAACTCTTCTTTGATTGCGTTGAATCCCTTTATGGTTGTGTTGATGGTTTGCAGTAACTCCCATCTGGTTATCTGCAACCATTTAGTATTTGCTCCAACTTGAAATCTTGGCATGAAGATTGTCGTGAACACTGATGAGGTGAGGCTGAACAGCCTGTGTTCAAATGGGATTGCATGAAAAGCTTCTTCTGATTTGGCAGAAAAGTAATTCTCTCTCTTCATTCAATTTAGCAGTTCCACAGATCTTTTCTTCCTTAGGTGAGCATCTGCTTTCGGGAAACTGTCAATATTCAGGTCACTTTTCGGGATCACCAACGCTGGAACGTGGACATTCACAATTGTGCATATACCTCCCCAGTCTGATGGATGCTTTGGATCCACATGCCCAATAATGATCCATAATTACTGCAGTTCCATGCACCATTCCTGGAGCATCAAAAACTCGCCCACAGTTCTGATTTTCTCCCATCTTTCTAGTGCCATTATTCCTGAAGCACAATTTTGAGCGCTCCAGTGGCACTATCTGCAAGGGTCCTCCTCTGTCTTCGACCCATGTCAGCAGTTTTGCAAGCTTTGGCCACAATGGCTTGCATATCCTTTGGGCATTTTCAATTGCTTCTTTGCAGGCTCCAAGGATAATCCATGCCCTGCAAATCGCTACTCCTTTTTCCCATTCGTCTGGTGAAAGCACTGTTCTCCAAATCAGCATTTGGCCTCTGTTCTTCCAACTTCAAGCCTTCTGGAGTTTTTCCTTGGACGTTCATTTTTTGGTTTGCTTCTCTTCTAATTTCCGCTCCTTTAACTCCAGGCTTCTCATATCTGATCACAATGTGTTTCGTTTTTCCATTGTTTCTTGTCTTTATGTCCTGGACATAATCATCTTCATTTGGATCGGTTGCTTCAGTTGCCCATTTCAGTGAGGCATCACTGCCCATGAACTGGCCTTTGGTTTTGCACATTGCTACATGTGAAAGACAGTGCGCTGTCTGGACATCAATTTCTACAGCTACGAAGATCTTGGACTTCCCCATGCTGTACGGTAGGAGTGCATAAACAAAACATTCCCCTTCTGAACTTCGTCTTCCAACTTCTTTCATATGCTGGTACCAGATGTTGTTTCCCAAATGATCTGTGCTGTCCAAATAATTGTTTAGTTCACTGTCGTCTCCTTATATGCTTCTCTTGATCCTTAAGGATCTGATGTAGTTCGCTATAACTATATCCCTGAATGTATCTGTATGGCTTCTTCTTGCAGGAGGATTCTCAGGCATCCTTGTCCATGGTGTAGGTTTTCTTATCTGTACCATTTGAGTAGACAAAAGTCTGGCAGTTCTTTCGTTGTCCACTTCCATCTTTTTACTTCTGGTTAGAAATACCCATATTATCCACTCTCACATTGGTCTAGTATATAGCTGTGTTGTAGGACTTGTACTCGTCCCCTTCATTGGATAATGTGTGCTTGTTAATGTTGTCTCTGTGGGTTTATTCCCCGACTCCTCTTGTCTCTTCAGGAGTTCAGTGTTTTCCATGTGTCTTTTCAACTCACTTGTAGTGGAACTTCTCATGGTAGGCAGTCTCTTCTTCTCCCATGCCTCGGATTGCAGTTCTACAAGATTTGACACTAGGCCTGGCATGTGTGCATTCAATGTTTGCGTGCGTGTGGTTGTCAGTAACCTTTTTACATTCACACTCTGCCGACCCTGTTTCCGGCTTTTCGATTTGCTTGTTACCACAAGTGTGTGTGTGTGTCATTGATAATCACATCCATCTCAAGTTCACTCACTCCATTATCAGATCTCCTAGGAACTGGAATGACTATGTAAGGTCTGGGTGCCTTCGTGGGATTCATGTGTGCAATATTATGTGGGTGCATTGGGATTGGAACGCTTTGTGCACCAATAGAAAATGCAGTTCTGATCGTCAGTGACAGTAGAACAATGATGAATATAATGCATAAATACATAATACCCCTGTAAATAAATCTACAGCATTTACTTCCTGAAAAGTACAGATGGGAGGACGAAATTGCTGCTCTGGATCCCCATCTCGTTCATCTGTTGAAAGATGCTAACTTTTAATACAACTTCTAAACAATATTATCTCTGGATTCTGTGTATTCTGTTTGTGAGCTGCAGGTACTGAAACAATTGTCCCCCTTTGTCTGAACACTGGATTGTCTATTATTTCTGGACACAGTTCTCTTGCTGGGCTATGGGAATTGTCCAAATCAGGCAATAATTCAGCAAGTCTCTTTACTGTGCATGTTCAAAATATATTAGTTCCCAATCCACGCCTCTGATCTACTTCATTCCCGAAGACATGCTGTGTCCTTGTCAGTATAAAAATAACAAATGAAAGCTCTGGCACTACTCTCTCGATCTGTCCCTCGGCAGAAAGTTTAAAATCTTCTCAAATAGTTTTGTTGATGGTTAGAAAGTTTGACTTGCATCACGATACCATGCAAGAGCATGCCCATCTGAGTAGAATTAGCTGGCTCTCTGATGAATGTGAGGACGTCAACATCGACAGGCCTCCCCACGAGCTCTGGAAAATCCTCAATTAGGCGAAAGAAAACATTACTCGCCAATCTGCTGTCTTCTGGTGACAGGGACATTTGTCCTACCCTTACTGAGGTTTGGGACTGTTGGCTCTCACTTACTGTGAACAGTTTCTGCAGTTTCGGTGTGTGTGAAGAGCAACTTCAATAACAATTCCGTTTAGATTATACTTAGACGTTCTGTATTTGCTGGATCTCAAAGAAATGTCAATACGTCTGTAGTTCTTCTGACAAAATATGGACAGTCTTCAATTAGAGGAAAGAACAGTAAATTAATAAGCCTATTCGCTTCTTCCTCCACTTGGGACATTTGGTTTTACCTCGCTGTATTCCGGAACTATGAGGAACTGTTCGGCAATTACAGTAAGCAGCCTCCTTATAGTCTTTTCATTTTCAGGATCTTGAAGAAAGTCAGTGATACTGGTGAGCCTCCCCACCAACGACAGGTACAATCTTAGCACTAGGTCGAAATATGTTACTACATCTCTAGTGATGTCGCTACTGTGGCACACCATAAGTGATTCCGAACAAGGTCTCTGTGTGGAAAGAATCTGGATACTGTATTTTCTTCCAATGTATGTGTCCTCGATAAAAATGTGGCATATTCTTTTCTAATCAAGGCTTCAGTGTGCCTCAGTTCAAAGTTCAAAGTCAACTGACTATGTTGTGGGTTATGAGTGCAATTTTCATCTTTACCTTGCAACTAGGATGCACAGAGTGTCAGTTTTTATGTCCTTATCCCCTTTTTTGCTCAGAGGAATGTCCAAAATGAAGCCACAACTTTTGCACCAAAGTTCCTTGTCTTTGCTTTGCTGCTGGTCATGTGTCCTTCTTCCTCATCATGGATCGTGTCTGCACGTCATGTGGTTCTTCCCCATCATCCGTAGTCTCTTCGTGGTGGGGTGCAGGCAGGGGGCCTTCTCCGATGTATGGCTTGATGTCACCCAAAAAGATCCAAGCTCTTCTTCCTTGTAGTTTCACTGCAGAGGGAGTGCAGTCTTCCACTGTAAAGGGACTGTTAAACCTTGGCTCGTCCCACCTTTTCCTCATGTGGTTCTTCACCAGGATGGTGTCTCCAGGGAAGATTGATGGAAGACGTAGTCCTTGAGCTGTGTCTACAGTAGTATCTCCTTCTGTGTTGCATGCTGCCCTGCACCCTTTTCGTCATCGTTGCAGCTGGCCTGAAATTACAGTAAGACAAGATGTCATGCAATTCAAGTCATTTTGCATTCAGACTCTAAGATTTCTCTTGTTGGCTGGGCATCATATCTAGCTCTGTCTCGGGGTGTCAGGGGAGTGTGCATTCTTCTTCCTGTGGCTATTTCGTGCGTCGTAAGATGATGGTCAGAACCGGATTGGTTCCTAAGTACATACAGTGCCAAAGGAAGGCAGTGTAACCATCCCTTTCTTAGAGAAAGCTTCAACTGGGCTATCCTCTCCTTTAATAAGCCGTTGAGCTTCTCACATATCCCATTACCTTGTGGGTAATACGCCGACGAGAACTTGTACTTTACACCAAGCAAAAAGCTAATCTGTTTGAAAACCTCATTTGCAAAATGAGTCCCGTTATCTGATCTCATGACTTCACATACCCCCACCTGGGAAATACCTCTCTCACTAGAAATTTGGCGGCACAGGTAGAGTCTGGGTGTGTACATGGACCTGCTTCTATCCATCTAGAGAATGGACACACCACAATTAAATACCTGTACCGTTACATACTTGAATCATATCGAAGTAATCGACATGCAAGTGCTGAAAAGGTCCATTGGGCCTTGGGATGACTCCTCTAATTACTCTTAGCGTATGCCCAGCCGTGAACTGTTGGCAAATTATATAGTTCACCATAAAAAATGCAACATGCTCTGCTAAGTTCGGTATGAACCAGTCTTCAGCGAGTGTTGCTGCTAGATTCTCTTTTATAATTTGTGCTGGATAGTGTAACTGCTCCAGCACTATTTTTAACAGGGCTATAAGCATTACTGGTTTACCAGTGCTGTCTTGTCACCACAAGCTCTCGGAGGGGTTTAAAGAACACCCTCGCCGCTTTCAGAGGGTTTTCTCCTCCTGTGGTGCCTCCCCTTGGAGTTCCATTAATTGTGTTTGTCCCATATTATTGTAGCTCTCAGGTTCACACCGTGCAACAATAATTTTTTCATTTACATTTGTGACTTCTACATCCATGATCGTCTCGCTTTTGGATGCAATATGCTTGGCTTCTGTGTCTGCTGCTTGATTTCCTATTGAGATCAAACCTGTCCCTTTCGTGTGGGTGGCGCATTTCACGACCGCTATGCCCACTGGGAGCTGTAGTGCCTTAATCAGCCTGTCCAATAAGGCTGCGTGCTGCACTGGCGTACCATCCGCTCGGAGGTAGCCCCTCCTTTTCCAGCGCGCTAAGCCTGCGTGTACTGTTGATGTCACATAGGTGGAGTCACTGTACACCGTTACTTCCTGGTCTGCGTGATTCTCAATCACGAGTATCAACGCTAATAATTCTGCAGCTTGTGCTGAATAATGAGATGGTAATCATGCACTAAGAAGCACTCGAAATTCTCCATTTGCTCTGTGTTTCATTAAAGCAGCGCCTGTCTTTCTTTGTCCATCGCTTTGATCGATCCTCGAGGAACCTTCAACTAAGACAGTTTCTCCTTCTGCCAATGCATTTTCTTTTACTCTGGGAATTTCATCATAGAATTCTGTCATGTATAGGCTCTCCTTCAGTGACTGGTTCTTGTAATGGCCACTGGTCAAGGGCCAAGTGTTCACCACCTGCAGGGTCCCAATTGACCCAGTCTTGGTGCCTATGGCACCAAGCTCATTACAAAGTGTGCTCTGCACACAGAATACAGCAAGCATGTGCCTCTAGGCCGGGCGAGGCCCTACCAATACAGGGAAGGCACGTGCAGAAAACAGGAGGGGTGACAAGGTGGGGCCACAAGGCGGGGCCTAAGGGGAGTGGCTGGGGCCAGGCTATATAAGCCAGCCCCATCCGCATGTTGGTGCTTCGCGTTAGTCTGCTAGAGCAGCGTAATGCTTACCGCCATTCAGAAGACTCTTACCTGGTTCAGCACGTGCATCTTCAGTCTCCGGAACCCTCCAGCATCTTACCTGGAATCTGCCACACCATCACTAGAAGCACTGCCATCTGCTTCCCATCTGCAGCCGCTGCGCGCATCTTACCTAAGTCAGCCTCGCCATTGCTTGAAGAAGCAGTGTCATCTGCTTCCCATCTGCAGCCGCCGCGCGCACCTTACCTGAGACAGCCTTGCCATCGCTTGAAGAAACACTTCTACTGCTTCCAACTCTGCAGCAGCCGTGCTCATTTTACCAGTCTTCTGGAGTGCTCCGCGGGTGTCGCCTAGCATCCTTACCTGTTCCGAACTTCAATCAACACAGGGCCATCTTCCGGCGCAGCATCCACATGGATCTTTTTCTCTGGCAGCCTAGAGGAATTCGGAAACCGCTCACCAGCTAATACCGACCAGCTGCACCTGCAAAGGGAATAGAAAACACAAGGTGAGCAAGTCGCATAGACTATAACACTACAACTCATGAACTTGGCGCAGTTTCTGGAACAGTCTACTTACCACCAGTAGGTCCTCCGGGTTAGACTTTTTTCATCACCACGCGCTCGTGGGCCATCTTCATACCTAGGGAGAGAAAGGACAATTTATGGTTATGGACAATAATCATTGGGGAAAATTAACACAAGGATACGGACAATAATCATAGTAATAAACCTACCTTCGAGATGGAATGGTCGCAGCCGGTCTGGACCTCCATACCCAGGACCAGTGACGCAGCTAGGTCCATCCACAGCGCCCCTGCTGAAGGAAAGCAGGACGGAGAGCCCATCATTACATCAAAACAGGTGAGTTTGCATGGGCAAACTCTTGCGCACTACATTCTGGCATGAAAGGGTTGAGGGGAATCACAGCACCACCACGCTATTCTCACTGCCTCTCATTTGCTCTCAGAACCATTACCAGCAGCCCGGGTCCTCGATACCACTGCTGTTGGGGGAGAGAAGCGATCCAATGAAGTCAACTTCCGGGAGGGCTCCAACCGTGCCCCAACGTCCCCGCAGAGACCAGGTGAGCATAACAGTTCTGCTATGAACATAGCTGGGTTCACAATCTTGTATCGGACTATCTTAATCGATGGATTAGATATGATCACTCATAAGCAGAAGCTCTCTGAGATGTCAATGTGTCTTTCGGTTTTTCTAGAATAGCAAATAGCGAGTGCTCGACGTACAATGTCATTGAGCATCCCATTACAATGGTTGTAGCCTTCTCGATGGCGAACGCTGCAGCAGCTAAACCTTGTTCGCACGGGAAATTACCTCTCATCACTGGGTCTAAATTTCCACTATAATATTCTAGGGGCTTGTACCCCAACGTGGTTCTCTGTGTGAGCACTGCTGTCATAACGTTGCCATTTGTGTGTGAAAACACGTAAGATTCCTCTGCATAATTGGGAATCCCTAAAACTGGTGCAGTGCAAATGGCTCTTTTGAGTTCAGCAAATCCTTCCTCCATGGTCTCAGACCATTCAATCTGTCCTTTCGTCACTTGTGCCTTCTTTATGGCCTGTAGCAAAGGCTTGGTATATGAGCTGTAGTCGAAGACCCATGCCCTGACATAATTGCAAAGACCTAAAAAACACTGCATCTGTTTTATCGTGTGTGGCTTAGCCGTGTTCAGTATGGCTTCAGCCCTTTCTGCGGTAACTCTTTTCCCCTCATGTGAGATCAGCTGGCCTATGTATAGCACTTCTTGTTGACAATATTGTAACTTCTCTTTGTCAACCTTATATCCTTTTCAGCCAATATAGTTAATAGCTGAACAGAATTGTGTCTGCATCTCTCTCCTGTCTTGCTGCAAATTAAGATGTCATCCACATATTGTAAGACAACACTTTCTAATGCAATATTGCTTAGGTCCATCTGCAAGACTCTGGTGAAAATAAAAGGAGACTCACAGTATCCCTGGGGTAGACTCGTGCTTTTCAGACGCATTTGTCTGAACGTAAATGATGTCAGATCTTGCGAGTCTCAGTGCAATGGGATTGAGAAAAGGGCATTTTTCAAGTCAATCACCGTAAAATATTTTGCCTCAACAGGTATATTACATAGAATTGTAGCCGGGTTAGGGACTAAAGGGAACTCGGCCTCCACAATATAATTTATTGGCCTCAGATCTTGAATTAGCCTCGAAGACCCTCCCTTTGATTTTTTGATAGGGTAAACTGCAGTATTGCATGATGACTCTGACGTCACCAAGATGCCCTGCTCCATCATAGCAGAAATTGTCTTAAAAATTCCTTCATCTGCCTCCCTGGACATGGGGTATTGTCATGCTTTTGGTAGAATTGCTCCTGACTACAGTTTAATTTTCACTTCTCCGACTCCTTTCAATAAGGCTATGTCATAGGGGCCTGTGGTCCACACTGAGATAGGCACCTGGGCCATGTCATCCTCGAAATATTCAGGACGGTTCTGGGCCAACATCATTCTCTGCAGCACTTCTCTTTTGATCATTTTCACCCAAAAAGTGAGGTTTACCTCAACTGCTGTTTCTCCCATATCTGCTTGCTCGTCAAACAGATCGTCATCAGTGACGTCAGCCAATCTGTACCCTTCTTCAATGGCGATCACTGTGCACCATTGTCGGCCTTCATCGTCACACCAATCAATCAAAGCCATTTTCCCTCCTATTGCAGCTGTGTGTATCACCTTTTCCTCGTGCGTAGGTATTCTTGGCCTAAATAGAAATTCATCTGGGGTCCTCATGGTTTTCTCAGCAAGGCCTGGCAGCCCTGCCATTAGCACATGTATTCCGTAAGTGAATATTTCGGCCTCTAATGGTACAGCCCTCATAGCTGTGTGTCCTGCGTATGCTCTAATCATTTTGCATACGTTCACATAGTGCATTCCTGGAGTTGAACATACTATGCCCTCCTCCGTGAACGAGATTGTCATGTTTAACTTCGTCATTAGATCTCAACCCAAGATGTTTACTGGGGTTTGTTGTGAATACAATAGAGGTACACTCATCTCACATTCTCCTGTAGAGACTGGAAGTGCGTCTGTAAAATGAACACGACTTGTAGTTCCTGTGAAACTCTGAGTATTTATAGCATCGCCGGACAAGGAAAACTTGCCTTCATCTATACACAAACGTGTTGCACCCGTGTCAACTAAGAAGGAATATTCTTTATCCCCTATAACGACATCCACCCTTGGTTCCTGGTGAGGGTCTGGTGTCACTGATAGGATAGAACACATCAGGGTTCCCAGTAAGCTGTCCTAGTCCATATATAGTTTTGTCCCACCCTGTGCGAATGGACTACCCCCATCACCAGTGCTACTCCTCATTTCAGGGTTCGCAGCCAGTCCTGCACTTACGGTCTGTGACAGTTGCATCAGCGACTGTTGAGACTGTCCTTGTGGAAAACTCATCGAATTCTGAGGTTGCAAGCCTGGCTGTGCTCCTGGCGTTTGTTGTTGCAGCGTGTGATTCTGTGCAACTCCATTTCCTCCCTACTTTAAAAACACAGGTGGATTCACCATACTTGCTCTTGTTCCTTGATCGTTTTGCATCATGCCTTGACTTCTGCATGTGCGTGCTAGATGCCCTGTCATTCCACACAACCAACATACTGACGGTGGTCTGATTATTTGCCCAGTTGACATATCTCAATTGCCATTTTGCATGTTTTGAAAGCCTCCTTGATTATTCTGAAAACCTCCCTGATTACTCTGCCATCCTCTTCCTCTGAATCCTCTTCCCCTGGGGTAAAATCTTGTATTGCCCTGATTATTCTGCTGTGGATTATTGGCTTGTTGCATGCTCGATCCGTCTGTGCTAGTTATCACTGCATCTTCAAGGGTGTATTTTGACAATTTCTTCTGCACTAATTTTGCCTCTTCACCCTTTCGTGCAGCTTCTTTTTTGCAATTCTTTTCTTGCAGTAGCCTGCAATAGTGTGCGATGGTCAGCTGTATTTCCGACAACGGTTTGGCCTCGATTCCTACCAATTTCTTGACCTGTTTCTGTACCGGATCTGGCAGCCCTTGGCACAATATATGGTAGAACACAGGTATAGATTTCCCCCAAGATTCCCGAGTCTCGAGTACCCATGTGTGTTGGAAATTCTGTATGTAAAGCAATGGGTCGTCCGACTCCTTCATTTTACGAGTCATGATAGCTCCCGTGTCGGAAGTATCTGGATATAGCAATCGTAATGCTTTCCATACCGCGGCTCTGCAATTGTTAAATGGAGCTCTGTCATGCGGTATTAACTGTGGTCACACCAGGGTACCCTGCCCGTGTCCACACATCATCTACTCTATCACCAAGTATGGTGATTAAGAGGCCTTTTATATCCCCTATAGGTAATGTGTTCCCTCCCGTCATTTTTTCGAGCTCGTGTATCCATTTTCCGGGTCCCGATGTCAACATTGGAAGCTTATTTTTCAGATTTTCCCGATCCATGTGTGGCCATGGAATATACTGTGGTCTTATTCCACCTTTCTTGAGCAACGGAAATTGGGAGGCATAGCCCTCTCGCTATTCTCTCATTGTTCTCCTGTCTATTGCAGGAGTAATATTCCTGCATCGCCACCTACCGGGCAATGTCCTTAGCCGTCTCACAAAGGGTGGTGGCGACATCCCCCTCTGACCATGAGATACTTCTTCATGTCGGTCTGACTGTGCGGCTGATTCTGATGCCCACGGTTCAGACCCCCTAGAACCTAACTATCTTATCCCCTTCCCTCCTGAGTCTTTCACGTCTTCTCCCTTCCTCCTTTTCTTCATGCTCCTCTCTTTCGTTTCCAGACATTGTCTGTGCCCAACTCGTGCAACATCATGCATCCTCTTTGTTCCTACTGATTTCCAACCTATCTATGGACAATTCTGTATTTCCACTCCTTCGGGAGACATCCTCAGTATCGTAAAGCTGAGTGCTCTCCAGGCGCTCATCTCCCCCCCCCTTGGGGCACTTGTTCTAGCCCCATTTCATCATATATTTTATCGATCGTCTCTCCGATGCTTCTGGTGTCAAAGTCATCCTCGATATTCGTTCTAGACGTGCCTGGTACTGAATCATACTCAGGAAAGAATTCTTCTATATCTTCCCAGTCTACTACTGGCTCAGGTTTTTTAACCTCCCTTTCCAGATATTCAAGATCGCGTGCTCTCTGTCTTCGCTTACGTTCTAAATCGTCATCGAACTATCTGCACTTTCTCGCTTCTTCTCCGACCCTATCTTCTTTCTCTTTATTTGCGTCTCTACGTTCATTTGCCCTTTGGATTTCCTCATCCCTTCATCTCTTTATTCTTTTCTCCCATATCCTTTGTTCTTCCTCTATCCTTTGCTGCTCCTGTCTGCCTTGATCATTGGCTGCTCTCTGTTTACGATTGTGTTGCCTTTCTTGCTGTTCGCGATATAACTGTTCTTGTCTCTGCCTATCTTTTTTCCTTATTCTTTCGTCTCTCAATCCTTTTTCCTTTTCCTTCTCTTTTCTCTGTTAATCGTCTAGCTTCTCTTTTTGTTTCACGTCATCTATACCTTTACCATCGAGTTTCAATAAAATCTGACCTCCCAGCCATTCATTTTGTGCGAATGCTATCTCATCAGTTCTATCCTCATTTCCTTTCCATCTTTTGCCTTCTCTCTCTGTATCGAGAGATGCACTTGCTTGTGTCTGGTCTTTTCTCTCGTTCTCGCGTCTCACCTTGTCCCTCTGGACTTTGGAGGTGATACCTCTATCTTTATCTTTGTCTAGATTTTCATCACTACTTTGCGTAGGTGACTCATATGCCGGGTTTCTATACCCTGTGGCTGCTTTAAGTTCTCTGAGCGGGTATAACCCTTCATCCTTACTGTCTTCAAATTTCGTTTCAGACGGGGCGGGTGGCGCTGAGGGCGTCCCACCGTCCTCTGTGGCTATGTTAAGTATCCAATCTAATGGCGGCTCCTCCTCTTTATCCTGTTGGTACAGTTTCCACAACTCTAGACTAGCTAGGTGTTTGTCTAACTTTTTGCCTGTGTATGTGTGTGAAAATATGTCATCATGTGCTGTAAGACTGTTTTAGATAACGATCCACCCTGGGGCCAAGGCACAAACATTTTGTTTGCGGTTCCTTTAACCCATTCTGCACTGTACTTTTTCAGCTTAGGTGCATGTTTTGGCAACTGTTTGCCCAGGTGTACTAATGGAGTCACGTCTTCCATATTTAAATTTTTTCACTTTCTCTTTATACAACACTTGTTATATCTTTTGTTATTTAAACAATTCGAACAATATGAGCGAGCACCAATCGTCGCAAGCTCCAATCCTGTTTTTCCACAAAATGTTATATCTTCTATTTTACTCAATAAACATCAGGTTGTATTCTACAATATTTCAAGTATCCAATCATGTCATTTTTATGCTAGTTCCTCGAAGGAAAATGTTTCGTCCTATGACGTCACAACAAATAACACGTAAGACAGACGTTCACAGACTAGACAAACTCCAGCTGGTTACACAGACCTCTGCTTCTAATATTACCCCGACATGGAGTTTAAACTCATCCTTTCACGAGCACCTTTAACCGCCATAGTGACATATTTGTTCCTCTTTATTCAGGACTATGGATGCAAGTTTCTTCTAGCCGCTATATTAAAGCGTAGGAATTAGGCAATCCTCTCTCTTCCCGGGTGCCCCCCCCGGTATCCTCTCTCTTCTCGGGTGTCCTCGCTCGTATCCTCTCTCTTCTCGGGTGTCCTCCCCGGTATCCTCTTTACTACTTTTAATCACCCTTTAAGTCACTATTTCCTTCCCCAAATATATATATATATAAGCGCTTTTGCCAGAACATTTAGTCTTTTTCACTCACTGTTCGCATGTTTCCTCTCTGGGTGCTCGGGATCACTGCCTACGTCACCGCCTCTCCTGCCGTTCGCTCGCTCAGCTGCCCGTAGGAGTGGGAAGAGGATATGTGGAGAAATGAAGGTCCCTTCAGACCTCTGTCTGCAGATTCTACTTTTACTCTAAGCACTGTCTACGGGGAGCTTCACAGTCTACTCAGCTGGATGGCAAAGCTCTTGTGACAGTGCCGAGGACCTAGAGTTACTTCATGTTGACGGTCAATGAGTGTCTTATTCTAATCGATAATCGATATTTGTGATGTCATCTTTGATGTCCTGGGTGTTAGTCTTAGCAATGCACGTAGATTCTGAGAGTTATGGTTGCTGAGCTTACCATAATGGGGGAATGTGCAGTGTTTTTTGGTTTCACTGTGAAGTATAACATCCCTTTAACAAAGTTTTTTTACTGAATGTACATATATATATATACATATATATATATAGAGAAGGGAACGAAAACAAAGAGCCTAAACATGTGATGTCATCAGTGAAGTCATCAGTTACATTTGAGATGACATCTTTCATGTTCTGGGTGTGACTGTTAGCAGTGCACAGTGCTGAAGGCAAGTATGGGGGCTCAGTCTGCCATAACTGGAGAATTTCAGGGGTTTTTTGGTTTTAATTTGAACCATAATGGGGAGGGCGAACATTTTTTTTTTAGTGAAGTGCACAGGTTTTTCGTAGGGCAACTTAACCATAACGTCCCCTCAACAAAGTTTTTTTTGTAGTGAATTTTACAGGTTTTTGGGAGGGCAACGTAACCATAACGTCCCTTTAACAAAGTTTTTTTAACTGAATGCCATAGGTTTTTAGTAGTGTAAATACATCATAACAGTACTTTAACAAAAATGTTGTACTACATTTATCAGGGTTCTAATAGTAACACATAAGCATAATACTGTAAAGGAACATTTGAAGTAACTGCCCACCTTCCGAAGAATTCCACATTATCATATGCTGGCGCACAGCATGGGGGCATGTTCGAAAAGTCATACCAACTTCACAATGACATGTGTAACTGGGTGATAGTGGGGAAGTACATTGTATATTCTTGTAGGAACTTGTAACTGGAAAATGTCCGGCACAGAACTCCACAAGGCAAGCGTGTAACACAATATAAGCAAGAGTGCATAACGACATATCTGGATCAATAACCCTTATTCCTCCCCAAAGAGTGGGGGATGAATGCCATAAGCAATCGAGATTTTACAGCAGTAACGCGTGCAACCAAGAAAAAGGATTTTTTGTCTTCAACCGGAACGCCTCCGGTGTTCCCAGCTGAAGAAAACAAATCCTTTTTCAAGATGGCCACCATAGAAAGGGAAGTCGGGTGTTGGATAGAAACTCTTCTTTGCTTTCCATTGCAGGCTACAGAAAGCAAAAATGAAACTGTGTGACCGTAAAGGCAGCACCACATTTGTGTTCCTCGAGAAATGTATGGTTATGAGCAAGACCTTTACCAGAAAGGCAGTCCCTGGTGGACATGGCGACCTCAATGCAATGTTTTGTACCTTCCAGTATTGGCCAGTAGCCACATTCCCGACATTGTGGCCACTAATCATACATAGAGGCTACCCCTCAGAGACGGAAGCTGTACCGTTGATTTGTTATGTACATGAGTACACTTGTTAAATATCAAAACACTATCAAATGCACAACATAAACCTTTTCGGGTGTTGTCAATGACCTTTACATACATGTGTTGTACATGTAGTAATTTTTTTCTGTAAAAATGTGCTTAAAAAATGCAAAGGAGTAGTCTACTTACGTTTACATAAAATCTCAAACAAACTATGTGATGGGAAGCGCAATGACGTTAGAAATACTGGAAGCAACACCATTACCACTCACCTTTCGACACATAATTTCGTAAGTGGGACAGGTCAAAAGGTGTGAAGATATGTGTATTGGGAGGGTGTAACCATGTATTATTTTACAAACATTTCTGTGCACCAAATACTTTCAGTGAACCTTACCTCATTGTCCCGCTTTTAAAAAGATAGTAATTACTCTGAACTAATGTTGGTTAATGGTGCATCTGGGTGACAGAAATTGGTCTGACGGTGACAGAAATTGGCCTGATGGCACTAAAGCATATGAGATGGGCCTGACCCTCCCGTAGCCAAAGCAAGTGGTATGCAGTACCTTTCTCCATAACGTTCCTTGGCAGCTTAAACAAATGCATCCATATTGACGTACGTGCCGTGATGTAGCACCTACAAAAGAACACATTACAACCTGCAACGTAGCATGCCACATTGTGAAAACAGAGGGCCTCATTCCGAGTACGGCGCTAACCAATGGCGCTATTAACGCCTTGGTTGACGCCGTACCCGGACCGGCAGCGCCTTGGTGGTTGGCGGAATTACCGCCCCATTCCAAGGTTGGCGGGGCGGTAATTCCCCAATCCCCATTTACCCTTCCCCATTCCCATTCTTGCCCCATAGGGCATAATGGGAGTGGGGAAGGCGTCAATTACGCCACCGTAAATTACGGTGGCGTAATTAACATCAAGGTCCCTTAGCGCCATGGTATTTAATGCCTGCTAAAAGCAGGTGTTAAAAGCACCATGGCGCTAAGGGAACTCGGAGTATGGCGGTAAGGGATTACCGCCACCGCTCTCGTTAGCGGTGGCCGCTATCCCTTACCGCCATACTCGGAATGAGGCCCAGAGAGTACATTTGTAAAAAAAAACTAACATTAAAAAATGTGTACAGTAGTTTAATTTCACAATAAACTGAGCAAAATCATCACCCTAAGCAATTAGTAAAGTAGTTGTATTTCACAATGAACTGTGCGAAATGATTGCCCTATTCACATTTCCATACAAGTAGTACGTTTCTGTCTTTGGCCGACAATGAAAATGGTAATGGGCACGTTGGTTTCTTTCACACACAGAAAGTAAGCGTTGCCGCCACAGTAGTCGTTTTCCTCCCACATTGATGTGCAAGACGACGTCAACCGCTGTGATCTACACCACCAGAAAGGATGGAATGTTACTTCTTATTGCGACAGCAGCGTAAGGACATAGAGGTCCGACACGGTCATCCCACTGAATTATGATGCACAGACAACCGGTAATCAACAGTTGCATTTGACGGTTAAAAAAGCCGTCACTCGGCAGCTGTAATCCGTGACAGTCACAATAGGGAAGGAAGTATCTGAGGGGAAAAGCGTAAATAAAATGTATATCAATACGCAACCTCTGCACAAAACAAAGTTGTAACACATACTTTTATTACTAAATATGAATTTAATTTTGGGAAATGTACTGGCACCCTACAAACAGCGACAATGTGCAACGTCCATAATGGGGAAGAAAATTCAACGGCACATAAACCTTGTAATTCATTAGGAAAAAATATTTTTTCCCCCTCAAAGTAAAAATGTAATATCAATTCGGTATATAGGCGGGAAAAATACACTTACATGATGTGGGCCGGCTCCATTGCATTGGCTGCAGTCAGACAGTAGTGCAACTAATATTTCATGGTTGGTGCTAACGTTTTTGAAGCATAACCGTATCAAACAATATATTTTTCGAACTGTTATTCCCTACATTCTTTCTGCTCTTTCCCTGGACCTCAAGGTTAAAAAACAACTGACCCTTATGGCTGTCGACAAATATGCAGCCGTACTAAGCTTGTATTTCAAACAGAAAATGAAGTGGCCTTCACTGCGAATGCAAATACATTCTAATTTTGAAACAACATATCAGCGGCTATTCATGAGAACCGCTACTCCCGTACACGTGCGGAACTGCTGTGTGTACGAAATAGAGCAGGTGGCTGCCTCTGATTCCCGCCAGTCTGACCGCAGTAATGTTGTTTATGTATTGTAAAATGGACGCTGTAATTTCATTTCGTACAATGAGTAGCAAGTTTCACTGTACCGTACGACAGTGCTAACAAGAATACTTCAATGTTTCACTTTCTACTACCAAGACTCATTAACGCTCACCTTTTGAACGGTGTTCCATAAGTGTAACAAGTGCATTGGTGTCTTCTTTGTTTGGGTATATTAGCGACGATGTCCGCGTTCAACAGAAAACGAAGTAAACATGGCGGACGTATCGAAAGATTAAGACACACTTGACGCTGTGCCACAACCAATCGGTGAAAGTGCAACTTGATCGCGGCCAGCATGCCACGGAATAGCCAATTACAATCTTTTCCACGGAACGAACAGGGAAGTGTGACCGCGGAGCAGACATACATATCACTAATTTGTAGAGACATACTTTTTGATCGTTTTTTAGGGAACTACTGGATGGATTGTCACAAAATTTACAAAAGCACGCTTTCGCGACCAAGCCCCTGTCACTGCCGCAAATTTGGTTGAAATCCGTCCAGCGGTTTGGCCTGTAGTTGTGCGCAAAGTTTTCCCCCATTCAGTCTATGGGAAAAAAAGACGTTTATAACTTTGCCCCCGCCGGACCAAACATCACCAGACTTTGCAAGTTGGTGAGGATTCGTCCAAGTGCAGCGGAGTTATGAGCCGCCTAAAAAGTGCTCTCCCTATGGAAACAGCAACTTAACCATAACTACACAGCCACTAACGTGGCTGTGTAATAACGTGCTTCCTTTGAGGTAGATATGTATAGGTGGTGCTTGCCGCACTCTCTTTTTACTAAGCATAGCGTAAACTGGTAAACTCATCATGCTCATGGGTTAAGCTTCTTACATTTAACATTGTCCTTTCACTTTAGGTTCACGATATCCCTGGCCCATGGCGTTTCGTCTCTTTACGTCATTCTCTGGTCGTCATAGCTTCTATATATGAGTCAGTCTGGGATCTTGTGTCGTCTCCATTCGTCTTCCATTAAGACCTTTTTGGTTTCTTCTGGGACTGTACTTAAACGATCTTCATTTTGTTTAATTTGTTGATATGGTTTTCTCAATGGGTACCTTACTGTCCAGGGTTTCCTTGGTATCGTTATTTCAATAGGTGCTGTTCTTCTGATAGGTACTGGACAGAGCCCCACTGCAGCTCTCTGCTGGTTTATTTGCTCATCATACGTCACATATTTCGGCGTGAACGTTCCTGGTATTTTAAAATGGATGGTTGGAGTGCGGGCTGCATTTGGGACCTCCTCTACATCAATAAATGTCCACCTTTCTGTTTCACATAAACCTTTGCTTCAACGTTATCCCATTTAAAAAGGTTTGAAGTGAACAAGTATTTTGCACCATTAGTTCCAATGATGATGATGTAACAGTGCTTAGATGCAGTCACTCTGTCATGCTGCACAATGTATGTCCCTTTTCGCCATCATTAATACGTAATTTAAAGGGTATTGGGTCTCTTGATTGACTCCGTGCTGGAAGTTGGGTGAATCTGCTCACCATAAACTGATCGACAGTCTAGACTGGTCAACTAATTAAGGTGGTTGACCTGTTAGCCTGGTCGAACAGGTTATGATGGAGGGAGGGGGTAATTTCAGGGTGAACAGGGGGGAGGGAGTGGGACAGAGAGGTGTTGCAATTCTGGGTTCATGGGGAGCAGAGCAGTTTGGTGCAGCGGAAGGGGCAGGAAAGGGCAGGGACAGGGGCCATATAGAGGGTGGAACAGGTGAGAGGCAGTCGCTCAATTCTGGGAAAGAGGAAAAGGGTGAATGGGAAGGGGGTTACAATACAAGTGATGTAAGAGGTGGGTAGAGAGCTGAAAAGGGGGGTGCAGGAAAACCCCCTTTGCATGAGAGGGTAAGAAAGGGTGAAAAGAAGACTGGAAGAAAAAATTGAAGGGGAAGGAAATAAAGAAAGAAGGATGGAAGGAATGAAAATGAAAGAACAAAAACAGAAGGAAGGGGAAGATAGATAAAACAAAGCAAGAAAAGAAAAGAAATTAGAAAAGAAGGAAGAAAGGAAGACAATGGAACATTTAAGGAAATCAAGAAAGAAAAGAGAAAGGGAGCAACATCATGACGACCATCAGATGGCGATCATTCACCAATTGTACATAAAAAATAATGCAGTGCGTGCAGAGAAATACGAGAATCATTTAAGGACGATAAGTATATGGCAATACATTTAGAACGAACATTAAACACAGAACCACTTAAAAGTGTTAAATTCAGCTCTGAACAGCTTTCTTACAACATTAATAATTTGGGAGCGTGTTCATTGAGTTTGCCACTCTGAGGAAATATAACGGGTTCTTCACTAGGCAATTTGAAACAGTTTAATCAGTGTACACAGTTTATTCAGTCTACCGAGGATGCTCCGCCCTAGTGTCTGCACCCAAGTGCCAAAAGCAGGAAGGGGCAGCTCTCGGTGCCTATTAGGGAAATAAAGGGCCTTGGGCCAGACTCCCAGCTCAAGCCAGGACTTTGCCAAGCTCACCCTTTATCTGACTTCTTCTTCCACGCATAGGGATCCTTCCACCCATTGACTATCCATTCACTGTGGCACTCCTGTTACCTCACATTGCCCACACTGGCCAGACCTAACAGTAAACATCAAAAGTGGTTTAACTCTGATTTATCACCACTAAAAAAGGAAAAAAGGAGAAGAGAAACCAGATGGCAGAAGAAATCTTCACCCGCCAACAAAGAAAGTTGGAAGGAGATGGAGAGAGCTTATAAAAAGAGCATCATTGAGGCAAAGAACAACTATTTCAATGGCCAAATCAGGTCGGCTGCTAATGCGCCTAGCAAACCTTTTGACATACTCAAATCCATTGAAAAACCTGCAGCATTAGCTCACATATTTGCACCATCTCAAGGAGAATGTGATAAAACCCAGGCAGCATTCTCTAATAAGATCACTATTGCAAGGGAATTGATAACAAGTGCCCAAATAAATAAGGCCAGATTTAATCAACCATCAATAAGAACGACCACAGAACACATGGAAAGTTTTAGCTTTAAAGAGATTACAACAGAAGATATGGTAACAACACTGGCCTCAATGAAGTCCTCGCTGTGTGCAGAGAATAAATTGCCTCCTAAAATAACCCTGGAAAACGCTGACATCTTTGCACCATTATTCACGAAAATAGTTAATGTTTCCTTTTATGATAAAGTGGTGCCTAATAGCCTTAAAAAGGTTACCATCACCCCATTAGTGAAAAAGCCGAACATTGACCAACGAGACCCAGGAAATCTCAGGCCCTTTACCAACTTTAACTTTACTCTCAAAGTAATGGATAAGATTGCCACAGCTCAATTGCAGTTATTTGTAGAGGCACACAAGATCCTTCATCATCAACAATCTGTCTTACGTGCTGCACACAGCACTGAGACGGCTATTCTCGACCTGCAGACACACATCTTAGGTATAATTGACAGTGTCCACTTTGACCTCCTGGACCAGCAACTACTCCAGCGTGCACTGGAGAAAGTAGCTAACTGCTCCCAGGAGTCAATTAGCTGGTTGGCCTCTTTCCTTACAGATAAAAAGTCCAAGATACATTAAGGAGATAAATTCACCCATGAATCTGATATCTTTTGTGGGGTTCCGCAAGGAGCAAGCCTATCACTGCTACTTTTTAATCTGTACCTGAGGATTCTCTGTGAAGTTCTGGACAATATCAATGCCTACTTCACTAACTATAATGACGATACCCAGCTCGTGGTGGAGTTGAGCAGTGATTATGCAAAGGACAGCCAGACAGTAAAGGCTCTATACAACATTATAGAAACATGGATGGATCATAATTGGATGTGTTTGAACAGTAATAAAACCGAGCTGATGTTTTTTTTGGATCCCATCAAGCCAGTGCTAAATTATTGTCCCAATATTAATCGTTCATAATTAGAGACACCCATATCCAAGTGGTGGGTAAGATTAAGACACTAGGCATGACTGTGAAAGCCTCTATGAGTTTGGAGGCCCAGGCCCTGTATGTGAGCAAAAATTGCTCATATTACCTCAGTCTCCTTAGAACGATCAAACCTTTTCTAAACTAAGTGAAGTGTGCAACTATAGCAAGAGCAACTATCCTATCACGTCTGGATTATGGGAATGCACTTTTGCTAGGCGCTAGCAAACAATGCAACGCCAAATACCAGCTAATTCAAAACAATGCGGTAAGGATAGTTAAACAGAAATCCAAGACAGAGCACATAAGCAGTGCCAGCAGGGAGCTACATTGGTTGATGGTGGAAGACAGAGTTCTTTTCAAATCCATGACACTAATCCATAAATGTCTATCTGGGAAAGCACCAGCCTATCTTAAATCGAAGATTGCTCGATATGTGCCTGCACGTGCATTGAGATCAGGAGCACTGGGACTAATCGAAGATAATCCACATAAGAGAGCCAACGATTTAGGCAAAGCTTTCCCTACCTGTGCGGCTTCCAAATGGAATAACTTACTATTGAACCAGAGACTAGAGGCCAAACACCTCACGTTCAGAAAAAACATGAAAACATAACTGTATAAATGAACATAGTTATTCCCCAGTTAGTTAGGCAGCCGTCATTGTTTGGCTAAGCCAAGTGTCTTGTCTCCATGTAGGTCTAATGTTAGTCTGTGTCTTTTTGTCGTGCCCCGATGCCTGCGGGCTTCTGGCGCCATACAAATAAACTAATAAATAAATAAATACATAAGGAACATTGCTGTTTTGGGCCACTTACCTGCCTTTTGGCTGACTATAGCCCCATTCTAGCCCAACTCAGGACATACCCCTCCTTCTTCTCAACCAACAATCCACGCCTTCCTTTTCCATTAACCCACCTACCCTCTTTCTCTCTCGGGTGGCACCCTTTCTTCATTCGCTTCACTTGCCTATTTCTTCTACCATTCGCCAAGCATCATGGCTTAATTCTACTCCTTCCCTTCTCTCATAGCCTTCAGCCTCCTCTTGGTGTAACTTCTGTATCTCTCTCTGGCCTCCCCATCTACCTCCTTCTTCGCTGCACCCGCACCCCTCAAATAAGTTGCTCCTGTGCTCCCGGGATATCCAACGTCACCTATTCCCCTTGCCAATCGCACAATACTTGCTCCTCTTCCCCACCTCCTATCACTCTTTCACTTGGCCTCTTGATGCACAATCCCTTTGCAACAAGTCTTGCTACATCACTGACCACCTCAACTCTTATCACTGCAACATTCTGTTCTCGCTATCACAGAAACCTGGATCTCCCCTCATGCCTCTGCAACACTAGCAGCTCTCCACACTGACCCTACTACCTTCTCCAACTCTCTCAAACCTGTTGCGAAGGGAGGCATGTGGGGTTCCTTATCCATAAGGCCTTCAAAACTCTCCCTCTATCCCCTTTTGACATCAAATCTTCTTCCTTTGAATATGCCACTATTAAACTGCTCCTTCCTACTCCTCTCATTGTTCAGGCTCACTATCAACCGCCTGGTCCTCTCAGCTCCTTTGCTGATGTGACCATTCTCCTTGAGTTACTTCATAGTGACATTTCCATTGTCAAGTCCCACCCATCTCTTTGTTGGCTTCCCCCAAGGGTCAGTTCATGATCCTCTGCTCTTCACCCTCTATACATCTGTCCTAGGAAGACTTATCTCATCCTTTGGTTTTCACTATCACCTTTTTGCTGATGAAACTCAAATATGTTTCTCCTTCCCTCCTTTACCCCAGCCATCTCGGAACAGATTACAAACTATCTTACTGCAATTCATCACTGGAATGCTCTCGGCTGCTACATGCTGAACTCTTGAAAATGGAAGTCATCTTTGTCCCGGCTTCCAATGCCATCCATTCCCTCCCCTGTCCTATCTACTTCCCGTCTGACAGTCTTGCCCCCTCACCAAAGGCTTGTGATCTTGGGGTCCTCTTTGTTAGCAACCTACAACTGCAATAATGTATCACTACCATTGCCTCTACTGCTCTTATTAACCTCCTCAACATTCAGAAAATATGTCATTATTTTACTAACCACTCCACAAAACCTCTAATCACTGCTCTTGTCCTCAGCAAACTGGACTGTTGTTCAACCCTACTGTTTTGACATGTAATTTTGTGTCTAAACAGGTCAGCCATGTTTAAAGCAGCATATTTCTGAGCATATAGATCCAGCCTCGATGCTAATTCTTTCCTATTTAGTGAATGCAAGATCTGCATTAGCAGAGGTAAAATTATATTAAAGCAGTGTTCTGTGCGAAAAACTGGGATGAGCGCCAATGACCTTGAGGCCGGAACACTATAGTCTTTTTCTATAAACAAAGCCATCCACTGCTCTTTAGGACTTTCTGGGAAGAGCACAAACTGTCCTTGACAGCAGAACACTGTAGCTGCTTAAATATGAACAAGCCCTGTGACTGCAAGAACAAAAATGTAAACAATGGGCCTCATTCCGAGTATGGAGGTAGCCATGCTGCTTTTAGCGGCATGGTGACCCCCATACTGGGTAGCGGGTCCGGGTTCCCTGAATGGGGAAATACCGGGCATTCCGACCTTGAAGGGCCCGGTATTTCCCCATTCAAGGAACCCGCACCCGGGATATCCCCATTCCCATTCGAGCCCCAATAGGGCTCAATGGGAATGGGGAGGATGCTAACAACGGCCAGTTAATGACGGGCCTGTTGTTAGCATCCTGGTCTGCTCGCGGGACCCGCTAAGGACGCCTGGTTTTATCAGGCGTCCTTAGCGGGTCCCGCAAGCAGACCTCGTAATGAGGTGGTAGGGGGTTAACGGTGTCGGCAGCTCTCGGCGCCATTAACACCCTACCGCCAGGGTCGTAATGAGGCCCAATGTCTCTAGGACGCACAACAACATTCTGGGAAGAATGTCAGGTGTCCCCATAATCGAAACAAAAGTGAGGTAGCAGTTATTTAATAAACTACAATGAATTAATTAACTGCAACACTTCTGGTGCAGCATGGCATGATTGAAGTGGCAGCTTTTTACTTTTAATGCTGTGATTGGTAGAGAATGACTGGAGACTCAGCAGCGTATTTCTTTTAATGCTGATTGGTAGACAATGACAGGTTACCTCATCAGCCTTTTGCAGCTGGCTCTTACTGGTAGAGAAGATGCCCAAGTACTATTTAAGGACTGGGTCGCTGATCCTGTGAGCAGACCTGAAGCTTGCAGAAGAGGGATGGAGGACTGAAGCATACTGAAAGCTCCCTTCATGCAAACCAATGCAGGGGAGGGGAGGAATCTACCTCCTTTTTACTGGGTGGAATTTGAAGCGTTTGAAATCACATTATCAGGTGTTTTGAGTCCCAGAATGATTCTTCTATTAGCTTTTTAAGTTGACCTACTACTTTTTGTGACGAACTACATTTTGTGGACTGTGAAGACTACAGGCCTCTGAGCTTCCGCCTCCTTTCATCTCTCTCTACTTTCTATCTTCTAAGGAGTAGTAAGTATGAATGTTTTATCAATTTTTAATATCAATTGTGAAAGAAGAGAGGTATAGACGGCAGATAGTTCTATGAAGTGCCTGGTGAGATCTGATTAGGCAGGCAGTTACTTTTGAAGTGGCTAGAAAGCCACTGAGAGGATTGATTGATCTTGAGTAGATATAGAGACAGTGAACAATAATATTGGTTGTGATGAATCTGATGGTGTCATCACTCCTTTGGTTGTGTTTGTTTGTTTGTTTAATTTATTTGTAGAGCGCTCCGGACCCGTGGGTAGAAGGGCGCTTTAAGGATACGGTTACAGTCATGAGATATGCATTAACATTTACAAGGTACATCAATTTACAAAGAAAGATTTACATAATACTACAATTTACATATAATACAGGTGTGGTTGCGGCTTTCCCAGTGGTGGCCTCTCCTCACATGGACGGCAGCCACCTACCTGATCCTGACCCTGAGGGTGGCTATATGAGGGAGGATCATGTGAGGGGAGGGGATCCTTGGGGGGCATACATCATCAGGGGAGACATGGTACTCCCCTTTCCCTTCTAGGGATGTTCCCCCTTTCCTCATGTCTTGATGGCATATTGTGATAACCCACTCCAACAACTCATAAGACTTGCTGATGGCACCTTTGGGCCTCATCACAAGTCTGGTTACCACTACTCGGTCCAGCGCTATCATGATTAGTGGGCTAATGGTTATTTCCCGTTGGGGTTTCATGACGCTATTAGCGCTGGTGGTTATAGCACCGAAAAAAGCCAAAAATGGGTGGAAATCTAGATTTGTACCTCAAGCAAAAAGCTGAAGGTAAAACTCCAAACTTTACGCCCAATTCATAATAGGGCCAGCCCTTAAATGCAGCGGTAATAGCATTAGCGCTGCATTTAAGGGCTACCGCCCAACTCATGTAATCAAATGACTGACAAGAACTGATTTCCAACCCAGTGTATATGAAGCCCTTGAAAATACTGGGAAGAGGAAGATGAATGGAGTGATACGGATCACAAGAGCATGGAAGCCAACACTTCACACTAGTCGTTGGAAGGAAGCATGCATTGCCAGGACATTTAAAACCCTGACAGCTGAAGAGAGATAAGGAGAATTTGACAGAAGCAGGTGGCTCCTGTCAAGCAGACAGAAGACCCGGGAAAGGCTCTGCTGCAGGCGAGACAAGATGACAAACACGAAGCCAGGGAAGTGCTGCCTTAATGAAGAAGACAGCAGGAACCGTTGTACCTGGTACACCAGAGGTCAGGCAAAATGAGGCCAGGGATAGCACATGTCTGTCAGAGGACACCAACCTGACAAGCGGCAAAGCAGGAGCAAGGCACTCCACCAGTCTGTCAGCAAGCAACAGCAGCAGTGTAAAACAAAGGACACTGAAGCGACCCCAACAAGCTGGTGAGCCGAATAGGAGGAGGTGCGACACCGGGGAACTTAAGAGAGCATACCGCGCAGCATATGAAGCCATAAATGAATTGATTAAGAATGTAAGAATGAGTGAAAGTAAACCACAAATTGCAAACAGAGGCTTGTGAACCCAACATGGGGGTTATATGAGTATGTGACCCACACATAAAGTGACCTGCATTACAAAGTCCTGGCAGGAGAGTATACCAGGTCAACTCAAGTGTGCAACACGAACTGCATTACAAAGTCCTGGCATGAAAGTATACCAGGCAAAGTCAAGTGTTTAAAGTAAAATGTATTGTAAAGTGAATTGCATAAGAAAGTCCTGGCAGGAAAGTATGCCAGGCAATGCCAAGTTTGTGAAAAGAACTGTATATTATAAAAAGGGAATCCAAAGAAAGACCCATTCCCTTAGGATATTTGAAAAGCATTGAATGAGGAAAGAAACTGTTACGCTCACCTGGACCCCACAGGGGTGTCGATGGACCCGGACAGCTGCGGTCTCCGTCAACGTGATGCGTAGTGCAGAGATGACTGTCTGGACTGGCCCGCCTAGTCTTGTCTGCTGGACCCGAAGAAGTATTTTCCTGCAAGTGGAGACAGGGATTAGCCACCTGTGGGTTTTAGTGATGGCCTCCCAACTGTTCTCGCTCTCCCCCACTTATCACCTCCGATATCCCCTTAGTAACCTCACCTTATGTTTGTAAAAGATGAGCTCTCCATCCTGCGTGTCTTGCAGGGGCGCGTAGATACCAGTTACTTCACTGGTTTGAAGGCGTTGGGAGAGTTCCAGTAAGCATTGACTCTGAAGTCCCAGGCGAGATTGGTAAGTATCAAGTTCAAAGAGTTCAATGTGCCCGATGTTCACTCTTGTCCCCTTCCTTCCTTAAGTTGCAACTGAGTTCGTGAGAAGAAGGTCTCGTAGCTGCTGCTGGCGATCAGGTAAGAGTCTGTGTTACCCAACGCTGTCCGGTAACTATTGCATGCGTTAACGTGTTGTTTTTCTCCCTATTTACAGATGCGGCATATGAAGATATGGAGAATAGTACCGCCGGTGGTAAATCAGGTAAGTCTATGCTATGATGGTAAGAGTTATTTGTTGATTCCCTTGGCTCACCTTGTTATTCTTGTGCCCCTAGGTGCCGGAGTACGCGAAGAAATGATGGAGACAGTGCCGGATCGAAAGATGCTGTGAGAACTGGTGAGTATGGCACCGTGCTGGAGCTGGCGAAGCGAAGCGTGCAGGACTGATGTACTTTCCAGGTCGGGAGATGAAATGGATCCGGAATCAGGTGAGGAATTTGAAATAAGTTCATTTTCTAACCTTGTCCTTTTCTTCCTCTTTAATCTAGGAGCTCCGGATTCGAGGCGGGCGTGGCAGAAGACTGGATGCTGGCTGCAGGCACGCGGGCGTGGCAGAAGACTGGATGCTGGCTGCAGGCACGGTGAGAGTAACGCTGCTGGATGCAGAATAACACGAAGCATGTGCTGCTGTTCGGGCGTGGTTTAAATAGCCTCCAAAGTAGTCCCAGGAAAGAAGTTCCCCAGGACCACACCCGAGTAAAAAATAGTCCCTGTAGTAAAATAGTCCCATCCAGGCCTCACGTTGGCTTGGATTTATTTGCAGCATGGTCTGCATGAGGTAAGTAATGTCTATGAGCCTGGCGCCCATGGCACCAGGACTGATTTTTATTATGAGCATGGTGCCTACGCCACCAGGACTGAACCCAGACAGCCCCTAGCTGGGGCTGCTGGGGTTTTTGTAAATGTCTGGATGCCTGCTCCCGGGGCTGATGGGCTTGATCTGGATGCCCGGGGGTAGGCATCATGACAGAAACATGGCAGGAGAGTATACCAAGTATCTTGTGAGTCTGGGACCCGCACTCAAGTTGTGTTGTTTTTGAAAAGAGAATCCCAAAGAAGAATCCCTACCTACCTAGGATTTGAGTGATGCTGAATTCCATAAAAAGCCTGTGAAATGGAGTCGTTTCTCCTAGAGTGGATTGTGACGCCAAGAGGAGGAAGTTATCCAGGCTACTAAGAAGTTATTTCTTTAGACTTTTGTGTTATTGTGAATAAACCTGAGTAAGAGAGCCTTTTCCTGGAACTGTGAAAATTATCTACTATGGTTGTAGTTATACCTTTTTGATGAGCTTCAACATTTGTGTGCACCTTCAAGATCAAAGACATATCCTTCATCCTTTGTGTTAGTTTCTAGAATGTGAGGGCTAGGATTTCAGACACAGGACAACTGATGCACCTCCTAGAGTGGGGACCGTGAGGCTTTTCCCAACCCTTTTATTATTTAAATAAAAGTCTATGGTAACCACTATGAGCTCTTTGTGTCCGTGTCTCATTCCTGGTTACTCACACTGCCTACTCATTAATGTCTTTTTGCATATTAAGTGTGTTATGTTTAGTGACTAGAACAGTAGCAATGTTTCTTTATTACTTATTTCTCATAATTCAAAGATTTACTTTATACATGAGAGTCTAAGGGAGTCTAAGAAGAATTCATTGAGTGTTCATCACTAAGAAATTTGTCAGAAGTATTTGAACAAGAACATCTATTTACATGTATTGTGCATTGATGTGTTACATATGGAATATGTCTTCTAATACATATATGCAGGGTTACTGGATGGATGAGCAGTGGAGTATTGTATTAGTGTCAGGGGAACTATTATCAGCCTCCCTGTCTACATGCAAGAGGAACAGGGCCCTGGAAATCCCCTGCACCAAAAATGGAAGACCCAGCCATGGGACATTCAATAACAGGTATTGCAGTATGAACAATGCAACATTCTCCAAACTTACTTGCTATCCTTGAGCCTGTCATCCAGTTTTGTTAACATATAAACTCACAAAATGAGGTTACATAACAGAAAACCTAACAGGGGTTGGGATTGGTTAGTGAGGAGAACTATATCCAAATTCTATAAGCGGTAAGTGTGATTATTGGATAAGCTAATTAGGTGCACGTAAGTTGGTGGTCGGTTCTCTTCTTTATTTTTACCGCCACCGTCAATGTGTTTTATAGAAAATCAACTAAATTAAAATGTTATGGTCATATTGGCCAACTTCAACATTAGAAATGATTGTGAAATCTATCAGTTAATATCCTATTACTGTTAGATAAAGTTAAAAAGATGTATAATTGCTCGAGTCCTATCTTCAAATGTATGTGGGATCTCGGAGTTGTGGTCATCGGCCTCTCAACTCTTAAAAATGTCAACCGGTTTCAGCGGAGTGGATAACTCGTCGCCTTCTTCAGGACGGAGAATCTTGCATTCTCAATGGCACTTTGATTTCTTCACAGGTATCCACTACGTGGATCAATGGAGAGTTTTCTCTGGGTTTCTCACGGGCAGTAGAGCTTGTTTCCTGGTCCCTGTAGGGTTATAAAAATGGACACAGGGGGGAAGTATTCAGTTTACGGGATATAGAGCTCAATTTACCGTGTAATTACACTTTAACAGGAAGTGTTACTTGTAGTATCACTAGGTTTTCATTAGTGCTAGTGAAGGCTTAGCAGATATTCCTTGTGTGCTTCATTAATTCCTGCTCACATAGCCTACAAAAAGAAGGCTCCTCATATGTCATATTTACTACTTATAATGTACTTAGTGCATAGATTCTGATCACAGATAGGCAGAGTCTATAAACACAGCTACAATAAAGTCCAAGTACCTGCAGGGTTCGTGTCCCCTCCTCTCCGGTTTTCTGGGTGTTGTGTACTGGCATCTTAGTTAGCGTCAGGCACTCTTCCTACTTCAGTGTGGGGGGTGCTGTGGATAAGAGACCATGGGTGGTCAAAATGTATCTTGCTCGAGTGCATCGTAGCATTAAATATGTGTTGTTAGAGAATGTTGTGCGCATATTGTGTTGCGCATCACAGCTAGAGTGCGATATACTAGTGACCATGTCTATTAACCACATAGATCTGCATGCTTAATTTAAATCGGGATCCCTATGCTCTCTCACCTGAATGTCACAGAATTATTCTCCTGTTGTGCTAAGCAGAGCCGTCTGCCGTAGATCAGCGGTCGCAGCTGCCGATTGAGGCTGCGTATGTATATGTTCACACGGCCCTGCGTAATCACGTGATGTCTGCCGACTAACGACGTTCCACAACATAGTGGAAATTGTAGTTTCAGTGCCGGCAGCGTTCTGTGTGTTCTCGTGCGCTTTGCCCAGCCTTTTATGCACTTCCAAAAATACATAAGGGGATTACCCCACCTCCAGGTAGACCAATAGTGTCTGGCATCGGGTCTATTTTAGAACCCCTGTCACAATTTGCCGATTTCTTTTTACAAAATGAAGTGCCCAAAATGCGGTTGTGTACTAAGGACACCACATCAGTCCTCACATACCTTGAACATCTATGGTTGGACAATCCAGATATCCTTATTGTCCTAGATATCTTAGAGAACCGACCACCAACTTATGTGCACCTAATTAGCTTGTTTTAGGAAAGTAGTGAGAGAGCTGAGGGCCAGTATCTCTACACCCCTTTGTAGGCGGCACAGCATCGCTATCCTAGGGATGGGTGTGCCTCACACTTGGGGACATGAGATATTTACACACAGGGCCAGTGAGCTATCTATAGCGACTCAGACCCAGGAATAACTTAACTTTTAATGAAGTAACTGCTGTCTGCTTTGTGCTATAAATATTGTGGCGTAGACAAGTAGTGGAAGCCCTTTTGACTTTCACTGTTAATAGCCGATTATTGGATAAGTCATATCTGGGCTCTCCTCCTGAGACCACCTCCACATGTTGCAAATACAAAGTTACAGGTTAGTGTAAGGTGATTGGCTAGTGCAACAAAGTATAAGCTTAACATGGAAGGTGGTTTGGGGTTGGACAGAAGGGGTCTTCTCAGCCTTGGAGCTTTGGACAGTTACTGGGGCCAAGTGGAATGTTTTGTAGTGGGAACAACCCTGGAGGTGCTGCAAGTTCCCAACAAGTTACCATCTCCGATCTCCTAGGCCTTGAGACAGAACCTTTGGCTTTGAACCTGTATTACCTCTGCATCCTCCTGCCTTCAGTTCGATGGGAGCAGCCACCTCAGTCTGGCTCAAATGAATAGGCTCTGTCTTACAGGTCCAGATCACGTGTGTAGCGACCACAAAATGGATTTATAATGCTTGCAATTGTGAGGATTTGTCTGCTTATATTCCCTTCTGGTGTACTATCTCTTCTGCTAATTTGGAACTTTCCTTCTCTCTGTGTCCTTGGCAAGGCTTTGCATGTTGGCCACGCTGGAAGCCTCTTCTGTATGCTTCAGCAGGATCAGCCTGTCAGCTTTCTCTGTGTTCTCAAGTCCTTTCTGCTTCTCCAATTCACTCCACTGTACCTGTGGCTTCCATCTTTATTCGTATGCC
This sequence comes from Ambystoma mexicanum, assembly GCF_040938575.1. Taxonomy (NCBI): domain Eukaryota; kingdom Metazoa; phylum Chordata; class Amphibia; order Caudata; family Ambystomatidae; genus Ambystoma; species Ambystoma mexicanum. Next base: position 1,130,289,264 of record NC_090929.1, on the reverse strand, counting down.
CACCCATGTTAGTTGTGTTTAAGCGCCTGCAAGCAATTCATATGTAATCTTGTGCATCTTGATGTTTCCGCATGAAAAAAGGTATACGTGTGACAGTCCTCAAACTATCTGAGTCATAACCATATTCTTTGTGTCTACCAGCAATAAATCTAAATGTTTGCATAACTTCATGCAGGGATGCCTATGTGCTTCATGTCTAGTGCATTTACGTCATGGTATCAGTTGTGATGTCATTGGTATTCTTCGAGGTTGCAGTCAGTGAACTTGTTCAATTGACTGCAGCTGTATTTCTTCAATGCTGTCATTCGGCTATGGTCTGAATGGTTGTCTGAGTGAGTAGCGCATTTCACACCTGCGTTACATTGATGATGGGGAGGAAGGGCCCAGGAGCGATGCACACCTCTCGCTTCTCTGTTGCCAAGCTGAGAGCAGGACAGGTGCAACAAGGGCCATGTTTAGATCTCCCTCTTCAATTCCCCCTCTGGTTGATAAGGCGACCACACTTCCTTGACAACCTTCTCTATTCACATGTAACCTTGGGATCCATGTCTTCGCCACTCCTCCCAGATGTCCATGATATTTCACTTGCTCTTCTAAGCTCCAGGTCATGTAGCAGCAGTCTCCATCAGGGTTGCACCACACCCATCTTCCCCAATAGTTATAGGGGTCTGGGGAAAAGGAAAACCTTGTGTCTGGCAGGAACAGAGGACAGTGCTTCAGGTGTGATTTTAATAAGTCGAGAGTCTGTGTTTCTTCGTCTGTTTTCGTCTCTGCATCCACCAATATTTGCATTCCTATTGTCTTTTTGGTAGTCTTCTTGCATTGTGCTATAGCTACTCTGATAACGCAGAAGGCAAATAATACTAGCACTAATGCTGCTATCAACACTTTCAGTCCACTAGCAATCCATGATGGTATCCAGGAAAAGATGTCAATCTTCATCTTCTTCTAATGGGTTTGTCACAAGCTCCATTTTAGCATGCAGGTCTGATAATTGCATGATTATCTCTGTGAATGTCCCATTCTCTCCAACATGGGAAGGAAAGTGCATGCAACAAGACGGCCCAGTCTTGGTACATACGCCTCCTTCCATAGCTGTGAGGAGATCCAGAATGTATCTGTTCTGTAAATTCATCATTCTGTCAGCTCTCAGCTCTTCTTTGATAGCATTGAACCCCCTAACGGTCGAGTTTATTGTCTGCAACAATTCCCATCTGGTGATCTGGATCAATTTAGCGTCCACATTGGCCTGAACTCCTGGAACAACTGATGCAAAGAACAATCTGTGTTCTGGTGGTATCGCTTCTAATGCGTCTTCCATCCTGATTGACCCATAGTTTCCTCTCTTTACTCTTGTCAGCTGCATAGATCTTTCTACCTTAGGTGTGTGCTCATTTTTGGGAATCCGTCTACTTGAATGTCTTCTAAAGGCGTGTGTGTTCAGTTGCAGCAGAGAGCATATTCCTCCCCAGTTTGGCGGTAGTTGCATGTATGCCTTGGATCTGCAGGCCCAGTAGTGATCCATTAGCTCTGCTGTACTGACCTTCATGCGTGGTATCTTCATTATTCATTTGCATCCTCTATTTTCTCCAATCCTCACTCGACCGTGATTCTGAAAGCACAAGGAAGCATTCTCGAATGGTATGATTGGTATAGGACCGGCTTCATTCTCCACCCAGGTGAGCAGCTTTGCACTTGCCGCCATTCCTTGAGGCAATCATTATTTTCCTTCTGCACCACTTCTACTGCAACTGTCAAGAATGTGTTTTCTTTGCAACCTACCATCCCCTCCTTCCATCCTTCTCCTGTGAATATATGTTTGTATACTAGACGTTAAGCTCTTTCCTAGCATTGTGACATCCGTCATATCTCCTATTGTCCTGTCTTTGGACATTGTAACTCCTTTTGTGTCACTATTCTGTCTTCTCCTTTGTTTGGGCCACCAGGAACGTACTCTATTTTCTTGCCAGTGCTCCAATAGTCATCCATCATTTTTTGCGTCTTGATGTAGCTATCTTCATACGGGATTCCTCTTCTGTGACATCCATCTTATTGTAGCCTGTCTTCCTTGAAATCAGCCTCTTGTTGTGCAGAGCGATGGGTGCACAAGGCATTGTGCTCTGGCTGTTGGGATTTCTGTGGCTCTGAATGCTCTGGAAGCACTTATGGCATAGGGGATGAGAGAGAGCACACGTAGCAGCTCTCCTTCGTTGTCTCTCCATCCACCTTGGTCATGTGCTGATACCACACGTTATAGGACACGTGGGCCGAATCAGCTAGGTATGAGTTTACGTGTTCAAAACATGTATATGTGCTTTGCCTATGTCTTTTTACTTCTCAGGCAGTGCTTGTTACCTGTCCAGATATGGCATTGGTAAGAGCAGGAATAGGGGTTGTGTTAGCATGTACCATAGCGTGTGCAGGAGACAATCCAACCTTTTGCAACGCAAAGAGCGTAAAGAGGTAGCGACAACAGAAAGCAAAATATATCAACACAATGGATCTCGCTGCAACTTCCATTTTCTGTAATGCTGCATGCCTTCTGTATTGTCCGTAGTGTTCACAAGACTGCTTGCAAAAGTCTTTGAGGTGCATTGTTATTACTTTGTTTTGTTAATCAGCCTCTTCTGCAGTAGCACTGAGCCAATGCAGCAAGAAACAGTTGCTCCCAAACAAATTGTACTTTTGCACTACTAAGCATTGCAGTGACAAGTGTGTCACCTCCTATTAATATTGGATAGGTATGTGCCACATAAAGAAGGAAAGCATAAAAGAGACACCTTAGGTGGAATCATTGGTCTGGATGTGGCTGCAAGTTTTGAAAAGTGCTTCTCAATGATTATGTAGGTATAAAATTATTTGACAAAATCCGTCCAAACATTCATGATGATGTTTGTTTGTTTGTTTATTTATTTAGTATGGCGCACAAAACCCAGAGGTAACAAGGCGCAACAAAGAACAGGAGAATAAGATTAAATAAAAACTTGGTTGCAAGATAAGGCACATGTGAGTATAAGGCATAGCATTGCATTACGTCAAGGCTGGAGGGAAGTCATATCTACATATATGTATATGTATATATATATATATATATATATATATATATATATATATATATATATATATATACAGTTAATTACATTGCACTGAGGACATAGTTACATATATATATATATATATATATATATATATATATATATATATATATATATATATATATATATATATATATATATATATATATAAGAAGTTCCGTGACTCGACGTTGGGGTGGAGAAATGGGTAAATATAACAATATTTAGCAAAAGTATGGCTAAGGCCAGGGAACTCCACGAAATGCTTCCGACCAGTATGGCGGAAAAAAACAATCTGAGGGTCCTACACGTGTGAGGGATCATGGGTACAGTGGACGTCACACTGGGGATAGTATTACTGGCACACCCTGTGTCGACGCCCCTTTTCAAGTTTCGAAAAACAAACTGTAATACTCCGCAGCTTCCACTAGATGTCGGCCTATGCACAGCATGTGATCTAAGCAGATTCCACAAGCCTCAGAAATATATATATATATACAGTTAATTACATTGCAGTGGGGCAGTTAGGAATGTAGATAAATACGGTCAGGTTGGCGTGGTTCAGTCAGGGGAATCATTGGATCGTAGCCAGGAGAGAGTGTTTCGCCTGAAGCTATAGTAGGATTGGTCTGTTCTGATGCTGAGCGGGAGAGCGTTCCAATGTTGTGCAGCCATGACTGGGAAGCTACTGCCGCCTGCCCTTTCCAGTCTGAATTTGGGTACCTGGAGACAGTGAGGACACTGGAGAAACTTACTTAGTGTAAGGAAAGGACAGTCGGCCTCATTGCGACTTTGGCGGTAGCCATGCCCTTAACAAGGGCATGGCTGCCACCAAAACCGGGTCCGGGTTGCCTGAATGGGGAATTACCGGGCCATTCTGAGATTGGAGGGCCCGGTAATTCCTCCTACAGGGAACCTGGGCCTGGACCTTCCCCATTCCCATTGAGCCCCCACAGGGCTCAATGGGAATGGATGCGGGACCCGATGTGGACGTAAAACCAGACGTCCACATCGGGTTCCGCGAGGGAACCTCGTAATCTTGTGGAATGGATTTAACGGGTCCGCCACCAATAGCGGCGCCTGTTAACCCATTCCACAAAGGTTATAATGAGGCCCAGTGTGTCTAATTTAACTTTTCATTTTGTTTTTGCCTAGCTCTAGCCTTTGATTGTGTCTGTATTTTTCAAAGTGTTTCTTATCCTTCTTGTTCATCTTATTGCTTGAAACCATCTTTGCGTTGGGCCGAGTGCGTCTCACCTCTGCAGGGCTTGACATCTCCAAGGTTGTACCAAGCTTTCTTCCCTAATAGCTTAACAGCCTTGTTAGTTGCTTGTTCTATGTAATAGGGGCCCTCGAACCTTGGTCTGTACCCGAGCCTGACAACATTTTGTAGGTGCACTCGGCCTCCCGGATAAAGAAGTGGTTGTTTAAGCAGTTCAGAGTGTTCTACTGGTGTGTCATCTTCCTCATCCTTCTTCGACCTCCCCCATGAGACTGAAGCTGTTGAGAGATGAAAGAAACACTAGCCATCATTGAAGCGAGATATTCACGCATTGAATCACCTACGACAGTGGCTGTATTTTGGGCATCTGTCAATGCTCTAGTGGGAGGAGGAGGCAGGAGTTCCATGCGTCGTCCTATCACCGCCTCTTGAGGGGTTAATCTTGGTCAGATTCTGGCATTTCTTTTATTTTGGCGAACTTCCCTTGAGGTGTTCACAAATCCCATTCGCTTGCAGGTGATACACACAGGAAAACGTATGCTTAATCTCCAACAGAGCTCTTATGTGTTCAAAAATGCAGTTTACGCAGTGAAGGCCATTGTCTGAACGCAGGACTTCGCATATCATCCATCGTGGGAACACCTCTCTGACGAGGAATTTCGTTGCACTAAGGGTATCAGGTTTGAGCACGGACCAGCGTCAATCAAGCGAGAAAAATGGCATACCACTGTGATCATATATCTATACCCCTGACACTTGAATCATGTCCACATAATCTTTGTGGAGATGCTAGAAGGGCCCTTTAAGGTGCGGTATTGCTCCTCCCACTACGTGCAACGTGTGACCCACGTTCCATTTTTTACATACTATGCAAGTGTCCATAAAAGTGCCGATATATTCTGCCAGGTTAGGACAGAACCCATCTTCCCCAATATGTGCCGCAAGAACATCCTTGCTAATGTGAGTAGGGTAGTGCAGCTGCATGAGTGCAATCTGCAACAATGCTGCAGGAACCACCAGCTTTCCTTTGCTTTCCTGTCACCACACTGCATCTGTTGGGGATATTGAACACCCTCTCCTCCTCCACAACTACTTCTCTTCTGTTGGTGCTCTCCCTGAAAATCTACTATTTGGGTAACGGGTAATGAACCATACACCTCTCGCAATATTATGTTAAGAGCGCGTATGCGTGCATTAGGTGGGGTGTCAAACTCATTTTATTTCTGCTCGCTTTGGTTCTGTGTCTGGGGCTATGTTGCCACAGTAAATGGTGGCATCCCTCCTCATGTGTGTTTGGCATTTCACTACAGCTATGGCGGATGGGAGCTGTAGTGAATTCTCACCCAGTAGGTAATGCTCATAAAGAACACTGTCTCCAAATCTGAATAGTCATCTCTGAACAACTCCTCGTCCATCAAGGCAGTCAGTCTGTTCCCTTCTCCTACTGCATCACTGTTCTCCATGCCCATCCTGTATCATCAGTCCTGTGCAATACTACCCTCTCATTCCTCACTATAACTGACTCTAGTTCTAGTGGAAACACTTTCCCCTCCTTTTTATCTAAGGGGATCTCTGATCTGAACAGAAACATATAGGGTAAACAAATCAGTTCGCCTTATATCCCTAGAAGCCATGATAATATGACTTCCACTCCATATTGGAATAACTCAGGGTTCACAGGCACCCCTCTCTGTACAGTCTGATGGAAAAATGCCAGAATGAGTTCTTATGCATCTATGTAGTGAATTCCTGGGGATGAGCATACTAAAATGGTCATGTTAAGTCGGCTCATCATATCCCTTCCCATTATGCTGACCAGTGTCTGTTGGGAGTATAACAGTGTCATGGTAAAGTCATGTTCCCATATAGAGATTGGAAGTTTGTCAGTGAAAGGAACCAAATCTATAGCCCCAGAAAATCATGTGCATTCATAGCAATGCCTAAGCACAAAAAATAACATCAATCGGAGCACAGCTATTTAACCAACAGTAATGAAAGGGTTGAAAAAAACACTTTAAACAATTATGGGTGCTGGGGAGGAATATAAGCCCTGACACTGGAGCCTGGTTCATAGCAATGCCTGACATTGGGTATCTCCCTTCCCTAATACAGGAGCTTGTTTCACCCGTATCCACGAGAAAAGAGCATGTCTTGCCACCTATGGTCACACCTACAGATGGTTGCTTGTTCGGGTGGGGTGTAAAGGATATGACTGAACACATCAGGTCTGTCTGTGGGCTGTCTTGTTTTGGGTATAAAATCATCCCCATCCCTGTGAAGGGGTTGCCCCCACCACAATTGCTCCAATTCGTTTCCATTTGGGAGTTTGCATTGTAGAATCTGTGTGTTGTTAGGAAGCAGGGCAAAAGTCCCAGGCCCCTTGGTGATTCAGGACAATGTGATTGGAGAAGGAAAGAGCACGAGAGAGTTAGAAGATCAATGGGGGGAATGCGACTCACTTATAGAAGTTAGATTGTAATGGAAACACAGCGAATTGTAAACTTAGAATCATGTGCGTAACAAAACCCCATTTTAGAAGCAAGATGCCATTTTGAAATTGAGGCCTAGTGCCATGGCTATGCTAGTATGCTCACGGTTAGTTCAGAGGGTTAGAAGGGTGTGCGTACATTTATCACTCACAGCCCTGACAGCTTTGCATAAGGTTAATTTCCAGATTACACACACATACAGTGCTTTATTGTATTTTATCAATAGTGCATCTAACCCAGAAGGAATGTGCCCTGCAAGGCTAAGAGAGGGCTGGAATGGATCTTTCAAGAAACTATCCCATGAGAAGGGGGGCGAGGGCATTAGGCCTCCACCAGTCCAGATTGTTAAGTTATAGCAGCCCAAGACCCTCAAGCCAAGACATAAGCCGTTGCTGACCAACCCAAGATCCCTGGTCATAAAACTATAAAGTGACTAATCGATCAGGAAGATCAGAGAACAGAGACTGGCTGCCCCCACCATCAGGTCACGTGATTTGTGCTGCAATGTGCCAGGGGAGAATGTTACAAATATGTGCCTGGGGTGGGAAAGTTGGCGAGGCGCTGGTGTGTCTGTGAAAGGAGCAGGGGTTCATGTAGTTCTGAAAAGATATCGCAACCTCTAAAGTAGCCACCTCGCTCATGTCCTTGGTACCAGGTGCACTGTGGAACAGTGAAATAATGAGTTGTATGTATAACCCAATTGCCAATAATGTTTTACATTTTGCAGAGGAAAACGTGCACGTGGAAGAAGAAGACAGAAGATGCTCGGACCAATCGCCTGGCATCCCATATGGAGCAGGATATGTGTATATAGGGTTGAACCAACCAGCCACCTGGATTTGTAACCTATGTGATGTACGTCATTCGTGACAATGTGTATCCTTTAAAGATACTGCTTATGATGTTTTTGTCAGAGCGCCCCATAGCAGCAGAGTTCTTTGTTGGCACGTACTTGTATTTTTGTAAGATTAAACTTTGTTCTCCTTGCAAGAGGTGTGCTGGGCCTTTTTCCCTAGCGGGTTGCATTTTTTTTGGCATGGACATTGCAGGGTTTCTCTACATTTTTGGTGACCCCGACATGATCCCACGTTTTCTGCAAAGATGAATGTTTCCAGACCGCACATCGTGGAGGGGCCACGCCTACCTGCAGTGACCAGTCCCAAGTGTGCAACCCATAGTGCTGTACAAGAGCCATTTCCACAGATTCCTATCTGCTCTTTGGAGCGGGGTGCGACTCCCAGGAAGGTGCAGGTCGTTATTGGGATCTCGTGATGGAGCAGCTCGGGTGAACACGCAGATGTAAGTACACCTCTTGAGGGTGACAACAACGTGGGTTGACGTTTGGAGAGAAGTTGAGAGACAGGGATAGCAGTGTATGGGTTTCTGTGTGTCTTGAAGAGGAGGGAGAGACAGTTTATGGTAAATTGATGGGTTATTGAATTGGGTAGTGTGTAAATACCATGTGGTGTTTTTTCTGTTATTATCATTATTATTATAAGTATTTGAGAAAAGAAATAAAGAAGTGGGATCCTTTCCGAGGTAGGGAAGATAGTGCCATATATTAAAAATGTGAAAAGGAGAATACAGAGTAGAAGCTCTGCATAATTAGAGCATTCAGATTCCTGTGCCCAATATATTCTGGTTGGGGGAATAAAATCAAGTAGTGGCTGTTGTTTTAGTTTATTGTTTTGGTTTGTTATTTTAGTGTTTTTAATTTGTATTGTGTAGCAAGTGGGGGCCAAGGGAGGGCCTGTAGAAGAAGTAGTTTGGGCGTGAGGAGTGAGAGTGTGTGGCGGGAGTGTGGGAAGGGGGAGACATGGGAATGGGAATGAAGGACTTGGTGGAATATTTATGACAAATTGCATTTTGTACATGGTTTGATCTTTTTTTAATGAAAAGGATGTCAACATGGGGGTAATGACTTGGTTGGAGTACAAGTGTAGTGCACTGCCATTGTATAAAGATAAGATTGAGAAATACCATAAGCAGTGGGTGGCGCAGACACAAGGGGAATATTTCGCCAATCGCCAGAGAAGTGTACAAATAATATGGGGATATTGGAACAGCTGTGCACTTTGTTAGCTGCTACATCCAAAGGTAAAAAGCTTCAAATAAGGAAAGAGATCTTAGAATTATGGAAAATGGTACAGGATATAGAGGACAACGATGAGGGCAAATCTCAACGCAACAGTAGCTCGACCACAACCGTAGTTAAAACAGTAGCTCCTGAAGGAACACAGGCACCCCTGCCCAAAGTAGGGTTTTATCCAACCCTTCCCACTACAGGATATACTAATCCAACACAGGTTCCTTCACCCGCCACAGCACCACCCCATCTCTGCCACCAACCCCATACCACACAAATGCTAACACTGCAGTACCACCAGATAGTAAACCACAGAGAGAGTTAAAGGAGGCTTCAGAGGAAGCGCAATCAGAATTTGCAGGTTTGAGGGACCTCAGAGAAGAAGAGAGCAAATCGGGGTATGGCCTGGAAGAATGGAGGGCCAGAACATCTTGTTTAGATTAGACAGCAGCGCAATCAAGGATGTTCATATTGAGAAGGGAAAGAGTGATGAAAAAGGGGCAGGGAGCATAGGTTATGGGGCAGGGAGGCTGGATCGAGGTACAAACAGGGAGCTGCGGGAGGGTGAGTGGGACACCATGGATGAATTGGAGGATGAGGAGAAGTCACCGGCAGTGACTTGACAGGTAGAGAACTTTTGGGGTCTGCAGTTGAGAAACAGATTTGGGCAGGCAGCAGTGGCGAGGAAAAAGGCAAGTGATGGGAAAAGGGCAAGAAAGGGAGGAGACACAGAGTGGCAATTATTGCACAAAAGCCCCGGGAGGGCACAATATGTACCCTGGGCCCCAATGGACAAAAACAATTTGAACAAAGTGCTCCCACCCCTCCCTGCGGGGGCTGGGAAATGGATATATGCTTTTAAAAAACAAACAGCCGGAATCCCTTTAGCAGTGGGAGCCATACAATGTTTACTTGTAGAAATCATGAGAGATCAGACAGGAGATGTTTGGGTAAAGGCTGAATACCCCGGAGTGAAAATAGATGATGATATATATGATGGGGCACCTTTTAATAATATCAGAGCGCAGGTGTTAGATGCACTGCGGCAGGCATACCCCGATACACCGGAATTGCAGTCCATAATGCAATATATGATGTGCTAATTTCCACGAAACACAGTTCATGTGTTAATTTTCAAAATGCAGGATTTTTCCCTTAGCTTTCACAGTTCTCTGTTGGTCAAAGACATTCACTGGTACAGAGAATTTTACGAGATGCCTGTATGACCACTTTGACCGTTCTTTGCCTCTTCTCAAGGCCTTCTGGTTACAGTAGTTGTTTTACTGTTGGGTAATCACCCAGAGTTTCCTGCGTGAACACCCACGTGGTGCTGGACTCCTCTGTATCTGGTTTTCCCCCACTTTCTCAGTAGTATCCTTTTGCTTTTCAAAGTTCAATTTATCCTTTGGCTACTTTTATTCAACACAGTTTGGTTTCTTATCGACACTTCCCTCGACTCACCGGCTGTGATGAACTGCTTGGCTTTCTGATGTCTTGGAGTCAAGGTTTGTATCACTGAGACCAGCGTCTCTCCCCGGCTTTGTGATCAGCGGAGGAGGGCTTGTGTCCCGGGCACATCTGTTGCAATTGTTCACTGACTTATTGTTCCCTCTGCAGAGGGTCTGCGGGTCTTGGTCGGAAAGGGCAAGGTCGACTCTCTCCTTGTCTCCCTCTCAGTCTGTGCTGTCTTTCTCCTATCCTTGAACTACCGTGTTGAGTTAGCTCTTACATCGTGCGGTCTGCCTTGCTCGTCCTGTGCTCTTGTGCTCCACCTTTTATCTCTCTGTGGGGAAGTGAAAGGGCCATCAGGTGTGTGTGATTCTGGTCTATTGCCTGACTTTGCCTGACTCTTACGTTGAGACATGTCAGGTGAATAGCTCTGGAACTAGTCGGTTGTTTTCCTTGGTGTTGTGCAAAAGTGTTCGTGTCAGAAAGGGGGGGTTAGAGTTTTCGAGTATCCTACAGATTATGGAGATGTAGAACAACCTATAAACGATATAGAGACTTCATCCTCCTTACCCTCATCCCCGGTATAATACTGTGCCTCTCTTGGGGTATTTTCCCAAATATACCCCCGGGTTCCACTACCCAGATGATCCTCCCTTGCTCATCTACCCCCAGGGTTGGGATCTGACAGCACCAACCTTTCCCTGGCCACCTGAATAAGGGACTCTCAAGGTCTACCTTGGAGAATACCCTCAGGTTTCTCACAACATATATTTGCGGAGTAACTCACCCGATGTACATATCATTCTTGTTGTTTTTCAGAAAAGTGTTTTTCTTCTCTTCTTGGTTTTTTACGTATTTTTGGTTCTCTCTTTTTGCATATTCATCAGTAGTGCATGTAACCCAGAAGGAATGTGCCCTCCAAGGCTGAGAAAAGTTTGGAATGGATCTTTGAAGAAGCTATCCCATGAGAAGGGGACATGGGCATTAGGCCTCCACCAGCCCAGATTGTTACGTTATAGCAGCCCAAGACCCCCAAGACAAGACATAAGCATTTGTGTACACTGACCAACTCAAGACCCCTGGTCATAACACTGTAGTGACCAATTGATCAGGAAGATCAGAGAACAGGGACTGGCTGCCCCCACTATTAGGTCACGTGATTTGTGCTGCGAGGTTCAAGGGGAGAGGGAAACAAATGTATGCCTCGGTTGGGAAAGTTGGGAAGGCACTGGCATGTCTGGGAAAGGAGTGGGGATTCATGTAGTTCTGAAGAGTTACTGCAACCTCTAAAGTAGCTGCCTCGCTCATGTCCTTGGTACAAGGTGCACTGTAAATAATTAGTTGTTTGTATAACCCATTTTCCAATTAATGTTTATATTTCGCTGACGAAAGAAGATCCCCACATGGGAGAAGATGGATGAAAGATGCTGGGACCAATCACCTGGCATCCCATATGGAGCAGGCTATATGTGTATAGGGTTGAACCAACCAGCCACCTGGATTTATAACCTATGTGACGTACGTTATTTGTGACACAGTGTATCCTTAAAAGCTACTGCTATGCTGTTTCTGTCAGAGCCCTCCATGGCAGCAGAGTTCTTTGTTGGCACATACTTGTATTTTTGTAAGATTAAACTTTGTTCTCCTTGCAAGAGGTGTGTTGGGCCTTTTTCCCTAGTGGGGTGTATTTTTTCTGGCGTGAGCATTGAGGGTTTTCTCTACAGCGTTCCTTAGCTACAGTGCTCTGCTGTGCTGGTGCTTGCTGTGCTGTTTGTGGTGGCTCTGCGTACTCTTGTGTCTGCTGTGTGTACACAATGGGCTGTTGTGACTGTCCTAGTGACTGTTGTTTTGGCGCCATTTGCAGAACTTGTGTCTGAGCCTGCATGTGATCTTGGCCATAATAGTCAGGCTACTCAGACTGATATGTTGGCTGGTATGTCAATCCCCCATTTTGCTTTATTCCACCCCTGCTCCTACACAGTCATGATATGTGACCCATTCTACCGCACGTCCAACATTGTGGTGGCCCCCCTATGGGTCTCATCTGTCCTCCGTTACACGCGTCTCTACCCTGCTGCATTGGATATCCAACTCCTCTTCCACAGGCCACCCTCCTTTTTCTCGTGGCCAATAGTTAACGTCTCCTCTTCCCGCAAAATGTCCCCCTGCCAACTGTCTTGAATTTGTGTGTTTTGAGTAACTACTCCCTCTCCACTCATCAACTTCGCCCCTTCCATTTCATACTTCGATAGCTTCTACTGTACTAACTTTGCCTCTTCTTGTTTTCTTTCCTTGTGTTTCTTTCTCATGCATTCTTTGACAGTAATGTACTAGAGTCAACTGAATTTCTGACCATGGTTTTGCCTACATCACCACTAACTTCTTTAGTTGTTTCTGTACTTGTTCTGGTAGCCCTTGACTTAAATGTATGATAAAATAAGCCCACCATTGTATCCCATTTCCCGCATTTAGAGACGCTAACGCAATGCTCTTGTATCTCCTGAATGTGTTGAAGTGGGTCTGCGTCCTCACGCATTTTGAGTGCCATAATCCCGCTTATGTCAGATGTGTCTGCGTACTGCACTCTCAGAGCCAGCCATATGTTTGCTCTGCGTTATGAAATGGTGCACCATCGTGCACCGTGTTCTGTGCCGTCACTCCAAGCAAGGGTGGACTGGGAGACAAAAGAGGCCCTGGAGATCATTTTCAAAGTGGCCCCATATTATATGTTTTCAGCAAACCCAGCACTTTTCCTATGGGAAAATGTGGAAATACTACTCAAAAGAGACCCAGGGTGAAGTGGCCTACCAGGAAATCTCCAGAGTTCCCTATGGGCCAGTCCATCCCTGACTCTAGGGTGCCTTGCCCGTTTCCAAACATTGTCACATAACCTCCCCAAGAATGGCTGAGAGTAAGCTCTTCATATCGCCCACTGCCAATGTCGTCCCTGCCCTCAGTCTTTCTAACTCATATATCAATTTCCCCACTCCTGTGTTCAACAAAGGTAACTTACAACTCAAATTATGTTTGTCCATCTGTTGCCACGGTATATAATGCGGTCGTCTGCTACCCTTTTCGAGCAACAGAAACTGTGTCAGTTCTTCTCCTCTGTCGTGCTTCCCTGCGTCTTTTGTGGTAGTGAATGCTCTCATCATATTTTCTCTTCCGTCTTGGTAAAGCGCTCAGCCTGTGTGCATATGGAGTAAATTTGTCTGAGCTATGCGATATGCCTTTCGGATGCTCAAGGCATCCTTCGGGTTCTAGCATGCTCTTCTCGACATCTTCCTCTCCATCCCACAGTGTCTCCCGCTCTGGGCTTACTTCCCTGGTGGGGTGGCGTGGCCTCCTCCCTTCGTCATCATCACTCTCCCCTAGATCCTCATCTGACCCCATGGTTCCCATTCTGTCATCGCTGTCCTTGTCTTCTTCATCTTCAGAATGAAGTCTCCTTAACATACATTTCCCCTGATGTTTCTCTGTTACGCTGTCCAGTGAATCACTCTCCGTCATCAATGGGGACCCTGCTATACTCCTGCATGCTTTAGGGGCAGATGCACTATCCATACTGCTACTATAGAGTAACCCTATTCTTCTTCGTATTCCCTCTTCCTCATCGTCATTTAAACATTTTAGTCCTGTCATAATGTCTTATACCTTCTTGAGACGTCTCTCTCTACTTCGCTCTCTTTCCCGTTCCTGTCTCCTGTCCCTCTCTTCTACTTCTCTATGTCACTGCTTTTTAACAAGCCTTTTGATTTCCAATTTCCTCTTCTCTCTCTTCACTTGCCTCTCCTTTCCTTCCTCTGCTTTTCTCATTGCTTTTTTCTCTACTGCCTTGTGTCTTTTCCTCTCTCTTTAAGGCCTTTTCTTTTCTTCTGCTTTCTCTCTCCCTTCTCAAATGCTCTTTTTCCTTTCTCTCTCTTCTCTGTACTTCCTCCCCTCAACTATCTCTGTCCATTCTCTGCCCTCTTCCTCTTTCCCCGTGTGATTCTGAGCTTCCTCCTCCGTGCTTCTATGCTTAACTGTATTCCTTCTGTCCAATTTGAGCAGTATCAGTCCTCCTACCCACTCGTTTGGCAGGACTGTCACTTCATTATACCCACTATGTCCTGATGTCCCTTTGTCACTCCCCACCAGTTTCGCTTGCAGGTCGCTGCGCTCTTTTCGTTCATCACTTATAGCATCTATTCTCCACAAAGCGTGTCCTCGATGCTATACAGTGGTGGTGCATAAATGGTATTGGTATATCCTGCCGCTGCTTTTAACTCCTTCAAGGGGTAAAATCCTTAGCTTTCTGTTATAGGGTCTGTGGTTGAGGAGGGGGAGGAGGAGCTGTGGACTCTTCAACCCCCACATCACGCGGGCTCAGCATCCACTTCTTCTTGAGTGTCCTCAAACATTTTCCATAGCTCCAATATAGCTAATCGGCTGCTCAATTTTTCCCCTTTATATGCAGCATTTAAATACATGATCATGTGTTGCAGCACATATCTGGAAAGACCCCCCCACCAGGGTCATGGCTTCCTGTATCGCAAATCCATTCTGTGCTATGCTGGAATATTTCGTCTTGATAATGCAGAAGGGACTTGCACAAATGCTTAAGGGTGTATCCCCGATGGTGGCATGTCACTTTCTGATTGCTGATACTTACTTGACCTCAAGTTGTGATTTTTACACATTTCAGCAATTTGTATATTTCACAATTATCGTCAATTCTCGACCAAATTCTCCAGAACCATAACAACTCTCGAAATATTCCACCAGCATCTTTGGCTCAGCACTGCCAACAGGAGCGTTCTACATGCACCACCCACACTGTATTCTCCACCCATAAAGGCCAAGCCATAATTCCTTCACGTGCTCTTCGAGCGAAGCCCACATGGCATAACACTCTTTGACAATTTGAACATCAACTCTTCAAGTTAAAAACCATTGCTTCTCTTTCTCAATTATTTTAAAACCCTGCATGTGCCCCACTATGGGCCTACACTCCCACATCAACGTGCAATGTCCTATTTAACAACCTTGTATGTGACATCAGAAACCTAATGGGAAAATCCCAATACTTTGATTGCACTCTCAAGTTCCACAATACCCCAAGACACAACAACACAAATGACATACGGCCGTCTTCTTGCTTTCAAATCACAGGGGATCCCAACAAATATGTGATGGTTCTTCTATACCAGAGCACAGGAATACATCTTTAAAGATAAACTAGGAAACCACCTTCCATGACCTCAGCAAGCTCAACTAGCCCTAAGACACAGGGATCCATACATAAGTCATCTGTAAACTAAGCTGAGCATGTAGAAAACAGTTATCCATAAATAAGTCACCTGTAGCTAAGCTGACCACCTAGAAACAAGTATCCATACATAAATCATCCATAGCTAAACTGACCGCCCAGAAATAGGAACTCATAAATAATTCATCCGTAAACTAAGCTAAACGCCTAGAAAACAGGGAAACCTTATCGTCCGCTTAACTAAGCTACTAGCTAGAAAACAGGAGCTCATAAATAATTAACCGGTAAAACAAAGCTAGGGCCTAGAAAACAGGAACTCATAAATAATTCACCTGTAACCTAGCTAAACACCTGGAAACAGGGATCCTTCACAATGACATAAAACAGATGACAAACAACAATTTTCCCTCCCCAATATTTGTGGTATGGCTGCGTCTATACTTGCACTCTGTGGATCCAGCACTCGGGCACTGCCTCTGCCACAATCTGCCACTCTGCCGTCTGGTCTGCTTGGTGTCCCACAGTCAGCGGACAGGAATTTCTCCAAGGCGGCTCCTGATGACATCTCAATGTCCATGTGTGGTTTTCAATCCGGTCCTCGTGGGTCGTGACGCATCCCTTCGGGCATGCAGCAGGACAAATACAGTCTTAATTGATGAGGGTCTTTGCGACCGTCCTCTGCTACCACCTGTATTAGTGACAGGGGAACTATTATGAGTCTCCCCGTCTACATGCAAGAGGAACAGGGCCCTGGAAATCCCCTGCAGCAAAAAAAGAAGACCCAGCCACAGGACAAAGTTTACTGTCTTTCTTAAAAATTCAATGACAGAGCTTGCGGTATGAACAATGCAACATTCTCCACAATTTCTCGCTCTCCTGGAGCCTGTCATCCAGTTATGATAATATATGACATCCCAAAATGAGGTTCTGCAGGTTCCCAACAAGTTTCCATCTCTGATCTCCTAGGCCTTGAGACAGAACATTCGGCTTTGAACCTGTATTACCTTTGTATCCTCCTGCCTTCACTTCGATGGGAACAGCCACCTAAATCTGGCTCAAATGAATAGGCTCTGTCTTGCAGGTTCAGATTGCATGTGTAAGGACCACAAAATGTATTCCTCCTGCTTGCAATTATGAGGAATTTCGGTTTGTATGCCCTGCATGTACCCTATCTCCTCTGCTAATTTGGAACCTTCCTTCTTAGTGTCCTTGGCAAGGCTTTGCACAGTGGCCTGGTTTGCATGCTTTCGCAGGATCAGTCTGTCAGCTTTCTCTGTGTTCTCAAGTCCTTTCTGCTTCCCCCATTAGGTCATTGGGAAAACTATCATGAGATAGATAATTCATTACACAATGCATTGCTATAAACACCATTGCAGTACAGAGTTCTTTCCAGTGTAGGAGCTAATTTATGCAGACACGTAGGCATTGTCTGCAGCTTGCACCATAGAGGATCAATATTCCCATTTTTGGCATGTTGTATAGTAAAATGATGAATACTTTAGTGTCAGAGTTTTGCATACTGTGAAACATGTAATTAGTAGCTAATAACGCCTCACTTACTACATATTTGTGCTACTACACGCAAAACATAAAGAGACCACAACGCACACAAATACACCCATATACAGGGAAAGTAAAGTAGGCAAAAAAGCAGCAGTATTACCAGAAAGTGTTCATAACCTAACTTGTTATCTTCATGCAGACACATGATTGCTGTGTTGCAGGCCTGCTTCTTCCCTTATGTATATGTATCACATGTTGTGACAGAACCCTTAGGAAAGTAGTGTAAGAACATAGGACAAGGGTAAGATCTGCAAACATAGTACCTTTTGAAGGTTTAGTTCCTGATTCTCAGTGAAGAAAACCACCTGCCCTACATATGTCAGTGAACAAAAAAAGAGGGAGCCAGACATGTGATGTCATCAATGACATTTGTGATGTCATCTTTGATGTCATGGGTGTTAGTCTTAGCAGTGCACAGTGGTGGCACGAGTTATGGTTGCTTAGCTTACCATAACCAGTGAATTTCTTATGTGACTGGAATACGGTATGCATACTATTAAGGCGGCGTGTGAGCATCCCAGGGGTGCCTAGACGATGGCTAAGAACAATGGGCACGGCTGTAGGAGGCTGATATTTTGATAAAATACTGCTGATTGTGATGGACTTGAAGGACTGGAATATAGTGGCGTGTACATATATTCAAATTGTATAGCAATGTGTAGTCAATCCGATGTGCCATAGGAGCGGCAGGGCGAAAGCACCCTACCCCCCGAATTATAGTTGTAGTAGTAGTAGGTTGGCCACTAGGGCGGCCTCACCCTGCGGAGCTTCTAGTACAGGCGAGAGCCAGAAATAGCTAGATGCGGGGGAGCCTGAGATCCAGGGATGGAGCTGGGCAACAGTTGGGGGGTGTGATGTTGGGGAAGGGACGGGAGGCGGGAGGGAGGGGGAGCGGGAAGTTTGGTGTGTTTTTGGTTAAAGGGTATTTAGAATGGGATGCGAGCCTATACAGATTGGATTGGAATTCAAAGTCAAACTGCACCTGTGGGAGATGGAACGGAACTGTAACAGGCCATGGGGGACCTTAAGATACTTACATGGAATGTGCGGGGGCTCAATAGCTACTTAAAAAGGAACAAACTTATGTTGTACCTGCGCAGGCAGAAAATAGATATTGCATTGCTGCAGGAAACCCACCTTACACGAGAGAGGATTAACACGATCCCAGGGAAGTGGAAAGGGGTGCTGGTTGGCTCATCGTACTCTGCCTATGCAAGAGGAGTGCTTATATGGGTGGCGCCACATTTCCCTTTAAAGCGATTGCAAGTGGTGGCTGAGACAGACGGGAGGATGGTTATGCTGAGGGGACTGGTGGAGAACAGGGAGATAAGCATTGTTAACACGTATGCCCCGAACAAGAACACAGCGGCGTACATTAGGACATTGAGTGCGAACCTGAGCGCATGTGTAGGAAGCGCGGTGATCTGGGGAGGGGTCTTCAACTGCGTATTGAACCCGAGGGTGGACAGATCGGATGGGAAGTTGGATAGACCGGCCCCTGCAACTAGGGCGTTACAGACATTGCTGGATGACTTTGGGTTGGAAGATGCATGGAGAGTGTGGCACCCCCGAGAAAGGCAATTTTCACATTATTCTGCCCCACAGCAGTTATCAACGAGGCTGGATTATGTCTTTGCATCACCTGAAATGATAGCGGAGATTGTACATATAGAGTATAAGGCCAGGGTCCTCTCGGACCACTCGCCCCTGATTCTCGCATGGCAATACTGCCCCCCGAGAGCGAGGATCCTGACATGGCGCCTACGAGCGGAGGCGTTGTGGGACCCCTTTTTTAGAGAGGACTTGAGGGAGGAGATTGTAAATTATTTTGAAACAAATACTGGGAGCGTGGACTCTGCGGGAGCACTATGGGAGGCCTTCAAAGTTGTCATGATGGGTGTGGCCATAGCGAAATCCAAGGGACTACAGGGTGGGGTTTTGGCTGAACTGCAGGAGACGGAAGAAAAATTAGAAGAGGACTTAAAGGGCGGAGACGATACAGCGGAGAAGCTAGAATTAATACTTAGGCTGCAGCAAAAATGTGCGGAATATTGGGAGGGATTGTGTAACCTTAATTATAAAAAATACATAGAGAGACAGCATGCAGGAGGTGATAAACTGGGGAGACTTTTGGCGTGGTTATATAAGAGTGAGACCCCCAGAGTCACAATCAGAACTATAGAGAGAGAAGACGGTAGCGTAGAGGACACCCAGGAGGGAGTTAATCAAGCGTTTGTGGATTATTATAAAGTATTATACAGAGATGATGGGGAAAGTAGCCGCGCTATGATGGAAGAAACGCTTGAGGATATGGGGTTGCCCAAGATAAGCGAGGAGGAGAGAGAGGAACTAGCCCCCCCGATCACCTTGGAAGAATTGGGGGAGGTGGTGAGGCAGCTGCCTACTAGTAAAACCCCAGGGACAGATGGGCTCCCAACTGAATTTTACAAAGTATACATAGAAGAGGTCCTCCCCCCACTGCTAGAGATGATAAACAAAGCGTTCGAGACGGGACGCTTACCGGAGTCACTGAGAGAGGCTGCCATAATACCTCTCCCCAAACCTAATAAACCTGGGCACAGCTGTGGTTCCTTTAGACCCTTGTCAATGCTGAATCAAGACGGCAAGATATTAACTGCTGTCTTAGCAAATAGACTGAAGAGGGTTATTAGCAAATTAATACATCCGGATCAAATGGGCTACGTCCCCCATAGGAACATTACCAATAATCATAGGCGACTCCAGAGAATTATTGAGTTTGGCAGAGAAAGTGATGAGGAAATGGCAATTGTGTCCTTGGATGCGATCAAGGCCTTCGACTCGGTTAAATGGCCATGGCTGCTGGCGGCCCTGAAGCACTACGGGTTAGGGCCTAGATATGTAAGGTGGGCGAACATTTTATATAGCGAACCGCTGGCTAGAGTTAAAACAGGATCTGTGATATCGGAGAGGTGGCAGCTCAGCAGGGGTACTAGACAGGGATGCCCGTGATCTCCAATGCTCTGCATACTGGCCCTGGAACCTCTAGCAATATATCTGAGGCAGCAATATGACACCATAGGCATCGAGGTGAAAGGGGAGCGGCATTTGATCTCCCTATATGCAGATGCCATGCTGTTGTACGTGCGATTCCCAGAAGAAAACCTCCAGTACATTCTGGAAGTGCCTGGGAGATACGCTGTGCTGTCCGGCATAGTGGTGAACCCCCAGAAGTCTAGCTTGTTCCCATTAGGGGGGTACATGGGGTTTCCAGCGGAGCGGTTACCTGTATTGCAGGTACCGTGGGCAGTTAGCACATTTCAGTACCTGGGGATAGACATATATCACACCGTGGAGGAAGAGCATAGGTGCAATACGGAAGTAGCCATCACGAAAATCGAGAAGTGCATGCAGTTTTGGGCAAAGCTGCCTTTGGCTATGATGGGGCGGGGAGCAATGCTAAAGATGGTGGTCCTGCCGAGGCTCATACACTACTTCGGGGACATACTGTACCTGATTCCTAAGAAGTTCTTCACCAAATTGAATAGCATGTGTAGGGACTTTTTGTGGCATGGCACGCGAAAAACAGAGTGGCGTTATGGAAGCTTCAGAACTTCCATGACAAAGGAGGAATAAAGCTGCCCAACTATGAGGCGTACTATGTGGCAAGCCAGTTGCAGTATGTTGCCAAATGGCTCTCTGATGAAGAGACCTCTGAACTTAGGCTGTTTGGGCGTGATTGTGCACCTTTTTATTTGAAAGAGATGATGTGGGTACCCAGGGCGGAAATGGCGGGGCACCCTAAAATGATGCTACTGGGGTGGAAGGTGCGGCGCAGGGCATGTCAAATGATGGAGGACCCGTCCCCATGCTCACCGCAGATACCATTGGTTGTATTGACTGGGGGCAGACGCTCACCTACGAGTGATACTCAGGAACCACTGGGAACCGGCTGGGGTGGCAACAATGGGTGATATTTGGCAGGAGGGCTCAAGTATTACTTTTGAGGGGCTGAGGGAAGAAACTGGGTTGCACGAGGGCCAGTACATTACGTATCATAGAGTGGTACAGAGGATTAAGAGAACATGGCCTGAAACTGTGTTGGAGGAAGAATTAGACGCCACCATAGACGTGATTTATGACATAGCTGAGGGGGGTCACGAGATTTCCAGACTGTATGAAATGTTGATGTCTAAAGTGGGGAAGGAGGTCACGCAGTTCAGACTCGACTGGGAAATGGAGGTCGGGGCCCCAATGGGAGACGGGATGTGGGAACGGGTGCAGGGGTATCATAAGAAGGTGTCTAGAAACGCGAGGCTGAAACAGATTCAGCTGTACATAACACACAGGGCCTATATGACGCCTTGGAGGATATCGAGGTTTGAAAATGCAGGGCGGCAAGCATGCCCCAAGTGTGATGAGGAGAACGCGGGCATGGTGCATATGTTCTGGTCATGCCCGATCATAGAGCGATTCTGGAGGGGAGTGAAAGAGAAACTGGAAGAAAAGGGGTCAAGATAGTAGTGGATACAGTGTGGGCCTGTCTGCTGGGGGTTTCCCCAGACCACAGAAGCTCAGGCATGTAAGTAAGCTGAGGGATCTGGCTTATGTGCTCGCAAAAAGAAGGATTGCCATGGGATGGAAGTCATGCCATGTGCTAAAGATAGAGGTGTGGTGGAAAGACTTGGAAAAATGGGCGGAAGCCGAAACCATGGCATGGCAAGAAGCGAATTTCACAGGGGGGGAGGAGGAGAATGAGTCCCTGATGGCCTGGAAATCACTGATAGCTGAACTGTTTGGGTCATTAGCTGACCCGGCTGAGCCTGTAGAGGAGGGGACCGAACCACAGGATGCGGAAGATGAAGGTTTAATGCAATAGACTCGTAAAAGGGGATGGGTTAGAGTGAGTAGTGGTTAGAAGTTTATAAAGTGGAATGAAACTGTTGGAACATGCACTGTTTGTTTGGTTTATATTGTTTGGTTGTTTGTAAAATTCAATAAAATCTTTTTAAAAAAACAAAAAACGGGTGAATTTCTGGGGTTTTTCGGTTTTACTTGTAACCATAGTATGGATAGGTTGTTGTTAGTGGAAAGTAACTGTAACGTTCCTGTAACAAACGTTTTTGCACTGAATTTGCTAGGTTGTTCTAAGGGCAACGGAAGCATAACATCCCTTTACCAACGTTTTTCCAGTGAATTTGATACGTTTTTAGTAGGGCACTGTAACCAGAACCTTCCTTTAGCACCGTTTTTTCAGTAAAGGGGATACGTTTTTAGTAGCACAACTTAACCGTAACGTCACTTTAACACTGTTTTTTGTTAGTGAATTTCATAGGTTTTTAGTAGGGCACTTTAACCGGAACGTTGCTTTAGCATAGTGTTTTCAGTAAAGGTGATAGTTTTTTAATAGTACAACCTAATCATAACGTCCTTTAAAAATGTTTTTTGTTAGTGAATTTCATAGGTTTTAGTAGGGCACTGTAACTGGAACATTGCTTTAGCATAGTGTTTTCTGTAAAGGTGATAGGTCTTTGGTACCGCAACTGAACCATAACGTTGCGTTAACAACGTTTTATCACTGATTCCTTGGCTGCCCTCATGACGGACTTGTGGGAAGCCCAAATTCCCCAGTGTATGTATCCATTTGCGCTTCCCCTTCCCTTTCCTAATAGTGTCGGTGTATCTTAAAAATTTAAGGTGTACATGTTAAGTGTTGGTGAGAGTGTGAGTGGTGTTTCTTTTTGTGTTAACATTGCATGGTGAATCTGTGCCGCAGATAGCTGCAGGTAAGCAATATGGAGGTTTCCTGGGGAGACTGCACCTGGCTGGCATATGTGCAATCACAATGCAAGTATCCATAGGACTGCAGTACTGGCCGCATGGCCGCATCTTCTAATGCACTTTTAATTAGTTGTGGGAGTGCACGTCTATCCGTTGTACAGCTATGCACATGCATAGGGCATCCTTTGTGTGCTGGTAACAGCGCCCCTGTCGCCAGTCCTACGAATTGATTTGGTAGGCTACCGCATTTCAAGTAGTCCTGACGTCTACGTGGGTTGCTGTGCAAACCTACCAATTTATGGCTGCAGCACGCCTGGCTGTATGAGGCCCACTGAAAACAGGGAACAGCAACCTCCAGTGTACCGTGGGCATGTTAAATGTCGCAATAGTTTGATTGATGTGCTGCTTGCCTTTCCATGACCCGTCAAACACACCGTCTCTGCACTGAACACTGTGACGGAAAGTGTCAAGGGTTCACCTGCACGTCATAGAGTTGGATAAAGAATTTAACTGCAAAGTGTGACAGTTTGTAGTGAGTCTGCAAAATGGCAAAGCTGGTGCGGCTTGGTCACTAACATACTAGTGCATGTAAAGAGAAGTAAGCAAACAGCAGATTCTTTTGAGCGCAAAGAATATCAGTGGTGGTTAGAAAATTACTGTAGCCGCATGGGTCTCGCTTAATAATTATCTTCCTGCTCCACTTAATGAAGCTGCGTTTCTCACTGTTTCTCACTGTTGTAAGCATTCTTGTATTGTAGAATGTATTAATCTCTGTGAATGCTAGTCCTACGGCTGATGCCGTACCATGAAGTGCCCGTACTGCATGTGACGAGAACTGCAATCGAAGCATGAGGAACCAGTGGGCATGGTACTGTAATACCCTTCCAACAATACAGTAGGGTAATTTCATGTACAGCATTCTCCACATAGGCTGCAGCCAACAACAGGGACACTCCTGTAGGGCACCAGAGCTTTAAAACATCCATGCAGACCATGTGCTGTGCTACTCACCCTTACATGGCAAAGGGCAATGTATTATGCGTGTACTGTGATGCGCTACTCTACAGAGTTAAGCTACTTTGAAGTGCTTGGGAAGGGTCTGTCCGGGAGCATGACAATGACTGGCGGCTATTTAAGTGAGGGCCACCCAACATTTCCCTCTCTGTGCACGTCCCCTATGTTACCCTGTAGGTTTTGCCCCATCCGTACCGGCCCTTGACTTTCGTTCCTTCGGTGGTGTGTGTTACAAGACAAAAATAAATAGAAATCAAGTAGAAAAGGAAAAAAGTTAAGTAAAGAAAGCTCCTTTCAGAGTTTAACAATGGAATTAGCAATGAACGGATGCAGAACGCTGCGCACCTGATACGCTCCACAGATTGTGCACTAAATAAAGGGAGGCGTGGTACTGTGGAAAACACTGTAGTGGAATCGAGTAGAAAGGGCTCGCTTTAGAAAGAGGTTTTTTTACGTATTGCAGTGCATTTTGAAGAGTTTAAGTGTGCAACACGTACTACAAAAATTCTTCCTATCCTTCCAAGAAGGGCAGCAAGGCAATTTGGATAGGGCGTGCAGAAATCAGAATGGCAGGAATAGGAAGATGAACGCTATTTGTGAGAAAAGCTGTTCGTGCTGTCAAACGTCATATTCCCATTTTTAAAGTACGACACTGGCACATGTCGTAAAAAGGCACACATAGACTTGTTCACAATGTACCATGCTTTCTCCATTTCTGCACCAAATGAAAAATAATGCAGCGACATTGGTGTCTGCGTAATGCAATAAAATAATTATGCAGGAGATCGGAAACAGATGCATGACCTGGGCAAGTGCCTCTCAACGGCCCTGAAAATTGTGTAACATGTTGTGCAATTTTCCCTCCACAATGAAGAACAATAATATTGTCATGATCGCGCGTCACCAAACTCTCACACAGACAAACCAAAATCAGTCACTTCACTGTAGGTACTCCATAGGAGTACAAATCCACATGATAGAATCCAAAATGTTCAGCCACTGCACATTGTTTTCCATTCACTTTCAATCAATGTATTTAGAACTTCCCCAAAAACCGTACGCTGTGGCTCGTGAAACACAGAGCCATAACCGCACCCTCTGCATTTCATTCAATAAATACACCATGTACCACAGTATGTGCGTAAAATCCACACCCAGAAACCTTATTGACCAATCCTGCAGCCTGTACAGGCCCAATTCTATGGCCGCCATTTGCAAAAGGGGCGTATGTGACATGGTCAACCATGCAACTATCGCGATGTCCGCAGACTTTTCGTGCTGTGCGCGTGCGGCAGTGGGGGAATACATTTCAACCAGGGTAGGGGACCTCGTTAGTAGTGGCGGATCTGAAAAGAGCCTTTTTTTTTCAAACATTTTTTTAAGATGCTTCCATAGAAACACCTTTTTTTGCTGTTTTTATAAGTATTTTTGTGTTTTGTAGTTCAGCTCACATTCTTACAATAGGGTCTACAGTGTAGCCTGTAGATTGGAAAACAAAATATCATTGCGACTGGTCGACAAAGAAATGCCATTAGCTTTGAAAAAGGGTATATATCGAGAACCAAGGTCATCATTCTTAAAGGAGAACATCCCAGCAGCACTCAAGAAGTCACACATGCTTCTGTTGATTAGACCCCTTCCAACCTCTTGCCGGCGACAACAATCATTGAAATAGTCCCATACTATTTGTGGTGGTATACATGAGAAAAAGCATCTTGGCAGTGGGAAAAATGCGCTTCACTGCTTTCGTCAACTTCTTCAGTTGACGGTACACATGGCAATAAACCATGGAACCCAAATGCAATGCTCCCTAGTGCACAACCACACCATGTAATGTTGCGAAAGTGGCCACTCGTCAACATTCTGCAAGCAGACCGCCGAAACTGCGCACATCGCCACAGCACCACAAAGCCTCTACTCCCTCCAAATCGAAATCGCCATAAAAGCCTTTTTGGACGGCATACTGGAACAGATCTTCCACAAACGCATCACCGACTACCAAAACAGTGCATCTGATTGGACAATCACCACAGTCCAATTTCCATTGGCCAGCATGGTGAAAAGCGCAGAAAGTGGCACGTGCGCTTTCCCAAGGACCGCGAGGACTGCGCCCCAGTAAAGCAGAGGCAGTCCTTCTTCCCTTTCCACTATTTTTTGTCCATCAATACCTCATTGGCTACTGGTAAATACTCACACACGCATACACCAATGGCATTCACGACGTTAGCATCTAACACTGTCACTTCTGTACAACACTTCATTTCTACCTCATGTCATGTCATTGGAAAGCACAGCCAGTGAAAGTTCAGTAAAAGAATGCAAGAATTGTGCATCTACGTTCATCCACATGAGCACCCATAAGCACAAAGTGGAGGCATGAAAACTTTTTCTGCAATATGTTTACAACTCCATTATAAGTGCCTGTGCGCACAGTATCTGCCAGTGAGCGTCCATTAAGTTATTAAAAAGGTTACTGTTTTTTTCTCCCATCCACTACCGTCAAGTGCCACTGCAATTGTATATGCTTGCAACGTTTCCATTTACCCATATCACCAATTGTAATATCGAAACAGGAAGTCTCTTCTTTCCTTCTGACAATACTACGAATTTGTTTCCCCACTAATGCATCTCCTACATAAATTGTAAAAATATGGCACCAAAACCAGCAATTAATGTATGTTACCAACCTAAAGCAATGTCCGAAAAGCTCACTGTCTACACAGCTGTGGATCTCTCTAGGCTAGACTATTGCAACAGTCTTGTTGTAAATCTACCTGCTTATACTCTCTGCCCTCTGCAACTCATCCAGAAGAAGACTCTGTGCCTTGTGCTTGGCCCAAGTCCAGGGAACGTATGTCTGCAGGACTGAAATGTATGCATTGGCTCTCAGTAGCTGCAAAGAATAAGGTCAAAACCCTCTGCATTATGCACAAGGCCTTCTGGGCCCTGAGGCCTCAATACCGGCAACTCTCACTTCCTAAATAGCTCAGTGCTCGAGCTCTTCCCTCATCCGCCTCCAAATCTCTCATGGTAACTTGCTTCAGCAACCAATCAGTTGGTGTTCTTCAGGTGGGGGCTCCCTCTGCAACAGCCTCCCTGCCTCCCTGAAGCTTGAGAAGAACCATTGCCGGTTCCGGAAGCACCACAAACCCTTTCTCTTTGCGTCTTCTTTATCTCCTCCTATCCCCTGCTGACTTCCTGGCTGAAACTGATTCAGCACTGGTTACCTGGCCACCCTCTGATCTCGGGCCCAGGCAACCTCCTCCCGCCAGTCGCACCCCTGCACTGCCTTTCTAGCAAACCCCACACTTGGGGGACTGTTTTCTGTATCGCTAACAGTTCCACCACCACCTGATGGCAACACTCATCCTTGCACTTGCCACCAGTAGCCCGTTTTTTTAAACTTATTGTCATTGTTTCTTCTTCCCGAGTACTGCACTTTCTCCTCCCCATGCACTTGGGTGATCTCAGTGACACCTGCCTAGTAGGTTTGTTGTCTCTGTCTCCACTGCCTCTGCGCACCTTCAAACACCTGTGTATATGTGCAGGATAAATGGCATATCATACAATATCACATCATATGATATTATACACACATTGCATTCATGACAACAGGATGCCTGCCACTTACCTTGTACACTTCACAATTTTTTTTCCACAGCACCCCACTTACTGCTAACTTATGAAACATTATCGCAGAAAAGCAAAACTAAGTGCAACTTCAAACAAGTACATACAGTGCATGCATATAAACAGGATGCCTGCCCCTTAGCTTGCACACTTCCATCATAGTCTTCTGCATTTCTCTGTAAAAAGAGACCTTCTGCCACAATTTTTCCGTAAACACCACAACCACAAACCTTATTGAGCATTCTGTTTGCCTGCACAGTCCCATTTCCATGACTACCATCCTGAAAAAGGCAGCATGTGGCACTTTTAATCCTGAAACTACCGCGGAATTCGCTGAGGTACTAGGAAGTGGGGGGTGGGTTGGGGAGAAGAAGTGTGAAACAGGTAATGGGATTGGTTCTATATTAGTCCCTCGGAAAAGACAGTCTTTTTTGTTTCTTTTTTTTGTACGTGCTTACAAATAACTTTTTTTGGTTTTGCTCTTTATCTGACTTTCTCTTTCATTTGCCTCCTTACATTGTTACAGGGTTGTCTTCAACACTTTTTGCACAGTGTAAAACAAAACAGCATTTCCAATGTTGGTATAAAAAAAATGACATTTGCATGGAACTATTGCAAATGTTGCTCATTAATGATGTCATAGTCAGTGGAGAACATCCCAGCAGTGGACATATATTTACACATGCTTTTGTTAATAAAACACCTTCCGACCTCTGGTGGGGACAAATTACACCGGCATGTTCCCATGCTACTTTTGGTGGTATGCTTGAGAAAACCACATTGGCAGTGGGAAAAATCCACAACACTTCTTCAGACCTTCATCCCTTTCCACTCCAGCCATGCATCCAAGGCGCTAGGCCCTCACCACAGACAACACACCATAGTATACCCTATGTTTAAATGCTCATGTCATGGGTAATGCACTCCCCATCTGCAATTGAGGCTGCCAGCTTTCACCCTGGGCACATATTTGCATGCATGGATGCATAACATTGAATTGGGTGTGCTGAACGGTATGTAGGTTCCTGTGTACATTGGCCATATTTTACATGTGTGCTGCTGAGCACTTCCTTTCATGCCATAATATCTTAAAGCACTTCCTAAAGCAAGGGTTGTACAAGGGACTAACCATAGCAAACACAAATGATCACATGTTGCTCCCTATTGTGCAACAGATGCAATGATCTACACCATATGCTAATGTACGCATAGCAGCTCACTTCTGCTGTTCTACCAAGGCTACAATGTCCTCCACAACCATTGTGTAAAAGTCACCAACTTCAAATACATGCAGAGTTACAACTGCATGCCTGCATTGTGTAGTGGTAGCTGTGGAGAAGTGCTAGGCTGTTGGGTGCATGGACTACGTCCTACGGCCTTTGGCCATGCACCCAACAATCTAGGCCTTTCCCACACCCACCACAACATAACAGAACCATGCAGGCGAACATGTAGCCAGGTTCCAGAATTCACAAATGCAACATGGGCACCGGCACTTCTACCCAACCGCCGCCCCATAATACAGCGATGCATGCAAACATGTTCCAGTTACCATAATCCACTAACATAGCTGGTTGGCACCCCTGCCCACTTCCATTCACATAGCATTCTATTACTGCTAACCAAACAACAAAATCTTGAAAACATTGGTCCTGCTCCCAACACTCTCGTAAGTGCATAGAACCAGTACTGCATAGTGCATGACAACACTTACTAATCTGCACAATGCAGAGTACCCAAGCACATATAAGTACCAGTACATCTGTACCCTCTTCTATATGGGCACTATTCCAACACTGCACCCAGTAGACACGCTGCAGCACTGCTCACTGCAGCATCTCCAGCCATCCACTGACAACTGTTAGATGATCTTACAATCACCACACCCATGGAACCAACAATGTATGCAATGCAGCCAAACCACACACACAAAGCAACAATGGCAAACCTACTTGCAACCAGTGGACATACTTGTCGGTGCAAGGGCTCCAGCCATGCATGCAACACAACATTTGAAGGGTCTTATAAAGGGCAAACCCCAGCAAACAGGAATGGCCACATGTGACTCCCTAATGTGCAACACATGCAATAACCTACACCATATGCTAATGTACGCATAGCAGCTCACTTCTGATGTTTTACCAAGTCTACAATGTCCTCCACAACCATTGTGTAAAGGTCCCCAACTTTGAAGACATGCAGAGTTACAACTGCATTGCTGCATTATGTTGTGGTGGCTGTGGTGAAGACCTAGGCCTAGACAGTTGGGTGCATGGACTACGGCCTATGGCCTTCGCCCATGCACCCAACGGCCTAGGCCTTGCCCACACCCACCACAACATAACAGCGCCATGCAGACGAACATGTAGCCATGTGCCAGAATTCACAAAGGCAACATAGGGACCAGCACTTCTACCCAATCGCTGCACCATAATACAGCGATGCATGCAAACATTTTCCAGTTACCATAATCCACTGACATAGCTGGTTCGCACCCCTGCCCACTTCCATTCACATAGCATTCTATTACTGCTAACCAAACAACAAAATCTTGAAAACATTGGTCCTGCTCCCAACACTCTCGTAAGTGCATAGAACCAGTACTGCATAGTGCATGATAACACTTACTAATCTGCACAATGCAGAGTACCCAAGCACATATAAGAACCAGTACATCCGTACCCTCTTCTATATGGGCACTATTCCAACACTGCACCCAGTAGACATGCTGCAGCACTGCTCACTGCAGCATCTCCACCCATGCAGCGACACTGTAAGAAGTAACTGCATACAAGCATAAGTGCACAGTGCAGTACAACACTTACTAATCTGCTCAATGCAAACTACCCAAGCACATATTGCATTCACTTCAACCGTACCCTCTCCTATATGGACAGTATTCCAACACTGCACCCACTGGACACGCTGCAGCACTGCTCACCGCAGCATCTCCAGCCATCCACCGACAACTGTTAGATGCTCTTCCAATCACCACACCCATGGAACCAACAATGTATGCAATGCAGCCAAACCACACACACAAAGCAACAATGGCAAACCTACTTGCAACCAGTGGACATACTTGTCGGTGCAAGGGCTCCAGCCATGCATGCAACACAACATTTGAAGGGTCTTATAAAGGGCAAACCCCAGCAAACAGAAATGGTCACACGTGACTCCCTAATGTGCAACACATGCAATAACCTACACCATATGCTAATGTACGCATAGCAGCTCACTTCTGATGTTTTACCAAGTCTACAATGTCCTCCACAACCATTGTGTAAAGGTCCCCAACTTTGAAGACATGCAGAGTTACAACTGCATTGCTGCATTATGTTGTGGTGGCTGTGGTGAAGACCTCGGCCTAGACAGTTGCGTGCATGGACTACGGCCTACGGCCTTCACCCATGCACCCAACGGTCTAGGCCTTGCCTACACCCCCCACCACAACATAACAGCGCCATGCAGACGAACATGTAGCCATGTGCCAGAATTCACAAAGGCAACATAGGGACCAGCACTTCTACCCAATCGCTGCACCATAAAGCAGGGATGCAAGCACACATGTTCCACTTACCATAATGCACAAACACACCACAGTGTTTGGCATCGCTACCCATTTTCATTCACAAAACATTGTATTAATGGCAACCAGACAACACATTCTTTACAACATTGGTGCTGCTCCCAACACTGTAGTATGTGCATAGAACCAATACTACATAGTGCAGTACAACACTTATTAATCTGCGCAATGCAGACTACCCAGCACATATAATACCCAGTTTAACTGTACCCTCTTCTGTACGGACACTATTGCAACACTGCACCTAGTGGACACACTGCAGGACTGCTCACTGCAGCATCTCCACCCATACACCGACAACTATAGGATGTTCTAACAATCACCACATCCATGCAACCAACAATGTGTTCAATGCTGCCAAACCACACGCACAAAGCAACAGTGTGACACCTACTTGCAACCAGTGCACATACCTTTTCAACCAGTGGACATACTTTACTGCGCAAGGGCTGCAGCCATGAATCGAAGGGGCTACGGACTAACCACACACAACGCACCATAGTACACGCTATGTGTAAAAGTTCAGGTCATGTGGCATGCACTCCCCTTTTGCAATTCAGCCTGCTACCACTCATCACAGAAAGAAATCACAGCTGGAGGTGTCATGCCATAACGAAGGCTGCTTGCAATCACCACACAAGGTGGTTGTCTGTTGAGGTAATCACAAATTGGCGTACTAGAGACAGATACAGCTGCCACACCACCGTCTTCTTCTGATGAGATATGTCAAAGGAAGCACTTCTCACTCCCCCTCCCTTTCCATCCCTTCTTCCCACCACCAGATGCCGTAAAGTATGTTTTCGAGGACCTTTCGCCGCTGCATTTTCCTCGTATACAACATGCCGTCGTTCTCGAAAACTTATAACGCACATCACATCACAGCACACTGCAGTGCAATAAAATTTTTCACGGTGCAACGAACAGGGAAATGGGACACCGGAGCGGAGCCAGGTATGAGTAATTTCAGTGGCCACACTGTTACGTACAAGGGCCCGAGCCGTGCACACAATGCCTTACGGGCTTGGCAAACACACCACAAGACTATCCTCCGATACGCCATGGCAGCGTTTCGCAAAAACGTTGACGCACAGCACACTTCCCTCCAGCCAACCACTGTCTGCGTCCAAAGTTCGCCGACAGCATGCTGTACTCCAAGCTGAGACTTCTGTCCGCAGAGTGAACAGGGAAATGGGTCCGCAGAGCCAGATATCACACAGTTTTTTAGACATACATTTCAGTTCTTTGCAACAAAAGTACTGGTCGGATTTCCACCAAACACACAAAAGCACGTTTTTTGAACCAAGCCCCCGCTCTTGCTGCAAATCTGGTGCAAATCCATTCAGTCTATGGAAAAAAATTATGTTTGGGACCCCACTATAACTCCCCCCCCTGCACAAAACCTCACCAAACTTGCTGAAAGAATTCAGAGCGGGACATATACTTGTTTTGCGAAGTTTGGTGAGGATTCCTCCATGGGAGCGAAGTTATAAGCCACGGAAAAGTGGTCTTCCTGTGAGTTTAGCAACTTAACCATAACTGTACGCCCGCTACCGCAGGCCGTGTAATATATATACCACTTTTTTACACCCTCATAAACTGTCTTGCAACTTGTTCTCATCTTTGTGCTACTGTAACAGGCACCCTTTGTGGTAATGCCTCCAGCATCTGTAGATGTGCTATTTTAAGTATTTTCTGATCGAAATTGACATAAGTGTTCTTCAAATAAATACAAATACAAACAAAAAAAGAAATTTAACTCACCCCTGCTAAGGTCCTCTAGGATTCGCTCCGACACCAGGAGTAGTAAGGCCCAAATCTCATCCTCATGTAGAGGTCCTCCGCGTTTCTGCAAAACATCAGCCAAGGTCACACAGCTCATCTCCCAAACCTGTGAGAGGAAAACACAGACAGATCTTTTTATATAGCCCACTCTCCATTCACATAGCAAGCTGGGGTCCCAAAAACATGAAAGCATTGACATAGGAAAATCATAGAGTCCTTACTGAGCACACCCTGCATTCAGAGATCACAACCAGAACATCAATGCATCAAGCCAAGAAACAAGGGGCCTGAGATGCAGAAAATGTGCAAATTGGTCAAATGATTGAGAAAATACATAAGCATTGTGATCACGCAAATGAAAGCACACTTTGGTGAGAACTCTCCCTTATGTTTCTGTTAAACATATCCACAGCATTTGACACTGTGGACACGAAATCCTTCTCAAACGTCTACACTCCTCTGTCCATCTATGATATGATATGATAGTTAATTTATATAGCGCCTACACACATGTGTTTCAAAGCGCTTCAAGGCAAGTGAGCGAACAAGGGAAAATACAATGACATTCTTACAGACCATGAACAGTAAGAATGTGAAATTAACTATCGTACTCGGCCTGACGAGCTAAGACATAGATAAGGAAGGGAGGGGGCGAGTGGGGAGGAAATGGAAACAAACAGGCGACTACCGTACTAGGCCTGACAACATTTCTGGTAGAGCCGGAGAAAAACAAAAGGTGAGCAAGAGGGGTGCAGAAAAGGTGGGGAGGAACAAAACAAGCGACTATCGCACTAGGTATGACGACATTTCAGATAGTGTTGTGGGTGCGGGGGAGAACAAGTAAGGGGAGGAGGAAGGAGACAGGCGAGGTTGCTATCATACTAGGTCCAGGGACAATTCTGTTAGAGTAAGTGCATAGAAGAAAGTAAGGGGAGAAGCGGAGGAGATAGGAAAAGGGAGAAAGGGAAAGGAGGAGAATGAGTCAAAATGAGTGGAGAAGCAAGAGGGGAGAGCAAATACAATTGAAGAAGTCAGTAGTAACACATAATGTTGCAAGCCAAGATACAAGATGAAGATGGACCAGCATGATTCAGGGCCACCATGAGTACAAGATGCAAAGAAAGTCCAGCATGAGAGTTGACAAAGGGTGATGCACCGTAAAAGTCCAATCCAGCATTGGCCACAAGACGGTGGTGGTGAAACCAGAATGTATCAGGACAGACTCCTGCAGAAGTAGGCTGGAGGAGGATAGGGGGAGCAGGGTAGAAGAATCAAGCAAAACAGGCAACACATGTGTCAGAGAAGGGGGGGGCACAAGGGAACATTGTGGTGTGAAGTTATTGTAATGGTGGTCTTTAACCTAGTCTCCTTCTTGTTGAGGCTTACATGTCTAATGGAATCATGCCTGGTCATTGCTGTGGCAATTGAAGCAATATAGGGTTTGGTGTGCTGACAATGCTAGGTTTCTTCTACCCAGGGCTATTTTGCAGTGTTCATCAAACTGTGGGGCTGTAGATCCCTGCCAGACCAGAAAAATGGGGTGAGCATCAAGGCAGGCAGGCTAATGTTTTCATAGAAAACAGGAGCTGCTCTAGCATTTGGTTGCTGCCCCCACTCGAGGGCGTGTGGAGACGAAAGCGGCGTAACAATAGGGCGACCCCCACCCAATTCACATATGCAGCACAGAAGCACATTACCAAAGAACGTGTTCCAATAGTAATTAGGGGCCATCCTCTCCTGGATACAGAAAAGAACTTGATGCATTAAAAAGACGTTGCACCCAACACCCCGTCGGCTCCCGTAAACCATCCCTTGCCAAACAAACATGCAATTCAAAGCTAGGCTCCATACTTCTGAAGCCTGTAGTTTTGAGTAACTTGTAAATAACCTTGCTCTAAAATCCAAATCAGGATGCCCTCCATTGCAATGGCAACTTTTCTCCCACTTAGCTTAAGCCCGCCCATTTCAATGCATTCCGTTTATCGTGTACTTCTGACCCTCTAATGCACGGTCACACAAAGCACAAGCCCACCCATTTTCACGGTGCTACGCTTGGGTGGCTAAATTCGGCATACCCACTGCACTAGGGATGGGAAAGAAAAGACCCATTTCAAGTCTTATCACCCTAATATAATCACGAAATGTGATATGAAACCGTCACTGGATGCGCAAAGAAATCATGTTCTTGTCATTCAACCAAAACGTGGGTGTGGGGGTTATGCAAAAGCAAAGGGTGTGCGATCAGCAGGCAATTGGAAATATTTCACCCAAGAGTCCCCATCTTTGTATAAGGTGTGTGCCAAATGATTTGTTAAACACCACTAATAATACCTGTAAACACAAATGGTGACTGATTGCGCTATATATATGATAAATAGACGATACAGCTTTCTTTTTATTAGTATGAGCCTTTATTATTGAGAGCCCCCAGGTGGGTGCACCCACTAGTTGGCCTCAGCTCTCTGTTACGCTCACCTGGTCTCTGCGGAGGCATTGGGGCTCGGTTGCAGCCCTCCCGGGGGTGAGATTGCTCGGGTCCGACTTCGCCCTCTGCGTTTATGTGGTGACTGGTGGTAATATGTGATGATGATCGGGGCTCCTCCTGTTGATTAGTTTTGGCAAGCACTCCATCCTGCTGCTTCTGGCAGGAGTGCTTGTATGATCTGGACCGAATTCCTTCACTGGTCCCTTGCACATGGTTGTCCAGTCCTGCTGAGACTAAGCCACTATACCTCAGGTAAGTGTTCCTGTTTGCCTTTGTCTTTCTTCGTCTGTTTTTGTTGTATTGTAAAGTTCGTTGTCTTGTATTGCTGTCCGTTCCACTTTTGATGTTTGCTCTTCTGCTTTCTTCCCTTGCAGGTGATGTTGCCGGCCCGGCAGAAGCTGCAGAGCTCGAAGCGGCAGCTGGAGGGAACGAGGAG
Organism: Ambystoma mexicanum; assembly: GCF_040938575.1. Classification (NCBI taxonomy): domain Eukaryota; kingdom Metazoa; phylum Chordata; class Amphibia; order Caudata; family Ambystomatidae; genus Ambystoma; species Ambystoma mexicanum. The sequence goes on along the minus strand of NC_090929.1, from coordinate 1,130,253,437 downwards.
CAAAGCTGCCGCAGTACAGTAGCTGGTAAATTGTTAACTAGGGGGCGCGTGGGGTTCAAATGCGGTGCGGCCCTAGGACGGATGTTCTAACTTTGTCTTTCTTTTTCTTCACAGGGTCCAAGTTCATGGATGCAGAGCGCAGTGCTGTGGCGTCGGAAGCAAGATCACTGGATGTCAGGAGATGAGTCTGCAGATGAAGCGAGGAAGCACCGGTTTCCTGGAGGTGAGTATGCAGGAGAACGCCTGATTTCAAAGGTAAGTAAACTGGTCCAAGCTGCGGTGAGCGTCAAGTTGAATGCAAGTGCACAGTAACGCGAAGCATCGGCCTTAAGGATGGAGCAGCTTATATAGCAGAGCTTCTGAAGCCACGCCTACCAGGTTCAGTTTGCCTGCCACACCCTGCCACACCTGATGAGTCAGCACACGAAGACCAGGCCTAGGGAGCCACACCTGATAAGTCAGCACATGAGGATGTTCTCTGGAATAAAGGCTTTCAGCTCCTGGAAAGTTCTTGTAAAGTAAAAGCACTCCTGCACTGAAATAAAGTGTTCCTGCTCACATCTCAATATGAGCCTGGTGCCAAAGAAGAGTGAGTACAATATTAGTCTTGATCCCAAATGCTTGGATAGCTTGTTTAAAGCACTTTCATACCTTCTGCTGTCACTTGAACCAGAAGAGTCATATGAACATCCTTCAATATCACTATGATCAGGCAGTGTGCGGAATATCAAGAGTGCTTCTGCACCAATGCAATTCAACAAGGTAGCCTCCTTTAAGTCATCGCTAAATTGGTGTCACCTATTGCCCTTAAGTATACTTGGAATCCATCAATCCATTGTTCCCACGGACTAGTGGGGTTCCCTGGGTTTGGTAGGAACTAGACTGGAGCTTGGGTGTGTTGCATGGTGAGAAGAAAAAGAAAAAAAACTAATAATGCAGCAATAAGACTTCTTCAAATATGTCTTTAAATTTCTTGCCCACTCTTGTATTACTATTGTATGTTTTTATGTATGATCTGTCATGTGTAGCTGGCTAACTTGGCACAATGTTTGGTATTTTCCTTCTTTTATATGAGCACCAGCTTTGCCCTTTGTTATTGGAATGGATTTGTGATGGAATCTTCCTTTTTGTTCACTATACTGTGTCATGTGCTCTTCTGTTGCTTGGTTTGTATTTTATATATTACATATATATACAGTTCTTATTAATCTGGTTCTGTTTGTGCTAGTACGCAGCGCGCGTTGTGATTCCCAAATACTTTTGGACTTCCTCCGAGTGTTTTCCTATGTGATGTGGGCAGTGGCGTTGGTTGCCTAGACAACACTCCAACAGAAACAAATATGGCAGCTACGTAGAGGACCTTAATGAAGGTCCTTTATGTTAGGCAGGTTTCATTGCTCGTGCGCGCTAGTGCCTTTTCAAAGATGCAAGGTTAGCAATGACTGTTTAAGTATATATGTTTAGTCCGCACAGTAACTTGAGAAAAATAAACTTCTTGGCAACGCACCGATCAGCTGAGGTTCTTACTTCCACTTCTTATCTGTTTTCTTTTTTATTTTGGTTGGTGCCACTCATTACTCTTTTCCCATCGTATACCGGGCCGCAGCAACAGGAACACACGTGGCTCTCGCAGCAAGCACACTTCTTGCTGGGGGCTCTCGTTGGTCGCCTCGTTGCCAATTTGTTATGTATAAAGAGACGATGCAGCTTTCTTTATATTCGTATGAGCCTTTATTATTGAGAGCCCCCAGGTGGGTTCACCCTCTAGTTGGCCTCCGCTCTTCAACATTGATAGTTCTGGAACATCCAAAGTTCCAGAACTAGGCCAATATGAGGCTCTACATTATGATGCATCACACTGAAGTAAAACAGCACACACATAACACTTCAGCCTGTCTCATTAGTTTGTACATCTGCATTTTCTACCATTTTGTTGAGTATGCGTTAAACTCGAACAACTACAAGTACATGTGGAGTAGTAGCACTAAACACCCAGTAACCCTCATTAGTAAGCACTGCAGCAACACCAAATACAAATCAGAGCTTAAATAAAGCGATGCCCGACCCAGCGCCTAATGCACCACAGTACCTGCGCTTAAATCCTGCCAAGGCGGCAATAAAAACACAGCAGAAAAAATCTTTATTCGCCCATGCACAACCACCCCCCGGCCCCCTCCATACTAAGCAGAATTTAACAGACCACAACATAGAAAAGCCGCCCCTTAAAGTGACGTGACATTTGGACCAAATGAATCGGGCGTTTACAGCCGCCAGTTACCCCATCCAATCTACCAAAGTACAGCCTCATCCACTACTAAAGTGCAGGCCTCATCCACTACTAAAGTGCAGTTAACATACATAAATAAACAAGTTAATAAACCAGTGCGACACCGCTACATAGTGGGTCCGTTTGCTGAAATAGTTCTTGTTAAGGCTTTCACCCTAGCTCCAGCCATGGCCTTCCTCGAAGGGCAATGGTCTCCCTCGAAGGTGGCTGCAAAAGGAAACTGTTCAGTATTCATATGTGGACTATTAAACGTTGCCCCCTGTAGAAAGTGTCAGTCCATGTGAAGGATGCCAAATCAGCAGCTTTCATAAGCATTGCTTGAAACTGGTTTCACTCCTTTCTGTTCGATCACTTCCAACACATTGAATTGGTCCCTTTCACCTGCGAGCACGTCTAACATACTTGTGACTTGCCTGGAGGCCTCCCACTTACACCTCTGATATCCATTCTCTAAGTTCCATCGTTTCCATTCTGGAATCCTTGGTAGCCATTATCTCTCATAGGCAGATGACTCTCAACTTTGCATGCTGCCCATCTTTTCTGGCAACTGCCTCAACATAATATCACACTGGATGTTTCACAACTGGCTCCAACGCCAACAGGACAAAACACAAAGTTGCTTTTTTGGCACACCCAAACAACTTTGGGATCTCCCTACTTCCTTGCGCTTACCTGATTTTCTTCACCAATCCAGTGTGTGATTTCTTCACCAGTATTCGACCAACACAATGTGTGACTTAGGTTTCTAGGTGAATGTGGCCTTATCTTTATACCTCAAATTCCCAAACCAAACCAAAAAGACCTGCTTCTTTCAGTTAAAAACATAAACCTTTTTTTCTGGCTTTCATTCTTCAAGCTCTAAGTCTCATTGTTGTAGGTCTTTTAATTAACTCTCATGTGGACTATGGCCAATACTCCTGTGCCGTCTCTTTACAAAGCACATACTACCCAGAGGATTCTAAGCACGGACCCGGGGATTTAACCTGTACTGTTCCACGTCCTCTTGCTTCCAAGGCGAGCGCGTTGCCCCTGAGCATATCCTCCGAGACAATATACGTGTTTGTTTTGTGTGTGTTCGTGTCCTTTGTGAGTTTCCCGTAATTAAAAAAGAAATATGTCTTTTCCATTTGTGTCCCATTATAAGATATAAAAAAACTGTGATCACCCACTCCGGATGAAATCACCTCTGATTTTGAACACTCTACTTTCAGCATCCGCGGTTTGATACCCCTTTGCTTTGCAAGCAACATTGCCAGGATGCATTTCAGACCATTTTGAGTGCTAGATAAATGGTCCCACACTCACTCACACCAATGCACAGAAAAAGTGTGGTATGCAAAGCAGCCTGACTTATTTATAGTAGTCCTAGCAAACATATTTTAGAAAGAAGAAGAAGAGGAAGAGGAAGAACAAGAAGAAGAAGAAGAAGAAGAAGAAGAAGAAGAAGAAGAAGAAGAAGAAGAAGAAGAAGTGCTTCGTGCCAGATGCCTCCAGCTTCTAAACACTCATCCAGAATGTGTTTCTATGTACTGCATGTGAGCTGCGCATTGCATCACGTCGTCCATTCCCTCCACCTATTACAATCTAAAAAATATATGGGGTTGTCTTCACAGACGGATCCCGCTCTCACCTGTGTGAAACGGAAGATCCTGCCAGTAATGCAGTCAATTGCTATGCTGTTAACTACAGGTTAAATGCTCATTCTATTCACACAGTAGCTAGTATCAAGGAAGTGAAGGACCTGCATAGTGCTTATAAATTGAGTGGCTGAAGGCAGACCTGGTTAAGGAATTTTTGATTACATCAGTAGCGTGTTTACAACTGCAATTAAGCCACTAACTGTCAAAAGACTGCTTTGAAAAAACACTGGCAGGCATGTTTTGGGTGGGAATGGCCATAGGGATTAGAATGGCCATGGGCATTCAATGGGTAGGCAAATAACCAAACAACACCTACAAGCTGTGTGTCTCTCTTCATATGCAATTTCTCCCTAGCTGTACTCAAATTCAATAGTTTTGGTGTTTAGGTGTTGCAAAAGGCACCTTAATAGTCCAAACTAATAAGGACAACCATTTTCCAAACTAATAAGGACAACCATTTGTGGCCCAGGGAACAATAATGAATTCATATTGGATTGGAAGTGATAGCCCATGTTATCGGCCCAAACAAAGTTATCCTCCGTTCCAGTCCCAGCAATGGGGGATGAAGGCCATTGCCACCCCGGATTGCAAAAGTGGTAATGATTTTTCTTCCTACACCGGGACGTGCACGGCATCCCACTGCAGGAAGGAAAATGCTATCCCAAGATGGCCATCATGGAAAGGGAAGGTGGGGCTCTCTACACAGCCCCTCTTCCCTTTCCATGGCGGCCTGCAGAAGGTGAAGTGAGAACCCTATGAACATATTACCACAAGCACATTTTATTTCCCTTTCAAATATATCCCAATTTCAAAAACTTTTACCACATAGCCGGTCCCTGGTGGACATAGCCACTTTATCCCCATTGGTCATCCCTTGTGTTCATGGCCAGTAGCAAGATTGTCCAGGTTATGACCTTATGCCATGACCTGGACAATCTGGCCACTGTCCAGGGCCACAGGCTATTCCTCAGTCACCAAAGGTATATCACAGTTTTTTGTACCTTCATTATGACACTTGTCAAAAAAGAAAACACAGACACATTTGCAAAACCATGCTTTCAGGTCCTTAACAATGCTCCTTGCATGAATTTGCTGGAAATCCGCCCACGTTTTATTTTTTCAAAAGTGTCAAAATGTGTGCACATATAATAGTCATATAACTAAGCCCCCAATTGACAACCCATTCAAGGTTCAAGGTTGGGTCTCTAATCTGTCTGAAAAGTCTTGTCTACATTCATCAAACGGCAACAGTTATAAGCCATTAAAATGTTTTGACTCCCCCCTCTATTTTTGCCCCCTCCTGACAAAATCCCACCAAACTATGTAAAAACATTTACATCTAAAATAAATCTTTTTGCAAACTTGTGTGCACATTCGTCAAATGGCACCACATTAATAAACCTTTAAAATATTTTGGGATCCCCTTTAATTTTGTTCCCTCTTGACATAACAGCACCATTCTTTTGTAAACCATTCATTGAGTGGCGCCAAAGCTATAAGCCATCCAAAAACTGCTTTTCACCAACCCTGTAATGCACAAATAAGCATAGGTGCCCCCGAACATCTAAGATGTTCTCGGACATCATAGGACTGTCCCGGACTCGTGGATATCTGTCACACCGCGGCCGTGGAAACTCTGGGCAAGATGGAGGCGGTGTTGAGTCTCTACAGCGGTCCGCCTGACGGTCTAGTCGTCTAGGACCGGCAGGTATAATAGGAGACCACGCCCCCCTGCAACTTGCGTTGCAACTCGCTTTGTTAGTCTCCTGACTTTCGTCTGCTTGCAGTGCCCCGTCAAGCGAATCTTATTACTTTTGCTTCATCTGTTATTTCGCTATCCTTAGCGTCTTGACCGATTTTTCTCTACTTCTGTCAGCCCTCGCTTGATTCCTCTTCTCTCGTTCCTCCCTGTTGTACCTGCTTGGATTTTCTATCTTTCTTTCGCGGTGTGTTCGGTGTCAGCTGACCCGTGCTACTCCCGCGCCGATTACTCTTTCTCTCTCTGACGCTCGCTTTCCCTCTCTGTCTATCCCTCTTTCATTCTTTCTTTCTCTCGCTCTTCCGTTCTCTTTCGCTATCGCTCTCTCTCTCTTTTCCACTCTCCTTCACTCCTACTCTTTCACTACTGCTCTCTTTCGCTCTCACGCTCACTTTCCCTTTCTCTCTCGCACTCGCATCCTCTCTTTCTCTTTCGCGCTCACACACTCTCACTCTCTCACGCTCGTAGCCTCTCGTTCTATTTCCTCTCTTACCTTGGTCCAGGATTCTTTTGCGTCTAACTACTCCTTAGCCTCCGGTTGGATTTTCTCTTCGCTTCCCGAGAGTGGCCAAACCCTCATCTATAAGGATCAAACCTTGAGCTTGCATTTACAACTGATACCGGACTACGCCAGCCTCTCCAGTCTTCACATCGGACATATCAAGAGCCCCAATTGAAACACAGGGTTTTTTCTGCCTTATCAGGCTTTTTCCCTGTTTGAGGAGCGGACTCCCCTGGGTCCACCTGACTGCCAGATCTATAGGCGGGCAAGGTGGCCTCGGGGGGAGACCGCCCCTATCTCTTCGAACGAAGGAAGGGAAGAAGGACTATTCAGTCAAGTGAAGAAAGAGAAAGTCTACAAACGGAGAGAAGAAGGAGACCGAAGTCTTCAAACCCTGCTGAAGAACCAGGTGAGGAGTCTCAGGGGGCAGGAACTTTTGCACATTGTGACAGATTGCAACGCCCAACTACCGGCATGGCCTCCTTAGAACAATTCCAGGAGATGGTTACAGCTATTCAGGGCCTTCAGGCCGAGGTACAGAATCTCCGGACCGAGAACGCTAACTTACGCCAACAGGTTGCGACACGAGAAGAATCCCGAGGCGATCTACCTCCTCTGACCTTTTCTTTTGGGAAGTACGATGGTAATCCGAAACACCTAAAGGAATTCCTGAATGCCTGTATGGTTTACTTCACTTTTCGGCCCAGGGCATATGAATTGGATAGAACTAAGGTAGGGTTTCTTGTTTCCAACCTTACGGGTAACGCTCTGGCTTGGGCAACCCCACTGATAACACTCGCAGACCCTGCGCTAGCGGATTACGCTCAGTTCACTCAACTGTTGTGTGCCAGGTTTGAGAGACCAGAAGTCCAATATTCTTCTTATGAAACCCTCCTAGATCTCCGTCAAGGCAATCAAGATGTACAGACTTATGCCTCTACCTTTACCAAACTGGCCACAGACTCCGGATGGCCAGATTCGGCTCAACAGACCCTTTTTCGCCGAGGTTTACAGGATGAACTCAAGGATGAGCTGGCCAGAATGGCGCGTCCTACCTCCTTCCAAGAGTTGGTGACTTTATCCCTGCAACTGGAGTACAGATTGCATGAACGAAGGTTGGAAAGAAGGAGATTCAGACTCCATCCCATAGGAGGGAATCCCTCGATAGGTTCTCCTAACAGACCACAACAGGAAGAGCCTATGCAAATAGGAACAACCCGAGGTCCTTTGAACCCTGAGGAACGCAAGAGACGCAGAGACCTGGGTCTCTGCATGTACTGCGGATCTTCGAAACATTTGCTCCGAACCTGTCCAGATGTGCCCCCGAGACGTCCGGGAAACGCGCCTCCCCGGTCTTGAGCAGGGAAAGGAACCGGGCAGGATCAAGGAATCCCTGCAATTCTACTCACCAGGATCCCTCTGCGGATAACAACAGTCTTATGGTGTTTTCTGTGCGTCTAACATTTGAATCCTCCCTATCTGTTGAAGTACTAGCTATGTTGGATTGTGGTGCGGCCGGTAACTTTATTGACATCCAGTGGGCTCAAGAACAAGGCATACCCCTACGTCAGAAGGCCTGCCCTTTGCCTGTAGAAGGAGTCGATGGTGTACCCCTTTCATCCGGTCCCATCATTAAGGAGACAGTTCCGGCTAACATGTCTTTGTCTCAACACCAAGAACGGATTGTCTTTGATGTTATAAGAGCAGCCCATTTCCCAATCATCCTAGGCATACCCTGGCTACGGAAACATAATCCCAGGATTGATTGGTCCGCAAATACCGTCTGTTTTTTGTCACAGTATTGTTCAAAGGAATGTCTACCACAACCCTCTCCTTTGATGAAGAAGGGGAAAGCACAATCGACATGCACTACAGTGGTCCAAACGATTCCACCGCATTATCAGGAGTATGCTGAAATCTTTGAAGACAGGCTACCTCGTTCTTTACCCCCACATCGAGCAGAGGACTGCGGTATCGACCTAAAGCCCGAGTCATCTGTTCCTTTTGGTCGTATGTATCCTATGTCCCTTCCGGAAAGAAGAGCCTTGAAGGAGTACTTGGATGCCAATCTGCAAAACGGTTTAATACAAGAATCCCGTTCCCCAGCAGGAGCCTCAATGTTCTTCATTCCCAAGAAGGGAACCACTGAATTAAGGCCGTGTATAGACTACCGTGGGCTGAATAGCATGACCATCAGGGATAGGTACCCCATGCCTCTCATCAAGGAGGTACTTGAAGCTGTGGAAGGAGCCTCTATCTTTACAAAGTTAGACCTTCGAGGAGCCTATCATTTGTTGAGAATAAGGGCAGGAGATGAATGGAAGACGGCATTTAGGACTCCCATGGGACACTTTGAGTATCGGGTAATGCCCTTCGGACTAGTGAATGCTCCTGCCGTGTTCCAAAGGTTTGTTGACAAGATCTTCTCAGACATGTTATACATCTCTGTGGTTGTCTATTTAGACGATATTTTGATTTTCTCTTCCTCCCTCTCTGAACATCGAAGACACGTCACGCAGGTCCTTCAAAGGCTGAGAGAACATCAACTACTGGTCAAACCTGAGAAATGTGTTTTCGAAACCTCTTCAGTATCCTATTTAGGATTCATCCTTTCTAAGGAAGGAGTACAGATGGATTCGGAGAAGGTTAAGGCAGTTCTCCTATGGCCTACTCCCAGGAATCCCAAGGATATTCAGAGATTTCTGGGACTATCTAACTTTTACAGAAGGTTTATTCCCAACTTCTCGGATATTGTACTACCAATAACCCGTTTGCTTAAGAAGGGTCAGAAGTTCGATTGGGATAAGGAGGCGGATCAAGCCTTTCTCTTACTTAAGAAGACTTTCACCACCGCTCCCATCCTAGTGCAACCAAATCAGTCTCTTCCTTTTGTGGTGGAGACGGATGCTTCCGGAGGTGCCATAGGAGCTGTTCTCCTACAAGCAAGCAAGGATGGAGCAGAACATCCGGTGGCCTACTATTCCAGAACTCTTACACCGAGTGAGAGGAACTACTCTGTTCTGGAACGAGAATTACTGGCTATTCGTCAGGCATGTATAGAGTGGAGACATTTACTGCAGGGGGCTGCCCATCCCTTTCTGGTTCGCACGGACCACCGGAATCTCAAGGTTTTGCAACAGATGGAATGCCGTAATTCTCGTCACGCCCGCTGGGCGTATTTTTTCTCCCAGTTCGACTTTGAAATAACCTACCTTCCAGGAAAGGAGAATACCTTAGCTGACGCTCTGTCCCCCAGTCTGGAGCCCAAGGAAGAACAGAGCCTGGGTGAGATACTTCCTGGTAAGAGAATCTTAGGAATTATCAATTCCTTCATACAAGAAGTTGAGCGTTCGACTAATTTCCCTGGTGTCTCTTCTGACCATAGGACCAGTATGGAAAGGAGAGGGAAACTATTCTTTCATCAAGGATCACTGTATTTACCGTCTGAGAAACTTCAGACACAAGCCTTATTCTGGTGCCATGATCTCCCTTCGGCAGGACATAAGGGCCAAGAAGCAACCCTCCATCTGATATCCAGATATTTCTGGTGGCCGACTATGGACCAGGACGTCAGAACATACGTGAAGGCTTGTCCGGTTTGTGCGGCCAATAAACCCATTACTCATCGGCCCATGGGGTTACTCCAACAAGAACCTCTACCATCACAACCCTGGGAACACATTTCCACTGATTTCATCGTGGATCTCCCTCTTTCAATGGGATCAACGGCTATCATGGTTACGGTGGATACTTTGAGCAAGATGGCTCATTTTTCTCCCTTGCCTGGCCTGCCATCTGCATCCGAAACGGCTGAAGTTTTCCTCAAAGAAATAGTAAGACTGCATGGTCTACCTCGGACCATAGTGTCCGACAGGGGCTCCCAATTCACATCCCGATTCTGGTCGGCTTTATGTAGTACTCTAGGAATAAAGAGAGCTTTATCCTCTGGTTATCATCCCCAAAGCAACGGACAGACAGAACGCCTAAATTCCACCCTTGAACAATATCTCCGTTGTTTTTGCCATCAGGAACAAGATAGGTGGAAATCCTTTCTAACTCTAGCAGAATTCACCTACAACAACACTGTACATTCGGCAACTGGTTGCAGCCCTTTCTACTTTACCTACGGATATCATCCGAGACATATACCTCTCTTTGGAATACCTCCAACTTCAGTCCCTTCGGTAGATCAACGCCTGTTTGAGCTCCGATCCATCCAGAAGGATGCTACTCAGCAGTTGGAGGCAAGTAGAGCTCGATACAAGAAATATGCGGATAAAAAGAGATCTCAAAACCCCGAATGGGAAGTGGGAACCAAGGTCTGGTTGTCAACCAAATATCTCCCACGTTGGGTTCATCCAGGGAAATTCTCAGCCCGCTTTATAGGCCCTTTTCCCATTTTGTCTCAAGTAAACCCTGTGGCTTTTCGATTACGTCTTCCATCCAGGCTGAAAAGGATTCACCCCGTTTTTCATACTTCCCTTCTGAAGGCTTATCATCCTGATCCCATGAACCGTCATATACCCTCTTCTAAACTCCAAGAACCAGAACCGGAAGAATATGAAGTGGAGAGGCTGGTGGATTCACGTTACCGACATGGATCTCTACAATACCTGGTGCAGTGGAAGGGGTATTCGATCGCAGAACGGTCTTGGGAGCCCAGAAGGCATATTCACGCCCCACAACTTTTAAGACAGTTCCATCGCCTACATCCGGGAAAACCTGGGGGAGAGTCGATGAAGAGAGGGCATACTGTCACACCGCGGCCGTGGAAACTCTGGGCAAGATGGAGGCGGTGTTGAGTCTCTACAGCGGTCCGCCTGACGGTCTAGTCGTCTAGGACCGGCAGGTATAATAGGAGACCACGCCCCCCTGCAACTTGCGTTGCAACTCGCTTTGTTAGTCTCCTGACTTTCGTCTGCTTGCAGTGCCCCGTCAAGCGAATCTTATTACTTTTGCTTCATCTGTTATTTCGCTATCCTTAGCGTCTTGACCGATTTTTCTCTACTTCTGTCAGCCCTCGCTTGATTCCTCTTCTCTCGTTCCTCCCTGTTGTACCTGCTTGGATTTTCTATCTTTCTTTCGCGGTGTGTTCGGTGTCAGCTGACCCGTGCTACTCCCGCGCCGATTACTCTTTCTCTCTCTGACGCTCGCTTTCCCTCTCTGTCTATCCCTCTTTCATTCTTTCTTTCTCTCGCTCTTCCGTTCTCTTTCGCTATCGCTCTCTCTCTCTTTTCCACTCTCCTTCACTCCTACTCTTTCACTACTGCTCTCTTTCGCTCTCACGCTCACTTTCCCTTTCTCTCTCGCACTCGCATCCTCTCTTTCTCTTTCGCGCTCACACACTCTCACTCTCTCACGCTCGTAGCCTCTCGTTCTATTTCCTCTCTTACCTTGGTCCAGGATTCTTTTGCGTCTAACTACTCCTTAGCCTCCGGTTGGATTTTCTCTTCGCTTCCCGAGAGTGGCCAAACCCTCATCTATAAGGATCAAACCTTGAGCTTGCATTTACAACTGATACCGGACTACGCCAGCCTCTCCAGTCTTCACATCGGACATATCAAGAGCCCCAATTGAAACACAGGGTTTTTTCTGCCTTATCAGGCTTTTTCCCTGTTTGAGGAGCGGACTCCCCTGGGTCCACCTGACTGCCAGATCTATAGGCGGGCAAGGTGGCCTCGGGGGGAGACCGCCCCTATCTCTTCGAACGAAGGAAGGGAAGAAGGACTATTCAGTCAAGTGAAGAAAGAGAAAGTCTACAAACGGAGAGAAGAAGGAGACCGAAGTCTTCAAACCCTGCTGAAGAACCAGGTGAGGAGTCTCAGGGGGCAGGAACTTTTGCACATTGTGACAATATCTGAGAAGAAACACACCAGTTTCTGGGCTTTTTAAGGCCATATCCCATCCCATCCTCATCACCCCTCAGCTACCCAGAGATTGTTTGATAAGTTTGACAAATGCAATGTTGGGTTTTTTAATATATTTTTACTGCGATGTTCGCAGACAATGGGCACTGTCCGCGAATCCAAATTGGCAGGAGTTTTTAAAAAATATCACGCACTTCACGCTTTTCACCATCTATCAGTGCGTGCGCCCATTGTGCGGGGACCTCACATTGTCCTCTGGACCAATCAACAGCCTGTCCGTGGACAGAAGAGTGAAGTGAGTCCGCGTACCGAATCCAGATATCACTAATTGTTTGTTACCTACTTTTTGGTCATTTTTTAAAAAACGAATGGACTGATTTACATTAAATTTACAAAAGGACACTTTCCGAATAAAGCTTCCACTCCTGCCGCATATTTGGTGAAAATCCATCTAGCGGTTTGGGCTGCAGACGCGAGCAAAATTGTGTTTCCATTGTGTCAATTGGGAAAACCAAACATTTTGGGACCCCCCTATAACTTTGCCCCCTTGACGAAACCTCATCAAACATTGCAGGATCAATCTGACGGGGCCATATACTTTTTTTGCAAAGTTTAATTCGGGAGGGGCGAAGTTATAAGCCGCCCAAAAAGGGCTCTTCCTATGGGTCGAGCAACTTAACCATAACTACAGGGCCGCTACCGCAGGCCCTGTAATTTATACACAGACATGTATGCTAAGAGAGCTGCTACTGTGTCCCCATAAAGATCACACCTGTTAATGAGGGAAACTTACAATGAAAAAATACTTTTTGGGGAAAACAGTTCAGTGCGTAATTTACTGTAGTAATAATTTCTTGTATTTCAATCTTAATAATGAATGTTATAGAAATAATGTATATACACTGAATCATTTGAAAGCAATTATTACAGATTTTTGCAAAACTTTTTTTGCTGTTGAACTAACTGCAGGGAATGAGTTTGTTCCTTGGATCACAATGCTTCTTTCTTAAATTGCATCTTCAATACTATACATATTAAGTAAATTAGTTGCAATACATGTGACTCAAATACTATATTTTCATTGTGCAACAAATTAAAATGACAATAATTAATTAATTCAATTGGAATTAACTTTGAATAGATACTTTCAATTAGACTGGCTGACACGTGTTTCATAGATTTACAGATTGGGGTATACTGATTATGTGCTTCTTCATAGCCAAAGGGTCTTTACTCCGTCGTCCCATATTTGTTTTCTTTTCTTTCAATATGCATAACTTAACAAATAACAAAAATCAGTGATCACAATTATTATTTGGGAAAATAAGAAAACATATATATGTTTAAGTTAGTTTTTGGCGCTGTATAGCAACACTGATACCTTTATACCAAAAAGCAATATTTTCGAAGATTACCATCAATTTACTTTTAATTGTACCATGTCTGAAATATTTCCTGTAGCCTCCCCATTACATCAATACATATATACATATTTGAAAATATCATAACCTATGGAAGAACCCGATGTACTTACTATAAATATATACAAAAAATGTGTTATGATTCTACATATAGATGTTAAGTCTCTCTTGTGCTGTTAACTACAACATCTCATTTACCTTAATGTTTGTTCGGAGCTTCTGTGATGAATCTGATGGAGTCACCAATGATTCCCCAGCGGTGACCTCCTCCCATGTGGCCAGGCAACGGCAGCCGCTACCTGATCTTGGCTCTGGGGGCGGCTATAAGAGGGAGGATCACATGGAGGGAGACAACCTCCAGGGAGATGTCATAACTTCATCGGATGAGACATGGTAGCCCCCATTTTCTCTTGAAAACATCCCTCCCATATCTAACACTCTAATGGCCTATTGTGATAAATCCAGTCCTTATCCAGTCCTTATCCCATTAATAATATGGAAATCACTTTCTTGCATTTAAGACTACTGGAAATGTGTATTCAAGTGTTCCAAATAAATTCTCAAAATTGATCTATATCTCCCACAATGACCAAAGATTAATCGAACAGTATACAGCGAGAAAGACCACAAGCCCAGTGAGTGCTCTAGTGGTTGCTCACATACACCTGTGCCCAGAAGATTTGGCCCCTTTTGGGTCTTTCTCCTTCTGTAATGGCTTGGTAGGCAAAGAATGATGGTCTGGAGGGTTGCCCAGAACAATGGCAGGGATTAATATTCATACTAAACCTTCCAGCCATCACTCCTTGTTTTTGCTTTGTCACCCCGATTGGGAAGGGTATGCCAAAACGTGGGTCCCGTGCCTGCTGGGCCTAGAGACCCAAGCTACTCCTCACTGATGATGCCCAACAAGGCCGAAACATGTGTGAGGATGCTTGTGGTCTCGTGCAGAAGGGATGTGACCTAGCAGTTCAGTTGGACTGCCCCTTTTGGGGTGGGTCCAAGCCAGATTTGCATATGGTCTGTCTCCTTCTATAATGACTTGGCAGGCGAATAACAATGGTATGGAGGGTTGCCAGAACAATGTCATAGGTTAAGATTCATTCTAAAGCTTCCAGCCATCATTCCTTGTTTTACTTCAGGAAATTTAAAAGGCAAGTGAAGCAGGGAATTGAAGTCTGCTGGCGGTAGGAGAGAACTGTGTCTCTCTGTGAAAGTGAAGGAACCGAAAGGTAATTACTAGGCGTGGTGGGGCCAGGGGGCTCACAAACGAAGAAGGAAGAGGCTCTCCAATAAAGACACACTGTAGGAATGCCAGGAGCCAATGAGAGACCTCTGATCGTTCACCGTTGACAGAGAGCAGTGCTTTACTTACCGGAGCCCGGAAAGAAACAGATGTGTCAAGTGAAAGTCATGGGAGACGAAGGAACCAAAAAGAAGCAGTCATGAGAAGGAAGTAAGTGTGTGGAACCCACAGGCCCTGGAAGGAGAGTGTACTAGGCAGTCACAAGTGTGTGACCCCCAGAAGCCCTGGCAGAGTGTATACCAGGCAATCACAAGTGTGTGAAAACAGAAGTCCTGGCAGGAGAGTATGCCATGCAATCACCAATGTGTGAATACAAGAATCCCTGGCAAGAGTGTATATACCAGGCCTGTATGCAATAAAGTGGTCCTAAGAAGAAACATCAGGACTGAAGAAAGGATTGTGTTGATTAAAGAAACAAAGAGGTCCTAAAAGGGAATATCAGGACTAGAAAAGAGGTTATGTAAACCAGTAGAGGAGAAGTAAAACCCTGGCAGAAAACCATAGCAGGTCAACTGAAAATACAATTGCAAAGTCAATCCATTTGTACATCAATTGCTGTGACCTTAGAAAGACACAAATAACTGTTATATGTGAAACTTCTGAGAGCAAAGAGGAATCCAGGGGAAGGGAACTACCCTCTGGAACAAGGACATCTATCCCAGAAGAACATTTGTGTTGGAGCCATGTATTCTTTTTTTTGTGAAAACTTTTCTGCGCCTTCCAAGGTTAAAGACATTTCCTTTTCACCTTAGAGTTTAGTTTTAGTGTGAGTGTCAGATTAGGACTTTGTACACAGTCCGGTATTGATTTTGACATCCTGACACAGACAGATCCTTAGTTTTGGTTTTGGTATGAAAATTCCTCTTAGAGCAAGGTCAGCAAGGCTTTTTCCCAACCCCTTATAAAAGTCAAACTGAAAATACGGTATGTGGAAGTGAAGCCCTAGTCAGGAATGCGCACAACTGGATTATCATGAGAGGAAGTAAAGTAAAATTGTGGTTGAGCTGCTGTCGTGTAGGTAGTGAGATGATCTGCCACTATCACCTTGAAGTATATCAAATTATTGTGAATTACTATCTACACAGGCTGCGCTTGGTAACCAACGTAAAACCACTGATGTGCAAAATTTAAACATGAATGATGGGGAATTAATCACAGAAATATTCTACTGGTTTATTAGTAACAAAGAGCAAAGTTGTTCATTCACAGGTAAAGTGTAACACATTAATTGTGTTGAATGAATCTGAACTTGGATGAATTACACAAAGTATTTTTGTAAAAGGAAATGCCAAGCGAAAGTCATACAATGTGTTGAGTACTTCAACAACCAAAACTTGAATATATCACATTATTTGGAATAGGCTTAATCAATAAAACACCCACAATTTATATGCAATTGCGCAGCGTATTGGTTGAGTACTTCAAAAACCAAAACTTAAATGGATCACATTGTTTAATCTGAACTTGGATGAATTACACAAAGTTGTTGAGTACTTCAAAAACCAAAACTTAAATGGATCACATTGTTTGAAATAGGCTTATTCGCCAAAACACACACAATTTATATGCAATTGCGCAGCGTATTTCACATTAAAGAAAAGCCAAGAATTTGCCAAAACATGCCAACACGTGTTTCAACCAAAGAGGTCGTCCTCAGGGCATACAAATGTAGTTTACCATTTGCATTAATCTATAATTATTGAACCTTGGCTTGAAATCGAAACAACCAACGTCAGAGG
This sequence comes from Ambystoma mexicanum, assembly GCF_040938575.1. Classification (NCBI taxonomy): domain Eukaryota; kingdom Metazoa; phylum Chordata; class Amphibia; order Caudata; family Ambystomatidae; genus Ambystoma; species Ambystoma mexicanum. Next base: position 1,130,236,919 of record NC_090929.1, on the reverse strand, counting down.
TAGTGGGTCAAAAAACAAGAAAAAACAGGAGAGAAAAGAGAAATAAAAAGAAATAAAAACATACCGTTAGAAATAATATATGCAATTGATTGTTCTATTTCCTAAAATAGGGATAAATGAATCTATCCATACCTTAAATATGATTGAGGTTTCCTAATACTTGATTCAACTTTCAGTAGTTGAGAGATTTAGTGATTTCTACATGCTTGACTGGACAGGGTCTGTAAGTTATAAAGACTTGGTATAATATGGCACATATTTTAGTTCAAAAGTCTGCATTGCTAGTAAGTTGTATAATAATAACATCTAATTTGTGAAAAGTATGGAAACTATAATTACCAGTCTTGCAATCAAGTGGTAGTTGTCGTTCGACTGATATGCCGCTGTTGCAGTATAATTGAAATGTAACGCACGTTTTTAGCGTGCCTTGCCTTTAAATTCGGCCGTAATCTGTAACATGGATATGACAGCGTATTTAAACACTTGATATAAGGAACGTGCTGCATAAGCTTTTCGTTTGGTACAGTTAGGGCGTAGAACTGGCTTACCGGCATACGCTCCAAAAGTTGATGTGCTCAATGGCCGGTTGTTTCTCAATACTGAAGGCATCGGCACAATCCGGGGGTTACTATAGTAACCTTCCCGGGTTAGGTCAGGTGATGTAGTCATCTGACCCGGTTGCTTGGATACTCCTTACAAGCCGGAAATACATAAAACAGACATTTGAGGAAAGCTTCCTATGCGGAAGCTCATTCATTTACGGCAATATTTTTGCAGCGACTTAATTACATATAGATATTTTGATGTTAATACTGTGTGCAGCTTTGACATCAACAAAAAGAAAACTGAAATAATCCGTACTAATTCTAATCCTATGTTAGGTGCGGATATTGGATAGTTGGTGCTAAATATCAACCTCAATTAAGAAATCGAAATAAATGTGGTGCGCTCGAATCAGCGTGCAGACATGCAAATAACTGCCGGTTGGGCGGTTGGGACAAAAATAAACAGTGACTTCTCACAGAGTGGGGTCACTAGGCTGAATATAAATGCCTCGGGCATAGTCGGTAAGCTGTATCGTTTTGCATGGGTTTGATTGTCTGTTTTTTAGCATTAAATTCGTACAAATTATAGAAACACATTCAATTCATGGTCTTGGTTCAAACCAAGTGACAGGCAACGTAATTTACAAATCATTCTTGCTTCCTGTTGTCGTAGGGTCAATTCTCTGTTACCACCTCTCGGATGTTGTTGGATGTGTTTGAGTCCAATGAATTTGATGTCTTTAATATTATCCAGTTGATGATGCTTCTGCCAATGGGAAGCCAAAGGAAGTCTAATATCCTGGCTACTAAGATTGTTGAGGTGTTCTCGAATCCTGAAACGGACTTCTCTGATCGTGCTGCCAATATACATTTTCTGACATACACATAAGATACCATAGATAACAAATTTTGTACGACAATTAATAAAGTCAAATATTTTGGTTTGAAGTCCATTATGGCAGCTAAAGATTTTTGTAGGTGCTAAAGCATGATGGCAAAAATTGCATGTCCCGCACTTGTAAAAGCCTGCTGGCTTTGTGCTTGTAGTAAGCCAATTTGCCTGTCCAATTGGGTCAGGTTTAAGGAAAGAGGGACTGAGGATCTTCCTCAAAGTCTTTGCCTTGGTAAAGATAATACTGGGTCGATCAGTAATATACGATATCAAATCAGAATCTAGGTGTAAAATATGCCAATGTTTTTTCAGTATATACTGTATGAATTTGTGGTCACTTGAATATTTTGTGATGAAGTTGACATGCTTAGGATATTGTTCGCTGGACACTTTTGTCTTATTTATCAGCAATTGTGGTCTCGGTATTTTCTTGACCGCATCAGTAGTTTTCCTGATTAGTTGAATTGGATACCCTCTTTCCCGAAATCTGTGTCCAATTGACTTACATTCTATTTGAAACATTTCATCCTGGCTGCAATTTCTTTTCGCTCTTAACATTTCACCTCTGGGAATATTTTGGATAACACTTTGTCTATGGCTACTAGTTGCATGCAGTATAGAGTTCACTGCAGTTTCTTTCCTAAAGGTGCAGGTTTCGATGTTGTTTGACACAATGTTAATCTTAAGATCTAGAAAAGTAATTTCTGCTGCATCCATATGTCCTGTAAACTTAATATCAAAGGTGTTATCATTAAGGTAAAGCATAAATGCTGCAAAATCTTCTTTACTGCCTTCCCAAATGGCCAGGACATCATCAATATACCTTTTCCACCTGATAATGTTGTGCTTGAACGGATTATTCTGAAAAATATATTTTTCCTCAAAGTAGGCCATGAATAGGTTGGCCAAAGAGGGCGCATATTTCGCCCCCATCGCAATCCCTTTAATTTGCGAGTAATAGTCACCATTGAAAAGAAACTGATTGTGTGTAAGTGTAAATTCCAAAAAACTTTTAATCATCTGTACATGTGTATAGTGTGAAGCAGAGTAGGTTCTGAAGCTAAAATCAATCGTTTCCAGGGCCAGTTGGTGTTGAATTGAAGTATAGAGGGCTTCCACATCTAAAGTCACTAAATAGTATGTGGGTTTCCAGATAGTCCCTTGTAATATTTGCAACGTATGTGTTGTGTCTTTAATATATGCTGGGATTTCCGGTACCAAGTGTTTAATACTACTGTCTATATAGTCAGCGAGTGCTTCGGTAACTCCTCCCTGTCCACTCATGATTGGTCGAACTGTTGGGAGAGTGAGAAACGGCTTGTGGACCTTGGGTAAAAAATAAATTGTTGGCATAAGTGGTTTGGAAATCGATAAAAACGCTTTTTCATCATCTGAAAGTAGTCCTTGGTGATACCAAAACTGAAGTAAAGTTTGTAATTCTTGTGAAGTTAGTAATGTGGGGTTAGTAATAAGTTTCTCATAACATCCAGGCGTGGTTAAATGTTCCATTGACATTTTAATGTAATCTGATTTATTCAGAATGACAATGTTGCCTCCTTTGTCAGCCTCTTTAATAATGATTGAGCTGTCTTCACATAAATCTTGTAGTGCCTGTCGTTCCAACTTGGTGAGATTCTGTTTCCTACTGCAACAATTTTGTTGAAATCCATCTAGGTGTTTATGAATTTCCTTGGTGATTGCCTTGTAAAAGATATCAATGACATTGTCTCCAGCAATAGGTGGCATGAATTTCGATCTTTTCTTATGTTCCTTAATATCCATATTTCGTTGATGAATGCCGAGTTCTACTTGAATATCACTGACAGTTTTAGATCCCTCTTCCATGAGGTTGGAAAGTAAGTGTATATTTTCTATTTCTTGAATACTTTTAGAACTGGTGGCTGGGAGTTGCTCTAAAGGTCTATACATTTCGGCTTTATTATGAAAGAATTTTTTAAGTTTGAGTTTTCTTGAAAATTTGTAAAGGTCAATTTGGAGTTCAGTCATATCAGATGTAGCATACGGTGCAAATGAAAGCCCATGATTAAGTACAGATTGTTGTAGTGATGAGAGGTGTTTATCAGACAAATTGATGACTAGACTTTTAGTATAGATTTCGGTTTGGTTTTCTTGAAACTGGATCTGGTGAGTCTTTTGTTTGTATCTTTCTCGTCCTCTCCTCCTTGCTCCTCTTCCTCTTCCTCCTCTGAGGTTGTTGGAGTAGGTAGATTTTTGCGTCCTAAAGGGACATTTTTAAGGAATCGGACTTGTTTATTTTGAGAGTTATAGGTAGATTGGTTACCTTTCTTATATCTTTTAATTTCTGCCAGAAAGCCTCGTCTGAAATGACGAGACCCTTCTGCATTAATCTGTTCTCCCTCAATGTTAGGGTTAGTAGTGGTTTCAATTTCTGAGTCTGTGTCAGATGTGACGGGTGACGCTGTAGGCGTGACTATTTGTGATTGGTCCCCATCATATTTAGGTTGATAGGTGTATACTCTATCATTTAGATAGTCCTTTTCATCTCTATAAAATTTCCTGAATTTACGTAACTTGATTTCATCTTGATATTCGACTAAAATCTCATTCATTTTGGCATAGTTTTTAACCTTTGAACTTTCTGGGTTACTCATTTCTGTGATTTCAATTTTTAGTTTGTCAATTTCTTTAAGTACTCGAGTATGCTCGCGTTCAGCATGTATGACCAAAATTTTCATCATATTCTCCGAGCTGGCTGTGATATTACTTTCCCAGTCAGCTGCCAGATCCTGATCATCTTTATGTACGAAGTCGGGGAAAATTAAAATTCTTAATCCTCTCGGTATAATGTCTTGCTGTATATAGTTTTTGAGTGATACTTGTTCCCAATACTTGTTGATTTCTTTTTTGCATAATCTTTCTAATTTAATAAATTTCTGAATAAGCGTTTCTGATACATTAGGTCTAGACTTAAAGGGATTAGTATCTGAGCCCCTAGGTGCAAAGAGGGCAGCACTGTCCTCTTCTCTGTTTTTAAGGTAGTCTGTCATAATGAAAAACAATACAAGTTATTTTCCTAGATTTGGAAACAGTGCAGCAGTCCACAGGGCAAGTGAAACTGAAAATACGGTATGTGGAAGTGAAGCCCTAGTCAGGAATGCGCACAACTGGATTTTCATGAAAGGAAGTAAAGTAAAATTGTGGTTGAGCTGCTGTCGTGTAGGTAGTGAGATGATCTGCCACTATCACCTTGAAGTATATCAAATTATTGTGAATTACTATCTACACAGGCTGCGCTTGGTAACCAACGTAAAACCACTGATGTGCAAAATTTAAACATGAATGATGGGGAATTAATCACAGAAATATTCTACTGGTTTATTAGTAACAAAGAGCAAAGTTGTTCATTCACAGGTAAAGTGTAACACATTAATTGTGTTGAATGAATCTGAACTTGGATGAATTACACAAAGTATTTTTGTAAAAGGAAATGCCAAGCGAAAGTCATACAATGTGTTGAGTACTTCAACAACCAAAACTTGAATATATCACATTATTTGGAATAGGCTTAATCAATAAAACACCCACAATTTATATGCAATTGCGCAGCGTATTGGTTGAGTACTTCAAAAACCAAAACTTAAATGGATCACATTGTTTAATCTGAACTTGGATGAATTACACAAAGTTGTTGAGTACTTCAAAAACCAAAACTTAAATGGATCACATTGTTTGAAATAGGCTTATTCGCCAAAACACACACAATTTATATGCAATTGCGCAGCGTATTTCACATTAAAGAAAAGCCAAGAATTTGCCAAAACATGCCAACACGTGTTTCAACCAAAGAGGTCGTCCTCAGGGCATACAAATGTAGTTTACCATTTGCATTAATCTATAATTATTGAACCTTGGCTTGAAATCGAAACAACCAACGTCAGAGGTAGTGGGTCAAAAAACAAGAAAAAACAGGAGAGAAAAGAGAAATAAAAAGAAATAAAAACATACCGTTAGAAATAATATATGCAATTGATTGTTCTATTTCCTAAAATAGGGATAAATGAATCTATCCATACCTTAAATATGATTGAGGTTTCCTAATACTTGATTCAACTTTCAGTAGTTGAGAGATTTAGTGATTTCTACATGCTTGACTGGACAGGGTCTGTAAGTTATAAAGACTTGGTATAATATGGCACATATTTTAGTTCAAAAGTCTGCATTGCTAGTAAGTTGTATAATAATAACATCTAATTTGTGAAAAGTATGGAAACTATAATTACCAGTCTTGCAATCAAGTGGTAGTTGTCGTTCGACTGATATGCCGCTGTTGCAGTATAATTGAAATGTAACGCACGTTTTTAGCGTGCCTTGCCTTTAAATTCGGCCGTAATCTGTAACATGGATATGACAGCGTATTTAAACACTTGATATAAGGAACGTGCTGCATAAGCTTTTTGTTTGGTACAGTTAGGGCGTAGAACTGGCTTACCGGCATACGCTCCAAAAGTTGATGTGCTCAATGGCCGGTTGTTTCTCAATACTGAAGGCATCGGCACAATCCGGGGGTTACTATAGTAACCTTCCCGGGTTAGGTCAGGTGATGTAGTCATCTGACCCGGTTGCTTGGATACTCCTTACAAGCCGGAAATACATAAAACAGACATTTGAGGAAAGCTTCCTATGCGGAAGCTCATTCATTTACGGCAATATTTTTGCAGCGACTTAATTACATATAGATATTTTGATGTTAATACTGTGTGCAGCTTTGACATCAACAAAAAGAAAACTGAAATAATCCGTACTAATTCTAATCCTATGTTAGGTGCGGATATTGGATAGTTGGTGCTAAATATCAACCTCAATTAAGAAATCGAAATAAATGTGGTGCGCTCGAATCAGCGTGCAGACATGCAAATAACTGCCGGTTGGGCGGTTGGGACAAAAATAAACAGTGACTTCTCACAGAGTGGGGTCACTAGGCTGAATATAAATGCCTCGGGCATAGTCGGTAAGCTGTATCGTTTTGCATGGGTTTGATTGTCTGTTTTTTAGCATTAAATTCGTACAAATTATAGAAACACATTCAATTCATGGTCTTGGTTCAAACCAAGTGACAGGCAACGTAATTTACAAATCATTCTTGCTTCCTGTTGTCGTAGGGTCAATTCTCTGTTACCACCTCTCGGATGTTGTTGGATGTGTTTGAGTCCAATGAATTTGATGTCTTTAATATTATCCAGTTGATGATGCTTCTGCCAATGGGAAGCCAAAGGAAGTCTAATATCCTGGCTACTAAGATTGTTGAGGTGTTCTCGAATCCTGAAACGGACTTCTCTGATCGTGCTGCCAATATACATTTTCTGACATACACATAAGATACCATAGATAACAAATTTTGTACGACAATTAATAAAGTCAAATATTTTGGTTTGAAGTCCATTATGGCAGCTAAAGATTTTTGTAGGTGCTAAAGCATGATGGCAAAAATTGCATGTCCCGCACTTGTAAAAGCCTGCTGGCTTTGTGCTTGTAGTAAGCCAATTTGCCTGTCCAATTGGGTCAGGTTTAAGGAAAGAGGGACTGAGGATCTTCCTCAAAGTCTTTGCCTTGGTAAAGATAATACTGGGTCGATCAGTAATATACGATATCAAATCAGAATCTAGGTGTAAAATATGCCAATGTTTTTTCAGTATATACTGTATGAATTTGTGGTCACTTGAATATTTTGTGATGAAGTTGACATGCTTAGGATATTGTTCGCTGGACACTTTTGTCTTATTTATCAGCAATTGTGGTCTCGGTATTTTCTTGACCGCATCAGTAGTTTTCCTGATTAGTTGAATTGGATACCCTCTTTCCCGAAATCTGTGTCCAATTGACTTACATTCTATTTGAAACATTTCATCCTGGCTGCAATTTCTTTTCGCTCTTAACATTTCACCTCTGGGAATATTTTGGATAACACTTTGTCTATGGCTACTAGTTGCATGCAGTATAGAGTTCACACGTGTTGGCATGTTTTGGCAAATTCTTGGCTTTTCTTTAATGTGAAATACGCTGCGCAATTGCATATAAATTGTGTGTGTTTTGGCGAATAAGCCTATTTCAAACAATGTGATCCATTTAAGTTTTGGTTTTTGAAGTACTCAACAACTTTGTGTAATTCATCCAAGTTCAGATTAAACAATGTGATCCATTTAAGTTTTGGTTTTTGAAGTACTCAACCAATACGCTGCGCAATTGCATATAAATTGTGGGTGTTTTATTGATTAAGCCTATTCCAAATAATGTGATATATTCAAGTTTTGGTTGTTGAAGTACTCAACACATTGTATGACTTTCGCTTGGCATTTCCTTTTACAAAAATACTTTGTGTAATTCATCCAAGTTCAGATTCATTCAACACAATTAATGTGTTACACTTTACCTGTGAATGAACAACTTTGCTCTTTGTTACTAATAAACCAGTAGAATATTTCTGTGATTAATTCCCCATCATTCATGTTTAAATTTTGCACATCAGTGGTTTTACGTTGGTTACCAAGCGCAGCCTGTGTAGATAGTAATTCACAATAATCCCTTATAAAAGTCTTTAACCAAAAACATGGTGAACTTGTGTCCGAGTTTCATTCCTGACTCTTGAAATTTCTCTTCTTTATTTCTCCAAAAATTGTCTTTTCTTGATTATAGTTTTGTCCCTTTCTTGATAGACATTTTGTGTTATGGATATCTGCAATTAAATTATGACACAAATTATGTGTCTTTTGACTTATTTTAAAACAATGGAATCATATTTTAGCTGTTATAGTACATGTAATGTCTATATTCTATGTGTGCCTTCCTTACCTCACTTGTCTTGTCAGGCCTGCATTTTCTTTAAGTATTATGCAGCGTCTGCGTGTTTATCTTCCCGCTGTGCCATTTTGAAAACAACTTACATAGGGAGAGTCATTAACATTAAAAGCGAACTGATCTATTTTGAACACCACTTCTGCCATATTGCAAAGTTTGTGTTTATTGTCAATGTTGTATTCTAATCACATGCTTCGCTTCCTACGACCTTATAAACATAAAAAATCGAAATTCTATTTAGAACAGATGTCTATCTGCCATCTTTCAATGTCAATCGAATCTAAACAAAAACAGGGCACTCAAATATTGAAACAGGGGTTATCTCTCACCAACACAGAGAGGCTAATTTTGATGATCATCTAAAAGACATTAAAATAACCATTCACAATACTGCAGACACATGCAGTCTTGCTCTCTGTAGAATCTGCACATAATTACTTTTTAATGTTGTTAGTGTTTTTGGGCACTCGTAATAAAATCTGGGCAGTGTTATCATGTTCTGTTTAGCATCCATGAGCTAGACAAGCCTAGAGTAGTTCCAATCAGCCACTAGACCCACCTAAACAAAGGAAGGACACTAACACAGGCCCCTGTATCATCCCTTAAAAATCCACCCCATATGTAATTTCTTCTTCCTCTAAATACGCTGATCTCAATTTTACATTTACCTGTACCTGCCACTTTGCCCCCAAGACTGCTGTGGCATCCCCTCCCTCCCAGATTGCTGAGCCACCCTTCCTGATGCCGGGGCCTTCCTCGCTCCTGCGTCTATTCGCCCTGCTCCTGGAACGAACCTCTGGCCCCTGCTGATGGCAATCTCCCCCAGCTTCCCTCATGTGCCCTCCTACCACTACTCAGTCTTGCCTCAAGAAACCCAGTCAACCAACCCTGTGCTTCTGTGGCCAGGACCTATGGCGTTCTTCCTCCTGACCCGCTTGCCCCTTTTATTGCCCTACCCAACAGTGCAGGACCAGGATCAGGACCAGGATTATATCGAAGAGTAAAAGGCCCACATTTTATTACGACAAGCTCAAGGTCCTTATGGGTCTGAATATGCCAATAGCCAATAGCCCCAAGGATTACAGCACCAAACATCACCAAACTCTGGTAGGCCATCCCAACCAATGGGAACACCAAAAAGGGTGGCCCAAATCCAGACGTTGTGACAGGACCTGAAGATGCATGTGTTCAACCTGGGTCTCAACCATCACAAGGAATTCGTAGGTATGGGTGGTGGCTCACCACCTCCATCTCTGGACCTCCAGACATGGGAGGTGCAGGCCATTGCAGTCATTGACCTGAGATGACCGGGGTGGAGTTGGAAGAGACAAGACTGAGATGGAAGATGAATACAACAAATTCCTGCATGGTAATGGAAAATTATTTCAGTCTGCACTTTTGCGAGTGGGCAAGACCATTTCTCTGTGGTAAAAATGCACACATGCACTAAAAAGAATTACCCCCACACACACATGTGGCATCCCCAAAGGAAATATGAGGACACCACTATCTTCTCCCCTCCTAGTGCAGCTTTCCCTTGGTATATGGGCAAATGATGTTTCTAAGTCTGTAAACATGTCAAAGGTGAATCCGGATCCCACTCCTATGCCCGAATGCCTCGCCCTGGTACATTATGGTATTTATAGTGTTGAATCTCAAAGAGTCAGCAAAAGGAGATGCACTGGAAGTAACTAAGTCCACTCACCATGACTGCTGTACATTTCCCCATTGATATGGAGTCATCACCTACTATTACAAGTTCAGGAAGCTTGACTACGTGTCCACCACCACCAACAAAGTGCAGATGCTGGGGTTAGCATGTCTCAGGCAGGTGGACAGTTGCAAGAAAGGAACATAACACTGTGTGTTCTCATAAAAAAAAAAAACTCACCAATCACCATTTCCGTGGGCATACATAGTTGGCTGGCAGTAGTGATATACAATAGCAGGATTTCCCTGTAGTAAGAGCTTGATAGCTCTTAACTGCCCAATGAATACCCTCCTTGCATGCAGTACCCCTGTCGTGTGTGGACTTTCCATCCCCTGTCTGGTCTAGTCCAATTAACGTGACTATTCACTGACACCAGACCCCATTGAGCATTATTGCCTCAATCAACTATACAGTCAGTTGACTCCTCTGAATTTAGGGGAAAGGGAACATAGGAGGAAATGGCTGCCCATCAGTGAACTTGTCACAGATGGCACAAGAATCACTCAAAGTTGTAGAGATGGTCAAAGGGTTTATATTTTTCTCTTTGTGGAGTACAGACCCACCCCTCTCTTGTCGTGATATGACCGCCCTCCCTAGCTCAGGTTTCAAAACCCCTGGTTAGTGCTATCTTTTTTTAAAAAAAAATATTTTTTATTTGATTTAGCTGATGAATCAACTTTTCAAATACACTTATTAAATTTCCATATAATCACATAAACAAATATAAAACATGAAATTATATGGTTTTTCATTCTCAATAACTAGTCTAAGTATTACATACAGACTAGAATACAAAGTATAAAACACATATTTCTGTTTAAGAAGTTAGAACATTTTCTTCAGGAAATACTTCATCTAAAAATTGTACTATTGATTTCCATACAGAGAATTTAAGACTTTGAAAAAGCAAGATCCAGATTTCATTATCCTCAGCTGCATGAAAAAGATTTAACTTATTAGATAAATGTTTTACGCGAAGTACATTCAGTTGCGGACAAGATATTATAACGTGTTGTAAAGTTTCCTTTTTTGTTTGATTTTTACAAAATCTACAGAAATTCATATTCAGTGGTAGGATTTTTCTCCTCACAAGTATATCTCTAGTGGGCCACTGATTGAGTCTGAAGCGTAAGTATTTCTTCCTTATTATTGGAGATGGACATTTCAACAAATAGGAAGAGATGCAACGTAATTTTTTATGGCCAAAGGTGAGGGTCCCAAAATCCTTGTAATTTAAACAGATTTCTCTATTTGTTATCCAGTCCCAGTGATAGAATTTACTCTTGGCACGAATTTGATTTTCTAGCAGAAGCTTGATGGTAATGTCTGCCTCGGTTAACATATTTAAAACCAAATTGCGCCATCTATTTGGAAAGTGAGACTTGGATATAGTTAATTGGCGGGCTACCACACTCAACATATTATTAGTTTCAAGATTCATAAGACATTTACTAAAAAAGATGCACATTCGCCACTTGACTCGAGTGGCTAGGGAGATTATACCTAGTTCATATCTTATAATCGGCATTGGTGTGCAATCAGGAAGGCATAACACTTTTCGTCAAAAACGTGTCTCAAGTTTATTCCATACATTATCAGAAAAGTATAGCATTGATTCGATACCATAGGTTAGTATGGGTATTACCTTCTGCTCATAGAATAGGAGTAGATGTTTGTATGCAAATTTCCCAAATTTATGGATCAAGATTTTTGCTTGGGAAGTCAAGGAAACTAATTTTGATTTACATTAATAAGAAATACAGTATTTGTTGTAGTATTCGGGAGTATTATTACTAAATACTTGTATTCTTTTACTATTTCCAAGGGTTTGTCACACAGGGTCCATCTTTTCAGGGAAAGCCTCTGTGGTTTCTTCGAGTTCTTACAAACCATAATCTGTGATTTTTCTATGTTCACTACCAAGTTGTTTTTAGTGACATAGGCTGTTAATGCTGATAAAAGATTTTGGAGTGTTAGTGCTATCAAATGTTAACCCCCTACTGACTGAAATGCTAGCTTGTGCTAAGTGATCTAAATGTTGGCTATCTAAACTCCCCCTGGAACTTCCTAGTTATCTCTACTCCATCCAAAGGTTAAGCTTCTAATGGGACTTTGGATAGTCCCATGCAATTACATTGTTGTATTCAAGTCAGTTCTTACACACCCACTCTCACTTCCCACCTTCTTATCTCACCAGTGCACCCCTCCTCCTGACTCCTCCCACCAATCACCTGGTCCTACGACATTGCACTTCTCCTAGATCTCGCCTCCATCCTTTCATGTTACTCCTCCTTTCTTCCTCCCTCCTCCACAATTCCACTCCCTCCTTCCTGCTTCTACTCCCTCCTCCAGACTACTACTCCTTCCTCCACACTTCTACCAGATGTACATAGCTATCAGTAAAGTAATTGTGTGCTTACTATGTAGATATTTAAACCAGCATGACCAGTGCTTAATTATTATTATTTACAAATTATTAGACTGAAACCTAGCAATATAAGCAAATTAGCCAAGGTCACATGATGTGCCAGTCGCCTTAAATTACTTTATGTTGAACAGCAATATGAGATGTTTAATGATATCCTTACAATGTTCTATTGAAGAAGCAATGGCTCGCCAACCATCTCCCTACTGTAGCAAGACATAATAGTCCTGAGAGCAAACATGGACTGACATCCTTAAAACAGAAGCACCAATGAAGGGATTCCAGGTGGAATGGGACAATGAAGGAAAACATATTTTCACTTAATATACAGACCGCCTGGTCCCCTTGGTACCTTTGAGGAGGATCTGCTTAACATAATCTCGAATAACCTTAAATCCACCTCGCAACTACTCCTACTAGGAGAGTTTAACTTAGGTTTTAATGACCAAATGGATAAAAATGCCACAGATATAGCAAATATACTAAACACACTAGGTCTATCCCAAAAAGTTAATAAACCCACCCACCTAAAAGGGAGAATACTAGATTGGATAGCGGACTATAACTGTTCAGTAACTATCTTATCCATCCTGCCACTTTCATGGACAGACCACTCCTTGGTGTCCTTCCACCTAGCTACTACAAGACCAACCCCATTGGCCCAGTCATTAGCGCCACCATGCGCTACCAGAAGCAAAAAAAGCATCACAGTAGAGAAAGTTATCCCCATGATCTTGCCTACCTTGAATGCTCTGCCAGGAAATCTTGTTCCTAGCATCCTAGTTCAGGAATTCAACAATATCATGCTCACTACCCTGGACAAAATCGCCCCTGTTAAACTTAGACCAAGTAAACCAACAGCCCACTTAAACAAATGGTTCACACCACAACTTAAAGACCTTTGTATCTTAAAAAGAAAAAGTGAAACCAACTGGAGACTTGCCCATCTAGTGAGAATAAAGCTAAACTAACCTCACTTTCCTCATACTACAAGAAGGAAATCTGTCGGGCAAATCGAAACTCCTACGATGAGCGCATCGCTAATTCCAACTCTGGTATGAAAGAACTTTTCTCCATACTCAAAGAACTAGAGTCACCAATAGCTATACCCGATGTTTGCACCAAAGACAAATCTTTGAGCAAAGACATCCAACAAGCTCTAGGAAACAAAATTAACACGCTCCAAAAGAAAATTCAGCAAAAAAAAGATGTACTGAACCTACAGCATTCGCCCAATACCCTCTTGCCCAGTGCCTCACCACTGGCACATAATACTACTTTCTACTTCTCCAAAATGTCTACCTTGGAAGTAGAAAAAATTATCCTGACACTAAAGCCATCGAACTGCAAAGGCGAGCGATATCTACCCTGCTCAATTAATAAAAGATGCTGCCAGAGAACATCTCCTTTTATTACCAAATTGATAAACGCCTCCTTTGCCACAGGCACTATCTCTGCCAACCTCAAACAGTCATTAGTGCTCCCCCGGCTCAAGAAACAGACTCTTGATCCTCTTATCCCTACTAATTACCGACCTATCACCACAGTCCCATTTCTACTTAAAATATTGGATAAAGCTGACTATATCAAAATTCAGAAACACCTTGAACTGCACAAACTTTTAGGTAATAGACAATCTGGTTTCCGTCCACAACACGGAACAGAGACAGCATTAATCGACCTCAAGTCCCAAATAGACGAGCAGAGAGACAAAGGTAAGACAGTACTCCTGCTCCTACTCGATCTCTCCACCGCATTTGATCTGGTCAACCATAAGGTCTTATGCCGACACCTTGATTCACTTCTCCCCGGGAGACATCAAATGGATTGAGTCGTTCTTGAGCGAGAGAACCATGAGAGTCTTCTCTCCCTCAGCAGCTGCAGACCCGACACCTATCCTGTGCGGTGTTCCTCAAGGTTCCTGCGTCTCACCAACCCTTTACAATATCTTCACCAAACCTTTGTTCGATGATCTGGACCATCTGGGTATCACCTACACTAACTATGCAGATGATACTCAGATTCTCCTCCCGCTTTCTGGGGATCATAGTAAGGATACGGGCTGGCTTGGTGAACAAAGTCTATTTTATCATTCAAGCATGGATGGCCACTCACGGACTCTGCTTCAACGACGATAAGACTGAGTTGATAATTTTAGGATCACAGGCCAACATTAAAAAACTTGGCCAAGAATTTTCCTCATTTAATATTGATGGAAACATTATTAAAGTTTCCAAGGAGGTGAAAACCCTTGGGTTCTACTTGTACATTGTCTTTTGACAAACAGGCCAAATCCCTTACCTCCTCCATGACTTACACCTGTAAACTACTCAGAGCTGGTAAGCCTTTCCTATCCAATGATAGTTGCTTGATTCCAGTAAGAGCCTTAATACTCTCTAGAATTGATTATTGCAATGCCTTATACATTGGAGCTAATAAATCCACTATTCAAAAGCTCCAAATACTACAGAATAATGCCCTAAGAGCATCCTTAGGCATAAATAAAAAAAAACATATTTCCTCGCTTAGACGCCACCATAATTAGTTATCCGCGTCTAATAAAATACAATTAAAAACGCTCCCTTTGACTCACAAAGCCCTCAACAACGCAGCCCCTAGCTATCTTACAGACAAACTCCAGAGAAGAGATTCCCTTAGACCCACCAGAAGCGGGAATGGTAACTCTCTTACCATACCGAAGTATAAGCTCACCACTATCGGTGGTAATAGCTTCCCTGTAAAGGCAGCTAAATCCTGGAACTCACTGCCACCAGATCTGAGAGCCGACCAACCCTACTTACACTTTAGAAGAAATTTAATAAAACACATATCGCCACCGACCCCTAGTCCCCCATCTGGCTATGCCTGCTACTGAAGTGACCTACCCACGCTGCTTTAATAGTGTAATAGTGTGTCAACATCTGAAGAACTTGTGCAACATAGTGCAAGCCTGAGCGATACATGGTGGGCTTCACTCTTGCAACCTATATTTCTTGCATATTGCTTACTATTTATAATAGGCCATCCGTAGTCTTGGCTCTTATCTGGTATACTGTGTATTGTGCATATTTTGTATATATTTCGTGTATATTCTGCATATTTTGTAAGCTTAGAAGCAGCCTAGACATTCCAGACACCGCAGACAAGGCCATTCCCAGCTTTGGCTTTTATCTGGTATATTGTGTATTGTGCATATCTTGGATATATTTGTGTATATTTTGTATATGTTTAAGCATGTAAGCATTGTATTTGGTGTACATTTCGCAACTTTGTAAGCTTCACATTTTCATACTGCAGCGCCCTTCTACTTACGAGTCTGGTGCGCTTAACAAATGAATAAACAAACAAACAAACAAACAACAACAAACATACACCTTGCTTATCAGAACTAGCCCCTTTGCAAGCTGGTGAACAGATGTGATCGCAAAACATGTGCAGGATCAAACGATAATTTCCAGGACCCTTTTAGCGAACTTTGCTAAGCTCCAGGAAATTAGCTTCCATCCTAGCCCTTCCACTAGAAGCAACCTAGTGAAAATATAGTTCTAATATCTGAAGGAGAAGGGAAACACTCTCTGAATGGATCATTTTTTTCTTGATTGTTTAACACTGCACTTCTATGTGCCACGGGGAATTCTCTTGATATAAAGGTACTGCATAGTTTCCAAACTATCCATAGTAACTTCATCCACCACCTTACTCTCACCAGTCTCCATAAGGGCTGTTTCCCCCTCCTTTCACACTCCTTCCTCCAACTCTCTCCAAACACCTTCTTCCAGCTCCTGATCCAAACAATGCCCTGCTTCGGTGTATCTCCCACAATGACTGGCTGAGGCCTTGGATTCTTATATGGCCTTGGCCCCGGCCTTACGGACTCTCTTTGAAGAAAGGGGACTCAAATGTGCAGACTTGATACAAGGTGCATGGGAGTTGTAGTTGTTTGAGCCTGGGCTGGTGTCTAGTATCTCTCTAGACTTCAGAAATTGTATCTGCCATTTTGGAGTTCCTATCTACCTCTTGCAGTTTAATTTACTGGTGCAGCTGTTGGCTAGTAGGTCTTCACATGATGATAGATTTCAGTTTTGAGGTGGGGTTTGGTCTTGTTGTCTGCCTTCCAGATTCTTCCGCCAAGGTCATTACCCCCTCTCAGATTTAAGAGTGGCTTCTGCTTCTGAGCAAGGGGAACAATGCATGCAGGTGCTGCGTCTCTGCAGGACCACAGCTCTTTGAATGCCTTCAAGGAAACCACCTACTTGTCCCATTATTTCTACTGGGACACAGGAGGGGGTTATAATTACTTCCATGGTTAATTAGGGGCCAACTCTATCTTGTGGTTAGGCCTTAAATGGCCAGTGGTAAGCCCAGGTTCCCTATTCGCCCAGAGTTGTCCTCACAGTTGGTGGCCCGGATGGTGAGTATAGCTAAGGCAGGCAGTGGTGATTTTTTCTTCCTTTCTCTCAGTGGTAGTATGGGACCTCTGTTGTCCATGTAACAGGCCCTTTCTCTGCTAGTGGCTGTAGTGCAGTACCCCAATGGATCCTCCTTATTGCTCATCTGGAAACACTATCGCTCAGCTTGTGCAGGTCCACAGCCCCCAGGGCCATCATTGTGTAAAGCCTCAAAGCTAAGCAGGGGACTTCATCACACCCTTTAGAATTCTAATGGTATGGAGGTTACTGAAGCCAGTATACCACAATAGTTCATTGCAACATGTATTTAGGAAGAACAGAGGCTGTGCTATCCACTCTCTTTTAAAAAATGGAGGTGCCTATTTAAAGCATACGTCAAACTTATTATTAAGTGCAGAACCATTCAAATAATGTTTTGCAACTGAAATTATTTGAAAAGCAACAATTCCAAACAGTATAAATGCTTAACCACCAACATGTGGATTGAGTAAAGAAATGTTGATGCACAATTTAATTTCAACATCCCGACTGGGGACTTGTATTAACAATGCAGAGGTGGGGTGCTGTTGAGCAACATGAGAATGAGGACCTAAACCTCAGTTGCTCCACTGTGGCCATCAAAGGCGTCGCTAGGGGGGGGCTAAGGGGGCTGTATCCCCTGATCTTTTGGTTGTAGCCCCAGATAGAATCTCAGGAGCTACAACCAAAAGGCTAGCTAGCCCCCAGTCCTGACAGTTCCAACATCAGCATAGCCCCGGGTCTTTTCCAGACCTAGCAACACTCCTGGTGGCCATGTACATCCTGGAGGAAAATATCCTGTAATCAGACAAAATTCTTCTTGCATCTGCAATCGGAATACCATCTCCACATAATGAGCCATTTAGAAGAACGCAGAAATAAGGATATTAACTACTAATCAAACGAACGGAGTGAATCCGGCGCCGGGCCCCATCTTGGTTGAGCCGTGGAAAGGAGATTTCCCAGGACTTCCCAGTACAACTAAAAAGCAAGTAATCACACCAGCGACTTCGGAGTGCACACATGCAGCGGAGTGAAGGCTGGAACCCTCTGCCTCATTGATCGCAGTCTTGCCACTTTAGCGGAGACCACCCGGTATTGCCCGGAACAGTGAAAGGCGAGTGAACACACCAGAGACTGTGGAGTGCACACCAGCAGTGGAGCAAAGGCTGGGAAACCTCTTCCTCATTAATGCTATCTCGCCCCATCAGCCGAGGCCAAGGTAGGACCTCGAAGAGGGAGACCCACAAGGGAGAGCACCATGGTAGAAGGGAGGCGGCAGAGAAGGCAGGGGACAAAATAGAACGCATCTAGTAGTGGACCGCGAGAGAGCCACGGTTAGAACTCTAAGGGGCTCAACACATGGACCGCCCGTGCAGGGTACAACACTGGAGGGAAATCACAAAGACGAATGCGGGTACAGAGAAGGACGGCAGTAAGGCTCAAGGACTCCCACTACACTGTGTGAACATACATAGAGGATATGTCCCCTTAACACCAATATACATTGAAACAAGACAAGTTGACGGAGAACGAGTGCAGCACCCCGCCAGCACATATAGACTGCAGAACGAAGGCAAAAATAATTTGCCACGCGATTAGGAATTCAGCCCAATAGAGAAGGAGACCGGTGAGAGAAGGAGTTGTGGAAACAGCAGGGAAGCCCCAATATAAGAGCAATATCCTAGGGAACAACTGGGAACACTAACAGCCATGGACCTGGGGAACCAACATAGATGGCCCGAACAGGGGGCAGTTTCGGAAGGGATACCAAGAGAGTGAAACATGCGAACGTCCACAGGTGGCAAGGAGGGCCAAAGGACTAGTTTACACTGGGAGAGCAATAACGAGGTAGCATCCCACAGTGCACCACTAAAGACCGGGGGGAAAGAGACAACAATAATTGGCCGTAGCAACAGAAGCAACAACCAACAGCCTACTGCCATACAGGACAAATTAGAGATATAGAGGACGGAGCAGACCAAGAGCCACACATCAGGAGCCAGATTATCTCACACTAGAAGATACAACAGGAAAAGGCCACACCCGACGAACAGTCTATATACCACCAAAAGGAAATTAGCAAAAGATTAACAAAAGACAGCAACAGTGCACCTTCCTAAGATACACCCACAACCTCTTTACACAATGGTAAAAGGACAACAGAGGATGGAAGCATACATTGGTGCAAAACCAAAAACAGCCAAACAGGTCCAGGGCCAACAGGAAGGAGACCCAGGTACGTCAACAGAGACGGGGGGAGTGACACTGGAAAACCTCATGACAGCCATACAAGACACAAGGAAGGCACTTGAAACCAAGATCCAAGAAGTAGGAACAAATGTGTCTTTGGTACGGGGGCGGACTGGGGGAAGATGAACAATAGACTGACGTCAGTGGGACAACGAATAAGCAACCTGGAAGATGTGATGGAATCCATGCGAAATCAAATCCAAGGCCTAGTTGGGGCACCGAAGACCCTCAAAGACAAAGTGGAAGACGCAGAAGGACGCTCCAGAAGATGCAATATCCGGATGATAGGAGTACCTGAGAGGGAAGTTAGCACAGAAAAATTCATATCAGACATTTTGAGGCCCCAGAATCTTTTCAAGATATTTACAGTTGAAAGAGCACGTAGGGTTCCGGGTAATCCACCAGCTCTGGGAGTACCGCCCTGAGCAATAATAGCTAAACTACTCAACTTCAGGGACCGGGATGCAAACCTACAGGTGGCAAGGAAACTGGGGAGCATACAAAAAGATAATGTGCAGATCCTGATATTGCCCGACTTCACACAGGAAGTACAGAGACAGGGACGATCCTTCGATTCAGTAAAGCGAAAGCTCCGCGAACATGGTCTGAGATGCATAATGTTCTTACCAGCAAAGTCACACTTCTTCCTGTCAGCTAAAGGAGCACAGTCCTGGGTAGAGGGTAAATACGGACAAGTTGATAACCCGGTAACACAACAGAACGGTGAGAATCAAAAACGATGAGGAAGCCAAGGAGTGGAAGATAACCAAAGAAAAGATAACAATAGACACTGTTGAACTTTCCGAGAACATGGTATGAGAAACCAGAAACGAGAAATGGGAGCAGAGAAGAGCCAGAATCCGGGGTCAAAACTGAAGGCCAAGCCCCTGACTGGAGTCCCGTAGGCCTCACAACCAAAAAGTGAGGTTAAAAGGTCGAACAGTCTAACCAGTATCTTTTTTGAAGATGTTCAATGACGGATGTCCCCCACAGATTAAAGCAGGAAACTCTTCCTGGGAAACAAATGCAAGGTAATTGAAGAATTAGGGGGGTGGGAACCAGGAGGCAGGGAGGGGAAGGGAGAGCAGGGAGAAGGGGAAAATAAAACGGAAAGACAGCACAAATTAACTGGAAACAATAGTTAGGCAACAGGTCAACGATGCAAAGAATGATCGGCATAACTATAGTTTGGACATTGGTTTATGTTTCAAGAAAACCCAGATGGATAGTAGGTGGTTATAGATGGGGACACAAAGGGCAATGTATATTTATTTTTGTAAGGGGGAAGATTCAGGTGGGGAGTCATTATCTAGTGCTTAGACCCTATACTACATGCCTATTACAACTTGTGTTTGCATGACCTCATCATTTATAACTGCCTATGTACTGCTGGACTTATGCTTGTACCCCTTTGCACACCATCATCAATTGCTTAGTCTTGTTAATCATTTACACTGTATTGAAACATCCTTCAGTCCATCCTGCTGAGCCTTCATATAATGCATTACTAATGTCACCGCCCAATTCTGTTTACATGCACCTGACCGCTCTATGCTACTCCGAACTACCTTAGACTTAATGCTAATACTCCTCCTACACCTGAATTATGGCTCACATTCCTGCCTCGTTCACACAGCGGTTGCTACAAATACATTGGTAATACCCCTACTGCCTCGTATCTCACTAGTATGAACAACCACTACTCCAGTTAGGCCTACTTACTCAGAGTGCGCCACCAGAGTTAGCGGAGTACAACTCCATTGCCTCTGCATTATCATACGCACTGCCTGCTCCCACCACACACTATACCACGCCCATTCCACTCCACATTCACTGCCACACTGCTGCCCACTATATACATCTATCCCCTAGCACATAACTTCCATCTACATTTCATCATCATAACCTCCTTAACGGGGGTACACCCCAACAACCGCAGTATTACGCACACACTGCACACTCCCTGTACGATCTTGAAACACATCTGTTTCATCCTCCTAGCTCCCCTACTCATAACATCCCGACATTACCCAAGGTGCCCCTACATCTGCTACTGGCATACACCTCAGCAGTGATACGTCACCTTCACACACACCCCTGCCCACTAACCCCTACCTGAATTCCCCTGCCTTATGGCTGGAACACTTTGCCGTCAAACCGACACCTAATCAACCATGCACCCTCCACATCAGAAATACCAGACTGAGATCAAGATTCTTGAATTCATCTAGCCTTTCACAGAAGAGGTCACACATCGCACTGAAATCCACACCACCCACACAACCACCTTCTGTCCCAAACACCCCGCCTCTGACCAACACTGACCCCAACCACCTTATGCCGAAGGAAGCTTTGATCAAAGCAGACCAGGTCACTCCCCGCGCACGCTCTGGGTATTGCTGACTTTATCACAACACATGACCTTGATTTCCTTGCCATAACAGAGACGTGGCTCCACGCAGCCTCTGGACCATTACTAGCCCTTGAAATCCCCTCTGGATACACCATTATGAGATGTGATTGCAGCACCAATCATAAAATGTCTACTGGTCTCAGAATCATCCCTAATCTACAGATCCCATCAGCATAACTACTATCAATAAAACCTCCTATCACCCCCAACCAAACAGCTACCCTACACCTTATCTATAGGCCTACAGGACCAGCCACCACCTTCGCTGACGACATTACGTCCATTTTAGCTGACAAAACCAAGACCCAATCCCAGATCATATTACTTGGTGATTTCAACCTTGGCTTCCAAGACCCAAACGATCCCAAAGCTATTGATTTGGCAGCACCCTAACTGACTTGGGCTTCACTCACCACATCCAGGAACCCACTCACTCAAAAGGGAGAACTCTCGACTGGCTAGTCGACTCTAATAGCAACATCAACCTTCAAGATAACTCCCCATGCGCATGGTCAGATCACCATACCATTACCTTCAATATCAAAGCTATCAACCAATGCCTCAAGCAAGACATCACCCCTCCCATTCATACTAGAAACAAAAGGGATATAACACGCGAGAAGCTACTCCCTCTCATTCTACCCATCCTGAACAATGCGTCATCTTCCTGCACTGACCCTACAGCATTAATTGACACTTTCAACCACACCATGCTCCAACCCTTGAACGCCATTGCTCCTATCAAGCTGAGGAAACCTGAACCACGCGCTCACCTTAACTCGTGGTTCACTCCACACTTAAGAGTGCTATGCAAAGTGAAGCGAACCGCAGAAGCCAGATGGAAAGGTCATTCCTCTGAGGCCAACAAAGACAATCTCACCCTAGCGTGGTTAAACTACAAGAGGCTATTTTCCTTGTGAAAAAAGACACTTATAATCAGTGTATCCTGCAAGCGCAATCCAACACCAAAGAGCTCTTCAAAATCTTGAAAGAACATGAAACTCCTATAACCCCACTTGACACCTGTAGCAAAGATAGCATTTGGTGGACAAACATACAAAACAGGCTCTTTGGCAAAACTGCTACTCTCCAGGCCAAAATCAACGCCAAACAAACCAGCCTTCAATCCGATTGCCAGCTCAATCCCCCTCCACACACCACTACACACCCCCCTTCACTCACAAACCTTTCAGCTTCTCACCTTTAACTATAACGGAAGTGGAAAACATTATCAACAAGCTCAAACCCTCAAACTGCCAAGGCGACTCCTGCCCAGCCTCTACCATTAAGGAGGCAACACATGAACTTGCCTGTTTCATCACCACATTCATAAACACCTCCTTCAGCTCTGGTATCGTCCCAGACAATCTTAAAGACGTGTGGGTCATCCCCCTTCTTAAGAAACCCACCCTCGATCCTAACAGACCTTCAAACTATAGGCCTATGAGCATGGTACCATTCTTACTAAAAATGTTGAACCGCACTGCTTACTTACAGATACAGGAGTATCTGGAATCTAAGAAACTCCTTGGCCTCAGGCAATCTGGTTCCCAACCTAAACACGGTACCGAAACTGCCCTTATCGACTTGAAAACTCAGATTGAGGATCTTAAAGACAATGGCAAACTTGCCCTCCTACTGTTATTAGACCTTTCAGCAGCTTTTGACTTGGTCAACCACCAAATCTTATGTCAACATCTTAAATTTGCTGCCAATTTCTCAGACTCCGCCACCTCATGGATCAGATCCTTCCTCGATAATAGATAGATGCAGGTTTTTTCCCCTTTGGCCTCTGCCGAGCCCTCCCCTGTACTCTGCGGTGTCCCACAGGGATCTTGTGTCTCCCCAACACTATATAATGTGTTTACTAAACCTCTATTTGATATCATTGACTATCTGGGCATCATCTACTCCAACTATGCAGATGACACCCAGATAATCATACCTATCACTGGAGACCATACAGCGGACACTAAATCCCTGAACGAGGTCTACCTTGTCATTCAGGCCTGGATGGGCCAACATGAGCTCTGCCTCAACGATGACAAAGCGGAACTCATCATTCTAGGTTCACCTCATCGTCTCAACGTCAAGTCATTCACCATCGATGGCATCCCTAAGGTCTCCAATGACACCAAAACTCTTGGTATCTATCTCGACTGTACCCTATCACTTTCTAGACAAACTAACTCTGTCATCTCAGCCTCCACATACACATGCAAACTCATCACAGCCTGCCGCCCTTTCCTTACCACTCCAAATTGCACCATCCTAGCCGGAACACTCATCATGTCGGAAATTGACTACTGCAATGCACTATATTTAGGGACGAGTCAATGCAATTTAAACAAACTTAAGATCACACAGAACAATGCCATTAGGGCAGCCCTTAACATACCAAGGAACCAGCACATCTCAGACACGAGAAGCAACTTACGCTGGCTTTCAGTAGCTTAAAGAATCTCATTGAAAACGCTCGCACTTACCCACAAGTTTCTTGCTAATCAGGGTCCCTCTTACTTTGCCAGCCGCTTTACACCTCACAAGTCTAACCGACCTCTGAGATCTGCTCAATCCCATTGTCTGTCCATCCCCAGATTCAAGCTGCAGAAAGCGGGTGGAACTAGTTTCCCGGTTTTAGCCACCAAACTATGGAACACCTTGCACGTTCCTCTGAAATTGGAACCATCCTTCCAGGTCTTCAAGTGTAAAGCCAAACAGTGGCTTGCTGTCTGAAACACCCATCCTTTTTATGGCCCTCACTTCTCCACATAGTGTTCAGTCACCCCTTCCAAGGGACTGTAACTCTTACCCAAAACTGTATATACTGCATTCTTATGTAAATATCTTGTACATAAAACCTTGTAGCTTCCTTGTATGCATGCACCTGCCTGTTATTATTCTACTGTGCTTTGTATCCTCTCATGTACTATGTTAACACCTGTAACTGTAACCTAACATAAGCGCCCAGATGCCTTTGGGCCAGGCGCACTATACAAATAAAGAAATACGAAATATGAAATATGTCAAGAAAACCTAAATGTCAATAAGAATAGGAACTTGGAATACAGAAGGTCAGGGCACTAGATCTAAACACTCCAGAATTTTACATTTCCTACGCCGACCAGACATTCAAGTGGCGTTGCTACAGGAGATGCACTTAATCAAGTCTGACCTTGTAGATCTGCGTAAAAGATGGGGAGGCATAGTGGCAGGATCGTCATATTCATCATATTCAAGAGGGGTATTGATTTGGGTGGATGTCAAAATACCACTACAGTTGGAAGCTACCAAAGGGGACACAGAAGGGCGCACATTTATGATATGGGGTAGCTTAGAGGGGAAAAATATTTGCAAACTGAACTCGTACACACCTAACATAGACAATGATGAATACTTCCAAAGGATGGGGGAATTCATAGGCGGAGACAGAGCGTACATTTCTATCTGGGGTGGCGACTTTACTTGCTAAACTAGACGGGAAAAGGGGTCTATCAGCTCCCGCACTGAACACGCTCCCTTAACAGAATGTTGTCAGAAATGGATTTGCAGGAACTATGGAGGGGGTCAAATGGGGACAACAGGGAATATTCATTTGACTCAACAGTACACAGGACATATTCTCGCCTAGACTATCTATTCACGGGCACAGAGAATGCACACAGATTTTCCCAGACGGAATATCTAGGGAAGGTGCTATCAGACCATGCCCCCCTGGTTACGACATTAAGGGACGCCGACACCCGGCAATACCAACCTGGAAATTAAGAGTGGGGTCACTGCAGGGCAGGGCATTTAACACAACACTGAGAGATGAGATTATCTCTTTTTTGGGGAACAATGAGGGCTCAGTGGCCAAGGTAGGCACTAATTGGGAAATTCTTAAGATATCTCTAAGGGGGGTATGCATATCCAAGATCGTCGGAATAAGGAAAACTCTATCCCAGAAACTAAAGGACTCCGAAAGGTTGATCAGGGATTTAGAAACCGACTTGGGAGTAGGAAAAGAGGTGGGCCTATACCTAGCAGGAGCAATCACAGCTCAAAACACACACCAAGAAACGCTATCCAAATTTGGCAGAAATCAATACACCAAGAAAATACAGGTTAAGGTGATAAAGCAGGTCGGCTACTAGCGTGGCTGATCTGAAAAGAACATCCAAGGGTGGCAATCATGCAAATCTATGACAAACATGGATCTAGAGTAGTCACACAACAGCAGATTAACAAGGTCTTCTAAGAATATTATGAGAAATTATACTCCAGTGAAGGCATGTACTCGGAAGAGGAGGCCTCAGACTTGTTAGAAATAGCGCACATGCCTAGATTGACTGAACCCCAAAGAGAAACATTAGAAGCACCGATAGAGGTTTAGGAGATTGAGCGCACATTAAGATCAATGCAGAAGGGCAAGTCCCCAGGCACGGATGGCCTCCCGGTGGAATATTATTTAGAATATGCAGATCTCCTGCTCCCAGTGCTAAAGGAAGTTTATGAAGAGGCCTTTGCCTAGGGCAGCGGGGTGTGGCCCAGTGGGGGGGTCGCGGCTGCATCCCTGGGGGGCCGCAAGAGCCCAGCATGAAATATAAGAAAAAAGAAAAAAAAATGTTGGGCCGGGCTGAAGGATGACACTGTCTCAAGCACCAATTAAAAAGTGGCCACAGTTGTAAATGGATATTCATTAACAGACTATTTGAATAGTACCCAAGGGGGTGATTTGTGTTAAAATGTAAGTGCATTGTGATATTTATAGAATATTTATTCAGCAACAATGATCAAAATTACTAACTGCGTAGGGAAGTAACTCATCAAACTGGCCCATCTTGGCCAAAAAGTTGGCCCATTTCGACTTGACTGGCCCACACTAGCATTTAGCATTTTTGGTACAGGCATTGCCCTATGGTATGATATGATATGATATTTTATTTGTATTGCGCCCGTACACAGGTGTTTCAAAGCGCGACCAGGCCAAGGGAAGGGGAACAGGCCAGTAGGCCAGTCCGAGCCCGGCGGCTCATCCATAATGGCGAGGGTGTGCCCAGCCAGTGGCCCCCTCACCCATTATGGAGGAGCTAAGGAGCCAGCCCAGTGAAACAATGAGCACTCCCTCAGCTGCTTTTTCCAGCTGAGGGAGTGCTCCTGGTCTTGCTGACCTGTCACAGGGGAAACCCTATTTCCCTTTGACAGTTCAGTTAATGCCCCAGCCGCACATGCTCACTGAGCCATGCAAGGCTGGGGCGTTTTTCTTCGCCAGCATTGCAAAGCTCATTGGAAATGCTGGCTGGGGCACTGCATGTCTGTATGTGCAAGGGAGCTCCTGCGCCTCCTCCCACATACGGACAGAGCAGCCTGGAGCAGGGCGTTTCAGCACCCACATGCAAGCCAATGCAGAAGGTATGTTTATGTTCATTTATTTTATTGAATCATGGCCTAGTGGGCCCAGGGGACAGGGATGGCATATTTATTGCTGGACATCTATCATAGATGTCCAGTAAAACATGTCATGCCTGCCCACTAGGCCCCCCCAGCAGCAATTGCAAACTGTTTGGATATTTACCCATTTTCTTTTAAAGAATGCTCTACAAGCCACCTTTTTAATCCAGTATTTTATTTAAAAAATTCACGGGGAAAACCCCCCCGAACCCACCCTTGATTGGTTCGGACTCCCTCACTGCGCTCGGTTGCTATGGCATTTTCGGGGGAAATAGTTATGCCCCTCCACTTAAAAAAATTCACTAGCCGCCACTGGCTCTCGGACTGTGTTGGGAACGGGATAGGGGAGCCCAGGGACTGTGGTGGGAGCAGGATGGGCGGGAACCATGGGATAGTGGTGGGAGCAGGGTGGGGAGAGCCCAGGTTGTGTGATGGTGTGGGGAGAGCCCAGGCACTGGGTAGGAGTGGGATGAGGGAGCCCAGCCACTGTGATGGGAGCAGGTGGGGGAGCCCAGGGACTATACTGTAGGGTGCAGTGATGGTGCGCAATACATACTGTCCATTTGGCATTTTTTGGGGGGCCTGGCGTGCCCAAATTTTGCTCAGGGGTGCCTAGGCTAAACAGTTTTGAAGACTACTGGCCTAGTGGATTTACAATGTGAGGCAACTTCTTTGATTGGCAAGCTTGTCAGAGTCTCATATACAAAACAATCTAGTGTGCTTGTGTATGCACATCACACATTTCGCAGCTATCTCTATAAAAAGAAAGAACATCAGCACAGAGGGGCGGGGCAGGAGGGTCCCGAACAATTTATTGTTTGCTCAGGAGGGCCTTGGCATAAAACGTTTGAAGACCACTGGCCTTGGGTATCCTCCCTGAGTCGATGGGGGAAGCTTTAATCATGGTTCTTCTAATACCCCAGAAAGACCCCAATTACTGTGGTTCATATAGGCCTATATCGTTATTAAACGTCGACATGAAAATATTAGGAAAAATAATAGCACTCAGACTGGAGAAAGGGGTCCCCAATGTAGTGCACCCAGATCAATGTGGTTTGGTAGAGGGACGGAATACCGCCATGAACATCAGGTGTACGTCTAACATTCGGAGAAAGAACTACCCTTGATGGCATTAGATCCCACTAAGGCCTTTGATTGAGTGGCGTGGCCAAGGCTATTTAGAGTGTTAAAGGAGATTGGGATGGGACCTCAAATATTGTGGTGGATTCAGCTACTACACTCAAGCCCCCAAGCAAGAGTCAAAACAGTCAACTGGATATCAAAAAATTGGACACTAGAAAGAGACACCCAACAAGGATGCCCAGCATCACCAATGCTGTATGCCCTAGCACTGGAACCCCTGGCAAGATACTTCAGGGAATATATACAGGAGACAGGGATTAAGGTCCGAGGCATTATTCCTAATTTATCATTATATGCAGACGATGCATTGATATATGTTAAGTAACCCCAGAATGAATGTTCTGGTAATACTAGAGATACTAGCTAACTTTAGAAAGCTGTCGGGCTACCATATGAACAGACAGAAATCCCTGGTGTTCCCGTTAGGATCCATGCGCACTCAACCCGTAGATCTACTCCCGCAATGGGGGATTTGCTGGGAACCTAAATCCTTCCACTAATTAGGAGTTTAAATTTTCCATGAAATAGAGGAGACCTTTATGTTCAACACCGGGAGGGCACTGTCCAACATAGGAGACTCAATAGAGACTCAATAGAATTCTGGAAATCCTTACCGCTCTCCTTGATGGTGACAATTGCCATGTGCAAGATGGTGATATTACCCAGACTACTTTACTATTTCATTAACATACCCTATAGGATTAAGAAAGTGTTCTTTAAAATGCTGGACACCAAAATAGGGGAACTACTATTTTTTTTAAAAAATGTATTAGTACTTTGGTTTATTGCAAACCTTTTACTTTTACGCACATCATTAGTTTCTATTCACATATCAGTAGACACAAAAAAAGTATACATTTCCCATTTATCACCCAATTACAGCAAGAATGTCTTTAGAGTAGTTATCTCTAACCAAAATTGCAAGATTCTAAAAATAAAGGCTTTTTATTCACCCAGTATCAGGGAAGTCCATCGGTCATCTGGGTTGAGTGACTATCATCACGATATTTGTCTTTGATCTGTGATAACGTATTGCATTCCATCAGTATGTGCCGTAGGGTTTCCTGTTGGTGACTATTCAAGCAAAATCAACAGAAATCTGGTTTCCCATTTAATTGTTTCAGTTGAGCCAACACTTCTATCATTGGCAAAAGATTCAATCTTACTCATAGAAACAAGTCTCTGAATCTTGGGCAAGGAAATCTATACAAATATGCCGGTAGTTGATTCAGTGCTCACGAGTCAGCCGCACAATTAATCGATAATTTATATTTAGCTTCAGTCTGTTGAGTCTCTATCCAATCATTCCAATGTACTTTTTTTATAAGGATTTGCTAATAGGACTTCTTCCGAAGAGTCTAGAGCGTCTAGCCACTTGGAGCATCTGTTTTTACAGAGGCTCAGGATTCCATTTGGTTGCTTTGTAGATGTTATTCTCAAGACATCTCACGGGAGAATGGCATCGTTGGTAAGTATTTTCTGATAGAGATTTTTTGATTTCCACAGAATGATCGAGTGGATTGATTGGATTGCAAGTTCGAATCTTATCCTCAGAATTGGAAATGCTTTGGGCAAAGAGAGAACTTTCCTCTAGAACATACCTTCCAAATCCCATAAATTCCATGATAGATCAGGATTACTTTCTGCCGGTATAATTATAACACTAGTCTTATTGAAAATTTCCCAAACTTTCTGTGTAAGCTCAATGTCTGATGTGCTAGTGACCTGGCCTTTGTAAAAATGGTTTCTCCCCATTCACGGTAAGCTAACGAGGAGTTGATCCTAGCTACTAGATATTAAATGGTTTTCACTTGTGTCAGCTTAGTATCACCTAGGAACAGGGAGAGGTTCCTTTTGTTTTGAAATCGCTGATTGCCAAGAAAGAGAGTTTGAGTTTTGGTTGAGTTGACTGCAAGACCATTTTCTTTAAAGTATATCAGTGGAGCCTTCACGCTCCTTTGAAGGCTGATCAGTGTTTTATACAACAAGACAAGGTCATCAGCATTGCCGCAAGCAGACATCCTTGCTTAAGACCATTCCAGGTATCAATTATTTTTGATAGTGCATCCCGGCTTGATAATCGGACTTGAATCGATGTTTCCGTATATACTGCCTGAATGGCAACTAATAGGTCTGGCGGACAGTTCCATGATCGTAGTTTGAACCATAGCCTTTGACAATCAACACTATCGAAGGCCTGTTTAAGATCTATGAATACTGCATAGATCTCTGCCTTGCTTTCAAGGCTTCTAGTTTTAATAAGGTAAGTAGGAATAGGTTGATGTTAGTTCCTACTCCTTTTACAAATCTGGTCTGTTGGGGATCAATTCTACCATTCGTTTTTGACCATAGTAATAGCTGATGCATGAAAATTGAGGCAAATAGTTTTCCCAATGGGTCTAGTAATGCAATAGGGCGATAGTGTGTGGGTAAAGATCTATCTCCCTGTTTGAAAATTAGAATCAAGACTGCATTTTTCCAAGACAGCGGAATCTGCATTGTTTCCATTATTGACTTGAATAGGACTACGCAGAAGTCAGCCCAGGCTTCTGGGTGAGATTTCAATACACTGTTGGAAAGACCGTCAGGGCCAGGTGCCCATGACGTATTAGATGCTTTATTCTTGCCAAGATGTCATCTCTATGCCAGTTTATTGTCCACCTTGTTATATGATTACGGTTTTGCTGTTCTGGTTCATTAGCGCTCTTTGCTTATAGTACCGAAAAATTGGCCACCCATTCTATTTCTGGAATTACTGCGGCCAGGGCAGAAGTTATTCTTTGATTACCATTCAGTAATGCCCACAATTCACGTGTTTTTCGATCGCCCAGAGTTTTGAGAATCTTCTCTGCATGTGATTGTAATCGTTGTTGTTTGAACATATTAAGCCATTTTTTGTATCTCAGTTTTCTTTTGTTAATCATGCTGAGTCGATCTTTTTGGGAGCTGGATCTCTATGTTTTTATCTCCCTTTGATATATTTTCCTTTGTTCTACCAATTCATCATTATACCTGTGCACTCCAGCATTAGGATTTAATAGTTTCCCCAAATCTTTGGCTTTATAGGGTATCAGGACCCACTCATATTCTAGCCCCACTGTATCATTTTGCAAGAAATTTAGATGAATGCTTGTCAACTGTGGGACATCATCAGCGGCAATTCAAAGTCTATTTTGTCCATTGTTCAGTTGCAGAGTCTGCAGTTGTTTTAAACACAGGCCGCTTTGGGTCGGTTTCCATTCTAATGCAAGTAGACGCTGGTCGCTTCTAGAGGTGCTCACTATCTTCAAGGTATTGAGTTCCGGAATCACTTTTAATGAGGTAAAGATGTAGTGTAGATAAGCTAGAATATTCCCGATATGCCAAGTGGTAGTGGGGGGCATAGCTTCAGGTAATTGAACATTCTACAGGAAGATTGATTGTGCTTATAGTTCCCTAATGACTGAATGGGCTTTCTTCTGTAACTTTTGTTCGGGTATCATCGTTCCTGTTTTATCAAAGAGAGGAATGTTCAAATCTCTGCATAACGTAATTGCAGGTCATCTATCATTGATAGAATAGTCTCAATGAATATCACACCATTTATTCTATCTGGATTCCAGTATAGGGTGTAAATCTCTAAATAGGTGTTAAGTTTCTGATTCGGCTGCGTGTTCAGGATCACTACAATTTAGCAAAAAGGGTTAGGGTTCATCTCTTCGTGCACTTCTAGATTCCAAGCTGCTTTTACCACAATCAACAAGCCTGAAGAGGGATGCCCAGATTTCCCTTTAAGAGCTAGATTTAAATAAGAGGAGTATCCAT
Source organism: Ambystoma mexicanum (assembly GCF_040938575.1). Classification (NCBI taxonomy): domain Eukaryota; kingdom Metazoa; phylum Chordata; class Amphibia; order Caudata; family Ambystomatidae; genus Ambystoma; species Ambystoma mexicanum. The sequence continues at coordinate 1,130,205,039 of NC_090929.1, read as the reverse complement.
CACATGCTGGTAACAACTGGATGCAGGTTTCTTGTAGACATATGATACCATAACTCTGCAATAGATTATTACTCTCCGGGAACAAGTGGGAGGATCATCCGTGTACTCCAACTACATACTTTTAGTGGCTGTTCCACTCTTATTCCTGTTTGCTAGTGATCCTGACTTTGAGGCTTTCTTTGGTCAATCTGAAGAGGTGTGCGATGTATGTCTCTAACTGAGGTATTCATATCTAGCAGCTTGACTGATCTAAAGTTCTTGTCCTGTTTGGTGTTAAAATTCACTCGAATGTTGGGCACCTCTTTGAGATCTTTCTGGTTTCTATCGAGACGATCGTCAATTTGATAGGAGATCACATTTCGTCGGTTAGCTGTTATCCTCTTATTCCTCATTTGATTCTTAATGTTCGTTGGAGAGTTTGGTATTTTACTATTTGACAGCTCGTGCCTTATGTCGAAATCTAGAGGTAAGAAGGCTTCACTCTGATTGAGTATTGCTGTTTGAACTCCTTTGGTAAAAAGATGTACGATCACCAAATCATGTCTTTTTTTTCTTTGACGAAGTGAACAATTTTCATATCATTTGAGTATAACTGTTTCAATTGAGGTATGGCTTGTAACAGTTTAATCACATTGGTGCGATTTAGAATCAACCCGTCTGCACATCTAAGGATGCGCTCTATTACTACAGTGTTTGGCTGCGCAGAGGTCTCCGTATATCAAACTGTGGTAATATTGGCACTGAATCTTTGGGTTGCACCTCAAATAGCTCTCTTTTGCCTAAGGATTTCAGCCGCTTCTGGTCGAGCATCCAGAATGATTTTTCTCTGGAGGCTGCTAGTATATCCATATCTGCAGTCTCCTTGGGTAGAGTATAGGTGGATGAAATCGATGCTTCTAATTCGTCATTTGAGATTTCCTCTACAGACATTTGAGAGTTTTGAATTGATGTCACTTCTTTATCTCGCTCATCTTCAAGGGAAACAGTTGATAAATTCAAGAGGATGTCTCTCTGCTCTAATTCTTCGTCATTCATTTGATTACAAGAAGGTTTCTCTTCTCGTAGTTGACTATTCGCTTTCTTTTCTTTATCCCTCTCCATTGGTTTAAAGGGGGATTGTTGTTTAGCCCCTGGTACTCTAAGATTCCGCAGAAATGCCCTTGAGCCATTTGATCGTGGCTTAGTAGCACACAGTTGGTTTTTCAGCTTCTTCGCTGTTGCACTCTTATTTTTAGGTTCAGCATGGTTTTTGAGTGAAAGGTTGAATCACTATTGGTACCGTCAGAGTGGATGTCAATCCGGTACTTGGTTCGCCCTGTCTGTTGTTTGCGAGTCCTCTGTAGCGAGGGCCTGATCAGGTGAACCGACACTATTTGCAGGAGCTTTTCTGGGGATACCCGTACTCGGCGATTTAATGATTCATTCTGAGTTGTTCATACTTACTGAATCAGGTAGAGGCCCGTACGGGTCTTCTACATTCAGGTTCACTGTTTGATATAGCATTGATGTATTGCGTTTTCACGACGTAAGACAGTAATCTTGTCTATTTCTGTGTGGTCTCCCCTTGCCAGGTTAAAGAGTCTAGCTTGCCATTGTGCGGTCAGTTCCACCTCTTTATCTAGATGAGCTTGAATTTTATTTGTAAAGGTTTCTACATATATCGGTTTCGAGTGGACCATGGCCATTAAGGTTGCCTGATCTTTCAAGGCATCGACTAATGTTCTCATATAATTTTAGGAATGGAGCCAATGAGATGGTTAGCACACTCATCATCATATTTTGTAGATTAATCATCGCTGATGGTGTCAATGGCGGTATCACAACTGATTCTCATTGCTGTATAGGTGAGTCTTTCCATGCAACTCTAGATTCTTTCTCAGAGATGTTGTTTAAAACCGCAGAACTAGGTCGTTGGCCTAGTGGCATCTCTGTGAGAGTAGGGCTTGATAGGATCTTGTCCCCCTCATAAGCATTGGCTCTCGATGTTTGTGAGTTCTGTATGCTCGGGGGAAAAGTGTCTCCTAATCGTTCCTTATGTGCTTTTGATACTTTCTTTCCTATTAAAATCTTCTCACGTTTGAGTTTGGGGTGCATATAGGATTATTTTTTTGAATTTGGAGGTTTTTCTGGTTGAGGTTTTTGCGTTGGCAAACTCCAAATACCTAGTTTCTTTTTCCATGATTGTGCATGAGCATCTCAATTTCCTCTATATCGAGGGATAGCATCGTCGCTCTTCCACTCAGCGTTTTAGGCAGGGATCTTGGTACCGTCTGCAGAAGATCATTTTCCATCTTTGTTCTGCGGGCGGGGGTAGAGCATTGTTCCCCAGATGTATTACTGGGTGGGTTAGACGAAGTAGTAGTCTCTGACAATTTGCACAGTCTTTCATTACTCATTACAAGCTCATGGTTATGTGTTGAGGGTGAATAAATTCCCTTATGCATCAGAGCTTCATTGACCACATTGGTCAAAGTTTCACTACCTTCGACACAGAGAGAAGTTTTTTGTTCGCCCACTGATCCTTTAGTGTTTCATCGTTCTTGTTATACAAGGATTTGTCTGTGTCAACAGGCATCATATTTCTTAAATCAATTGCATACGCTGGTGTAGAATTTGGCAACCACTCAGGGGCTGATTGCAGGACCTTACGAGTCTGGTTAAATTCAACACCCACATCAATTCTCTGAGTCGGGAGTGAATTGGGAGTGAATCGATGAGGATAGGTAGGTAAGCTCTCTAGTAGTGACCCATGAACTTGCGACACATTTAGATGTAACTCCCAACCACTCATGTTCGCTCGAGTTACGGTGGGCGTGGTTAGAGAGTGGGACATTTCCCTTCTTTGATCCCTCTTTCGAACAGCATTGAATTGTGGGACGACATCACTTTCTCTTTCACAGCTCATCTGACTCCACGTCTGACATTGGACGACGGCTGACTGTTTCGTTCGAATCTTGACCCAGGGCTTGCTCATCACCACATTGCAGCGTCACCTCGGGTAGATTTGACAGGACCATTGAAGGCACTCCAATCTTTTTCATCTGGTTGTGAATCCGTAACTCCAGTTAACTCTGCGCAACTCTCGTGCTGGCGCTTTGCACCTAGGAGGCGGTTTTGTACTTGCAGCGGGTGAAGAGAGTTTAAAGGCACCTCCACTTCCAGCAGGATCACAGGATACAAACGCTACTAGTATCCACAAATAAATGCAAAGACTGGCCTGCCAACACCGCCAGGTAACTCTGCACAACTCTTGCGCCAGCGCTGCACGTCTAGGAGGTGGTTTTGTCGATGCCGGGGGGTGGAGAGAGTTTAAAGGCACTTCCACTTCCAGCAGGATCACAGGATGCAAACGCCACTAGTATCCACAAGTAAATGGGGAACTACTATGGGGATCGAACCGATCAAGGGTGGCACTAACCACTCTATGTAGGTCATATACAGAAGGGGGACTTACCTTACTTAATTTCGATGCCTATTTTGCAGCGGCCCAGCTGCAAACAGTTTCCAACTGGGTGCATAAACCGGAAGGAGATCTGAGATAATTGTTGGGAAATTTCCTGCCACATAGGAAAGGAATAGAATTGTTGTGGGATCCGATGGCAAACACAGGAAAGAGTGAGATATATGTAGTATCAAGAGAGATTTGGAAACTAACACCAGGGAATCTACAGAGACCCCAGCTGTACAGCCCGGTCTTACCATTGAGCTTTGACCCAGTACTACGGAAAATACTGACAAATCTTGATTGCTCTAAATTACGACACAAAGGGTGCACAAGACTAGGGGATCTTTACGGAGAAGGAAAATTGTTATCATTCCAAGAGTGGCACCAATGGTCTGGTATGCCCGAAGGGGCTTTCTTAAGTTATGCCCGAATAGTGAAAAGATTGGCTGCCCCGTGAGACGAGACCCCAAAGGAACTGGAACATAACTCCATAATGCAACAGATATTAGATACCGGTAACAGTAAGGGACTGATCTCAATTCTATATCAACAGATGGGGGAACAAAAGAAGAACCCAGAATTAGGAGTCAAGGCTAAATGGGAAAGGGATGTAGGGAAAGAGATTCCTGAAGAGCAATGGGCCAGGATATGGAAACAAACTCGAAAGGTGTTGAGAAACGCCAGATTCAGGCTCATACCGTCCAACCTTATACACAGAGTATATATGACTCCATCTAGACTCCATATGATTAACCCACAACATTCAAACACTTGTCCAGGATGTGTGGAGGCCTCGGCGGGATTTTGGCATAAGGTTTGGGACTGCCCAAAGATCAGAATATTCTGGGAGGAAGTAGTAACGAAAGTCAACTCCTGGGCTCATAGTGAGTACACCCGCACACCAGAAATATGCTTATGGGGGATATTACCTGGAGGCAAAAGGGCAAAGACCAAAAGGAAGATAGTGGCCTTTCTATCTATACTGGCCAAACACAGGATAAAAATCTCATGGAAAAACTAGTGAGGCCCATCTATACAACTATGGATAAAAGACGCACACCACTGTGGAATGGCAGAGATGGAGATACTGTAGACCCAGACCTCAATAGAAGCAGAGGAAGACAGGGGGATGGATTGGGGAAAATGTTGAATTAACTAATGAAAACCCCAGACTTACGCCCACCCTGATCGGGAGAAATAAAAGGACTGACCTAATGAGAATCCTACGTTAGTCTTCATAAGAAACTGAAGCAGACACAAAGACATTAATCTGTAACACTGCTGCTGACTGGACTGCACACACCTGATTGGTAATTAACAACAACAACTAGTAACCCCAGGGGGGGCGTGGTTTTCAGCCGATGGTGTAGGTCAGCTTCAATTTTGGCTCCTGCTGGATCCTACATGATCCTGTAAATCAGCAAGCTTAGCGAGCACCTAGCGCAGAGAATAAGTGCAGAGGCAGGATTATTGAAGGGCACAGCAGCGCAACACGAAAGATCTGCCAGCAGTAGCAGGAATCAAAATGGCATACACAAAGAGCAGAGGGCTGTAATGCAGAAGTGAGATTGTATTGCTCCAGACAGCCCGTGGAAGAGCAACAAGCAGCAGTGTGCGGAGGCAAGGAGTGTCGGCTGAGGCGGACAAAGAGGCTAAGCACAAGGAAGGAGGGACACCATCTGCTCTAAGGCACGGTGAAGAAGTGGAGGGACAGCAGCGGATTGCTAAATACGAGTGGTCCACATAGCCAGAGCATGGCGAGTCTCCCTGAAACCGCTGGTGCCCAGCTGGAAGAGGGAGCGGACAGCTTGCTGGGAGCCGGTTTGCAGGACCAGTGAGGCGCGCTCTGCAGACGTCTTGCCTAACATTTAGAGACAAGCAAGAGAATCGCGAGGGCCCCGATGTATACGGCCGCATCACATCCCAATTTCCGATGTAGGCAGAAGGAGAAGGGACTCAGTGAAGAGAACAGCTGAACCAGGGTGAAGGTACATGAATGAAGGCCCCGGCAGCCTGGGTTGGCAGCTCCCTGGGGGAGGAACACTTAGCAACAGCAAGGCAGTGCTGCAAAGAGGGCGTAGACACAAACCCGGGCTGAGAGGTGAGATGACACAAAGGATCCCATTGTACTGCAACAGTAGCGCCCAACAGTGGCAAAAAGAAACGCTACTCGGTGGCCCGCTGAGATCATTTTCAGAGGGAGTGCCTACATATACCTGGCCCAAGAGGTGGCACTGAGGGCGTGGCCCCTGCTGGGTTGGGCCTGGAGAGGGCCAGATAAGGAACTATAAACTACCTAAAGGCAGTAGTGGCAGGAGGAGTAAAAGGTTCAATTTCACTGTGAGGAACAGGGTAAGAGAAGACCCAGTGAGTATGTTCAGGACTCCTCTAAAGAGTCACGTCAGCCATCCAAGGGGATATCACCTACCATACCAGCACCACAATATCATATCTGGCAAAGACCCGAGTGACATACTTCATTATGGATGCGAGGAGTAAGCTATGAAAAAGTACAAAGCACTGAATACGGGGAAACGGCAGGTGCCCGGCGGCCTGCAGTGCTCCCTGGAGGAGGAACTGCTCACAGCGAGCTTGCCTAAAGAGATGACTCAGACCAGGTCTTCTACAATATTTCTGGTGCTTCCAACTGTGCCACTACAGCAGTATATGGCCAAGAGCTATGGCAGGTGGTGTTAACCAATCAGGAAGTAATCGGGGACCACCTGAGAAGGAAATAGACTGCCTGAATGCCTCCCAAGACAGTTAAAGCTAAATCTAGCCAGCCTACATTGGACGGCTTTGCCAAGATCAAACAGCAGGCACCCAGGGAGAACATGGAACCACCTCAGGAAAAAGTGGGGGGAACCATGGAGTTGCACAACCAAGTGATGCTGGCCATAGCGGACATGAAGGCTGCATTGGGGACGCAGATTGCAGCGGTGCAAATCGACATGGGGCTGTTGCACCAGGATGTGCAGAGTTTGGCAGAGCATAAGACTACGGTGGAAATGCAGGTGAAGGAGAACTCTGGCGAGCAGCGTGCCACGCATGCGGATATGCATGTGCTACAGCAGAAGGTCAGTCTGCTGAAGGACAGGGTGGAGGAGGCAGAAGGGCAGGCTCGGAGAAATAATATTCGCATAGTAGGGCTGCCTGAAGGAGCAGAAGGAGCAGACCGACAACGTATATACAGAACATACTGCATCAGCAAATTGGACCAGGGAAACTTCCACAGGGTTTTACAATTGAGAGAGCGCACAGGGTTCTAATTAGGCAACCATCCCCACACCCCCGGGCGCGCACCCCAGGCTGATCATTGCCAAAGTCCTGAACTACAAGGACAGGGAGAAAATATTGGCTTATTCCAGGCAAGGGGGAGAACTAATGGGAGCCTCTGTGGACCTGGCGGTTTATCCGGATTACACGTTCCAAGTACAGAAGAATAGAGCACAGTTTTCAGCGGCTAAGGCTAGGCTCCGTGTAACAAGATTGAAATACATGCTGACCTACCCGGCACGACTCAAGATTATATCCAAAAACAAGTCTTGGCTCTTTGACCTTCCGGAGGAGGCCCAGGCCTGGATGGACAGGGAGAGGATAGGCCCCTATGAAAAGGAAGGTGATGACAGCCAGAGAAGCCACAAAGGAAGCCCTACCCAACCAGAGGCCAAGCAAGATTAAGGTTCCTTGGACTACATGCACTGCACTGCTGGGAGCCCTATTGGTATCGCTACTAAGCACACAGTCTGAGGCCAAAGAGCTTATTGATAAGGTATGGGCTTTTCTGTGACATTAATCCTTGGTGCTTGGAATTGATTCCTCTTAAGGCGGGGTGCATTAATGTGTAATGCTATACAACAATCAACAGGCGGCCGTGCCCACGGCTGCTCCTGCCACACCCTCCAAGTTTTATTTTCTGGGGCACTTTTGCTGCTTGTCCCTGTCTACCGGCCACTGTCAGGATGGCTGAGGTCGAAGACGGGAGCAACGGCAACAAAGTTGGGCAGTTGAATATAGTTAGGGAGTCCGGTTTTCGGTGATTACCGATTATGCCCATATCTAGACCCCGTTATTATTTATTACTCAGGTGGACTCGGATAAACCCCGGTAAATCATATGCAGGGAGCGGGATTTGGAGGTCTTGTATTCAAGACAGAAGTTGCCAGTGAGCTATCATGGCAGCTCTATGAAAAACTTGGATTTAGTGCCTTAAAAGAATATGCACCATTGCCACCTTGTGGCTGAATGGTGAAATGAATGCATTTTGCAACCTGCCTTCAGTATCTGAGGTAAGTCATGCCCTCGGCCCCCAAGTAGCTCCCCCACCAGCAGAGGAGCCTGACGTGGGGACGGCGGTTACTGCCTCTGCCAGAAGCAGCTACAGGCCTTCGCCACGGCCGTGTTTTTTTTATTTATTTGGACAATGTTCTTCAGGTCCGTGGACCCGATTAATTTATTTATTTCCGCAATGTTGGTGGGGACCAACATTGCAGAAATAAATAAATTATTCGGGTCCACGGACCCGAAGAACGTTGTCCAAATAAATAAATAAACACGGCCATGGCCGAGAAGCAGGACCGGGGCAGGACTGTTACTGCCTCTGGTGCCCCCTACAAGGGGGCACCAGAGGCAATTACAGGCCTTCGCCACGGCCGTGTTTTTTTATTTAGTTGGACAATGTTCTTCGGGTCCGTGGACCCCATTAATTTATTTATTTCTGCAATTTTGGTGGGACCAACATTGCAGAAATAAATAAATTAATCGGGTCCACGACCCGAAAAACATAGTCCAAATAAATAAACACGGCCGTGGCTGAGGGTGACCAGACGTCCCGGTTTTCCCAGGGATATCGCCCTCCGTCTCGCGACCCGGGAGTTTTTTTTTCATTTTAGAAACCCCGTCCGGGGTTTGCATGGTTGGGTGACTATGGTAATTAAAATTGTAATTATTTTTCACAATGTTGGAGATGGGGGATTGGCTCGAACCCCCAACCTTTCAGGTGCAAGTCACAACAGTTACTAACTGTGCTACAGAGACTGGCTTGGAAATAATTGTCCAGCAGGCCATGTAATATCAGTTATAGCAAACGCTTGTTTTGAATTAACATGCCAAGATTCAGAGACAAAACTGCACAAATGAGATCATATACAGTTTATAAAAAGGAGAAAAGCTGGAAATATGATTGGGTGGTGGTTGTGGGGACGTGTTGGGGGAGGGGTGGTCATTGGTGGGCTGGGAGGTGGTAGTCCCTCTTTTATGTTGTTGGTTGTCCCGGTTTTCGTTTTGGAAAACTGGTCACCCTAAGTTACAGACCTTCGCCACGGCCTGGTTTATTTATTTATTTGGACAATGTTTGTCGGGTCTGTGGACCCGACAAACATTGTCCAAATTAATAAATAAACCATGCCGTGGCCAGAGGCAAGTCATGCCCTTGGCCCCCCGAGTAGCTCCCCCACCAGCAGAGGAGCGGGATGTGGGGAGGGCGGTTACTGCCACTGGTGCCCAGCGGCAGTTACAGGCCTCAGCCACGGCCTTGTTTTTTTTATTTATTTGGACAATGTTCTTCGGGTCCGTGGACCCGATTAATTATTTATTTCCGCAATGTTGACCCGAAAAACATTCTCCAAATAAATAAAAAAACAAGGCCGTGGCAGAGGAGCAGAACGGGGCAGGACCTTAGAACATCTCACATTTGAGAGATTACCCTACATTTGCATGAAGCAATGAAAATAACATTTCTGTGTTTACACCTGGAAAAACAGTTGTCCGCGATTTTTTGAAAGGGGCTAATGGTAAAGCACTGATAAACACAGATTCTGAAATTTTTTTGAAAACACTGGAAAAACACCCCCGGAAGTAAAAAAAAAAAGAAACCCCTAAAACAGGAAACCCTAAATATTGTTGGGGAAGTTGAGGTAGTTCGAGGAGGGTAAGCTTGCCAGCATGTTTGTTGAATGAGTATAGTAGCACTCCATTCCAAGCAGAGACATTGCTAGAGTGGAGGTTGAAGCCAGCTGCGGCGCCAGAGTCAATCGGTCGAACGAAAGGAGACAGATGTCAATGACGGGAACTGTTAACGTTCTTACATGGAAAGTAAGGGGCTTGAACACTTATGTAAAAAGGAAGAGGGTGTACTTTAAGAGATGTAAAGTTGACATTGTCATGTTCCAAGAAACACACCTTACAATTGAAAAGCAGGCAGTGTTAGCAAATAATTGGAAGGGACAGTTAATTGGTTCCCCATACTCTGCCTATACTCGAGGGGTCCTGATATGGATAGCGCCCTCGGTATACTTCAAGGATACCCACATCAAAACAGACAATGAGGGCAGAATGATGCTGGTGCAAGGCCTCTTCGAACAAGTAGATACATGCCTAGTCAACACGTATGCCCCCAATCATGATCCCGCTAAGTTTTTCAGACTCTATATCACCGTCTGGGCCCGTATAGGGATAGTAATTTGATATGGGGAGGGGACTAAATCCACTCCTGGATAGGTCAGTTACAAAATACATTAAATTAGTTCCCTAAACCAAGACGCTACGGACGCTCCTAGAGTCGTTCACGTTGGACGATATCTGGAGAGTTCTCCACCCAAACGCCAGACACTACTTACATTTCTCTGCGCCACATGCTGTATATACGAGAATAGATTATTTCTTTGTGGGCAAATAACTGGCACACCACATTATACACGCACATTATCAAGGTAGGGTCTTGTCAGATCACACCCTGCTTAGCCTTCAGTGGCAATATGTACACTCCAGGGCTTTGATACACACGTGGAGGCTTAGGAGTGAATCGCTAAGGGATCCCCAATTTCGAGATTGTATTAGGGACAGTATCACGGAATATGTCTCCCATAATCTGGGTAGCGTACCCGGGGCTGTAACCTTTCTCAGAGGCATTGAAGGTGGTGGTCAGAGGGGTCGCTATGGCAGGGTGCCACAGTGTCTAAGCAAACATCAATAGGGAATTGGCCACTGCCAAAGAATGTCTGAAGAATTTAGAGCAATCTCGAGAGCAAAACCCAGATAAACACACAACGGCTGAGGAACTAAAACAGAAATGCATGGATTGTTGGGAAAGACTGGCCAAGCACAGTTTTGCTAAATACACAGAAGCATATACAAGGAGATAAACCTGGCCAGTTGTTTGCATGGTTATGTAAGAGAGAGACACAACAGGGACCCATACATTCGATAAACACAAGGCAAGGGAAGATATACTACACTCAGAATGGGGTAAACAATGCATTTTGGAATTTTATCAACAATTGTACCAGGAAGAACCACTGATACCGAGTAAATATTTGGGGGTCGTGCTGGATGAGATTGAACTCCCAGAACTGAGCCAGGAAGAACGGCAGGCCTAGAAGTGCCCATCACCCTTGAAGATATACAACACACTATCAGGGGGTTGCCGACCGGTAATACGCCAGGTTTGAATGGGCTACCTATTGAATTCTATAAAGAATACGTACACAAATTGGCCCCCCCATTTGCTCAGGACCTTCAATAGCACTTATGAAGATGGGGTTCTCCCACTTAGTCTTAGGGAACCTGTTATCATAGATCTCCTCAAACCACAAACAACCCAGACGGAATGCAGCTCTTACGGGCCCCTCTCAATGCTTAATCAGGATAATAAGATAATGAAATCCATAATAGCAACCAGAATACAAAAGGGTGATACACAAGCTAGTGCAGCCAGACCAGACGGGCTATGTTCCGGGTCAAAGCATGTTCTGGAACTTGAGGAGATGACATCACATGGTGGATAGGACAGAATCTATAGCCGCATTGGACACAGTGAAAGCATTTGATTCAGTGAGATGGGACTGGCTCTATGCAACACTGCATGGATTGGAGTTTGGGCAGAAATATATCAAGTGGGTGCAGCTGCTATGCAGCAGACCGATGTCAAGGGTCTTAAACAGGCAGATGTATTTCTGAAGCATGGGAACTGGGAAAAGGAACGAGGCATGGCTGCCCGCTGTCACCGCTGCTCTATGTTCTGGCTATGGAATCGATTGTCCAGTACCTCAGAACGGAATACCGGGAGGTAGAAATTGTAACAGATGGGACCAGACATTTGCTATCTCTATATGCTGATGACACATTATTATACATACAGAACCCTGAGGACAATTTGGAGTTGCTACTAGAAGCCATGGCTCTTTTTGCAGAATGGTCTGGGATTACAATTAGTATGGACAAATCTGCATTATTCCCGATAGCGTGATTGTGCAAAATAGACCACAGTGCACTACCAGTGCTGGCCTTGCAATGGAAAGCGCATATGTTCTGGTATGTAGGGGTTTACATGTATCACGACACAGCAGAGGAATACATGCCTAACATGTTGCATGCCCTGGAGGGGATTAAGGGTTCTATGAAGTTCTGGACTAAACTACCTCTCTCAATGATGGGAAGGGCGGCCCTGCTAAAGATGGTGGTACTGCCAAGTCTATTACATTTCTTTGTGAATGTGCCGTTCTATATATCAAGACCCTTTTTTAGGCCTCTGAAGGGTATAAGCAGGAGCTTTTTGTGGCAAAATGGGAGGAATAGAATATCGTTATCAGCACTATATAGGCCGTATACTGAACGTGGCTTCAGGATCCCACATTTCGAACTATATTATATAGCATGGCAGTTACAATTTGTGGCAGATTGGCTCATGGAAGACCCCCACCCCGGACACATTAATGTTGCAAACTACTGAGCTGCCTAATTATCTAAAGGAATTATTGTGGTTCAGGAAGCCTCGTGGGAGCCAGCGGCCACACCTGGCGTCCCTAGCGGTGGAAGTATGGGCCAGGGCCCTGGCAATGATAGGGCTATCAGACCCAGTATGGGCACAGATACCTTTAGTCTTGATAATATCATCCTTGACTCAAGTGAGAAGAAATATACGGCGGTACTGGGAAGTTTGCAGGGTGGCCACTTTGGGAGACATCTTGCAAGACACGGTTTTTGTGCCCTTTCAGAGTTAGCGAGGCAGACGGGCATGCACACAGGCCAATATATCAGGCACAGTGCTATCACGAAGGATATCACACGCAGATGGCCAGCATATGGTGAAATAATGGAGAATCATTCGATAGTCGATGTCCTGTATGATATAACCGAGGGGGGACATATTATATTGCGTGTTTATGATCTCCTGTTATCTAATGGGCCTGCCTTCCCCCGGGAGATAAAGGGTAAATGGGAAGTAGATTTAGGAGAAACCTTCACGGAATCACAGTGGCACAAGCATACTAGGATACCACAAGACAGTGTCACGTAATGCATGATTACAGCTCATACAACTGTTAGTGACACATAGAGCGTACATTACCCCTCAGTGGATCTAGAGATTTCGGGGGGCAGCAGCGCAGGGATGTCCCAGGTGCAATGCGACAGATGCAGGGATGCTACATATGTTCTGGGCATGCCCAGTAGTGGGATTAAACTGGGAGGAGGTTGCAATTAGATTGCAAAAAGGGAGAGCGGAACTGGATGTGCGATCGCCGGGGGCATGCCTGTTGGGCTGTTTCCCAAGCTCCAAAAACCGGAAACATGTTGCCAAAATGAAGGACTGGTGTGTATCCTGGCCAAAAGGAGAATCGCTATGGCATGAAAATCACCCATGGGCCCTAGAATAGAGGAATGATGGTGGGATCTGTGTAGGTAGGGAAGAGCGGAGACGGCGGTATGGGAAGGGGCAGTGGGGCAGGACCAGGGGGAAACTGCAGTGGGCATTGTGGATTGGGAAGCCTTGTTACATTTCTTGTTTACTGAAGCAATTACAATAGAGGCAGAGGTGGATTGACCCCCAACATACGGTAGGGGGCTCCTAATTGCTGCGAGTGTGGTACGCACACAATATGAGGGCGAAGCAGGCAAGGCTGGGGTGTGGGAGTGGCAAGGGTGGGCATGGGTGGGTAAGTTGGGAGGGGTGTGTATGACAAGCAATTATGAGATGGCTTTTGATTATGCAGATGGTTGTATCTGATAAAAATAATAAAACACAGCGGAGGAGCAGAGCTGCCCCAGGAAGCATGAGATCCACAGACCCGCAATTAAGCAGCAGCAAGAAAGGGGTCGTTGAGCGGAACCCCGGGGGGTATAAGAGGACCAAGAGGAGCACAGTCATCCCCCCGGAGTACCAGGCGAAGTGTGAAGCGGCCAACCTGCACTCTGCTGTGGGTAGACAGAACCCAACATAGACACGCAGGCGTTACGGTGGAGGCAGCAGAAGGGACACCGGCACTGGGGTGAGATTTGCGACAGGGGGACAGTGGACGCCGCGGCCCAGAAGCAAGGTTGGAGGGAGGCGGACCTGGAGCAGAATGTGGAACAGCCCAGGAAGAAGAGGTGAATCTGCGACGTGTCCCCCCCGGGAAAAGGAGAAGCAATCCCAGAGGAGGAGATCACCCCCGCCAGAGCAGCGCAGCACAGAAGCTGAGAGGAGATCCAGAGAGGAGGATCCCTACGGACGGAGACGTCACACGCAGATAGGAGGTGAGGAGGGGATAGAGTGGCGGAGGAGGTGTGCAAGCCCAGGCTAGGAGAAGAAACCTGAGACCCCTCCACTCCATAGGGAGACGCCGCAAACTTAGTAATTCCAGATACCCTGAAGAAAGGGTACCGGAGGTTCAATCAGAGAGACAGTGAAACGGACCCCACATCCGAAATGGCCCCCCACACACACACAGACCCGAGCAGACTACCTAGACCAAATACCGGAGCCCCAACAACCCCTGAAGTGGGGAGCAGGCAGGTACGACTCTGCCATAACAAAGACTGAATAAATAGATATTCAAGCAGCAGAGACAAGGGGCAGGAGCACTTCCCACATTAATAGTGCACTGAAACCCAGCAAGGGACATGGTGGAAGGGTTCCCCAGGGGAGATCCCAACTAAACAGGAATAGGAACCAGCACAAGGCAAACGCCAGAGTCATCTCAAGGGAAGCAAGAAGTGAGACGTCAGATATGGAGTGCCTCAACAGCAGAAGACAGACATATCAAGGGAGGAAGGAGGCGACACAATTGAAGGAGACTGACTCCCCTCCTGCAGATGCCAGGCAGCAGGGGGAAACAGTCCCAGGGCCTGCAGCCACCAAGGAAGAGCCAGAAGAAGACACAACTCGAAAGATACTGGCACAAGGAACCTACGGAACTAGCGCAGGGGGAACAACCTTGACTGGAGACGCACGAGGAAGGAAAGACTTTTGAGACACAAGGCATGGCTCTAAACAAAGAGGATCTACAAAAGTGCCTGCAGGGGATGGGGGAAAGAATGACTGCCTCCTTCCAGCAACACTTTGGAGGCCTGAAAGAAGAATTGAAGGATGCGCTTAAAGAAATAAAGGATGATATCAACTCCTTAGGACAAAGAGTGGACTTAACGCAGCAAGGATTATCCGAAATGGAAAAGGAGTTGCAGCAAAACTCAGAGCTGTTAGAACAGATAGCTACAGCAGTGAATTTTGCCACGCACAACCTTGAGATCCAGGCTGAAGACTTAGAAAATCGCTCCAGGCTCTCCAGGATTAAGGACTTGGTAGAGGCAACCTCAGACGGCGACTTAAAAAACACAATCCAACACTGCTTTGCCACCCTGAAAACCATCACTAACCAGGAAGAGATAAGGATAGATCAGGTACACAGAGTGGGACCAAAGACAAGCGCAGAAGGGAACAGGCCTAGAGACGTCCTGGCAGAATTGGCCTCATACAAAGAGAAGGAGAAAATACTGAAAGCAGAACGAGGTCAAGAATCTATAACTATAAACGGCTCTGAAGTCAGACTCTTCCAAGACTTGGCGACAGTCACTCTACAGAAAAGAAGAACGATGGGACCAGTAACCAAAAAGCTACAGGAAAGGAAAGTTCCCTATAAATGGACATTCCCTTTTGGCCTGACATTCCCATGGGGAGGGAAGCAACAAAGGGTGATTTCTTGCGACGAAGGAATGGCAGTGTTGGGGCTGGACACGGAGGAGTCAGCCATAGAAGAGAAGAACGGGGAAACACACAGGCAGGACCCGAGACCTTGAGAATGGTCAACTGTACACGGGAAGTGGAGAGAGAAATTGAGAGGCCCTCGACTCTGGAAATAACTGAGAGGAGAACCAGGGCAGGAACGTCCCCCACCAGAGGAAGACGGCAAGACGAAAAGGATGAACAGAGGGAGAGGGCACTGTGTAAACACTCTAAAGAACAATGGATTCGAACAAGAGAAAGAAGGACCCGGCAGGTAGGGGAACGGGCACCATTTGGAACTGCATAGGTTAAGTAACCTAAGAGCTCGAGTGACACATGGGTTGGTTTCCACTAGGTGGGATGAATCTACGGATACCGATTCTGACCCGTGGGAAAGTGGTGAGGATGGGGGTAAAGGGAATGGGGGTGGGATAAGGATCTGCGACTATATATCCACACAGACCAAAGGGGAAAGTTGCACAAGGCAGTCAAAGATAAAGGAACGAGGGGCACGACAGACCAATGGGGAAACCACTATTGATTTTATCACATAACGTGAGGGGCTTAAACACGCCAGTGAAAAGGAAGAAGGTGCTCAACCAGATTAAAAAGCACAACGCCGACATAGTCTTACTACAGGAAAGACACATAAAGAAAGAAGACAGTCACAAAATACATTTCCAACAATACACACAATTATACCAGGCGAATGCTAGCAATAAAACGGCGGGAGTGATGATAGGCCTCAATAACTCATTGGGCACAAGTAATTAACACATTAGTGGACCGGATTGGGAGATATGTGTTCATACAGGTACAGATGGGTCAGAAAACCGCCAAATTAGGCACCATTTACGCCCCAAATACGAGTCAAAATTCATATCTTAAACAAGCCGTGGGAAAACTGAAGCAATTTGTGGTGGAGGAACTAGTAGTTACAGGGAACTTTAATATGTCGTGGGATCCAGAGAAGGACAGGAGCAGGCAAAGGATGCATAAAGGGGTACAACCCACGGAGGCCCTAAAGGATAGAATGGAAGGATTGGCACTAAAGGAACTTTGGGGGGCGAAAAAAAGACAGGAGACAGGATATACATACTCCTCACATGTCCACCAGACCTTTTCCAGGATAGATTACGCCTGGCGGACCCCCGGAATGTTAGGCATACTTAGAAACATTGAACTGGGCCCAATAGAAATATCAGACCACGCCCGATAATAATCTCCTCAGGGGATCTGAAATCAAGCAGCCTGTTATGGTCTTGGCGGGTCCGAAGTGATATTCTGAGTGATCCGGTCATGCAAGAGAAGGTGAGGGGGAAAATATTGGAATACCTTACCCTGAATTACATAGCTGGGGCCGCGCAGACAAGGAATGTATGGGATGCCCTTAAAGTAAGGGGGAACTAATCTCCCTGAAACCCATAAGAATAAAAGAAAGAAATAGACTAGAGAAAGAACTAGAGGAAGCACTGGCACAGGCACAAAAGACCCCAGCAGGCAAAAAATACATGGAGAACTATAACGAGGTTAAAGAGGTGCAGAGACAACTAAGGCTTCTTAACACTACTAAAGCTAAAAACGCCCTGCTGCGGCTCAAACAAAGGTATTATGTATGGGCAAACAAAGCAGACAAGATGCTTGCTAGACTCCTGAAACAACAAAAGGGTCAAAGACATATAGAAGGAATAAAGAGAAAAGATGGGGGCTAGCCACAGAGTCAAAGGGGATAACAAGGGCATTTGAAGCATACTACAGGGAGCTATACACTACGGGGAAACCCGACGCCGAGAAGATACGGGCATTCCTCACAAACATCAAACTGCCTAAGCTGACACAGAAAGATCAGGAAAGCTTAGAACGGGAAATTGAAGAAAGGGAGGCAAAAAGGTTGATAAAGAACTTGCTGTGCAACAAAACTCCCAGGCCAGATGGTTTCACAGGGATGTTTTATAAGGTATACTGTGAAGAGGTCAAGGGGTTCTTCACAAAACTGTTCAACTCCTTCAGGGATACTAAAGGGGTAACGGCCTCCATGAGTGAGGCAAAAGTTGTTCTGTTTGGGAAACCAAATAAAGACCCCACAATCTGTAGGTCATAGAGACCCATTGCATTATTAAACACAGATGCCAAAATGTATACCGGCATACTTGCTGAAAGGATCAAGGAGGTCCTGCCGGGGTTGATATGGCAAGACCAATCTGGATTCATAAAAGGAAGGCAGACCTGAGACAACATCAGAAGGGTGATACATCTCTTGGAAAAATTAGAAATTAAAAGGATACCGGCCACGATCATCTCCCTCGACGCTGAGAAAGCTTTTGATACAGTGGAGTGGCCGTATCTGTTTCAGAAAATGACATGGCTAGGATTTGGGCCCCAATACATACAAATGGTCAGGGCTAGTTATAGCGCCCCCCTGATACGACTAGCAATTAACGAACAAATCTCTGACCCAGTGAAAATAGAAAGAGGGACGAGACAGGGGTGCTCTCTGTCGCTGGACCTATATGATATTTACCTACAACCTCTGCTAGCGGCGATAATGCAGAATCAGACTATTGAGGGGATCCCTTTTGGGGGGAAACACACAAAACAACAGCATATGCCGATGACATGCAACTTACGCTAATAGAGCCCGGAAAATCGATACCCGCCTTAGTGGCAATGCTCAAAGCACAAGAAGGACTACCAGGCCTAAAAATAAACATGGGGAAATCCAAGATGCTTGAAGTGGGGCTCCCGGAAGACGTGGCTGGCAGGATGAAAAAGTGCTGCCCTTTTAAAACAGCAGTAGGAAGCATTACTCACCTAGGCATTAAACTGACGAGCAGGGTGGCCGCGTTATATAGAACAAACTTACCAGAGCTCCTCACACAGACACAGGCAGATTTTGCGAAGTGGTCCCCAATGAGTATCTCCTGGATAGGATGAATGAACACAGTTAAGAAGGTGACCCTCCCGAGGATACTATATAGATTTCAGACACTGCCGATAGCCATCCCGCACATATTCTTCAAAAGCTTGAACACATTAATATCTAGATATATATGGCGAAACAAATGTCCAAGAGTGGCACTGGACATACTTAGGCCCCCAAGACATAGGGGGAGAATGTGGCTCTCTAACATATACCAGTACTATGACGTGGCCCAACTAAGAGTAATTAAGGAATGGTTTTCTGATAACACTGATAAAATATGGGCACGCATGGACAGGGCAGTAGCAGTGATGCCCCTGTCAGGTCTGCTATGGCTGCAGGGGAGTGAGAGACCTGTGAATGCTCGCCGGAGTAGCGTACTATGCACAACCTGTGATATCTGGGACAGGAGACTTAAGAAAGGGCATTTGTCAACAATACCCGCCCCTTTCACCCCAATCTTTAACAATCCCAACTTCACTGCGGGGAGGACAAAAGGTGCATTTAAAAGTGGAAGGATAGAGGGGGTGTGAAGATTGGAGATATGATAAGACAAGGGGAAGTGGAGTGAAAGATACAAATAGGGGTGGGAGAAGAAGACCGTTTTGAATATACCCAATTTAGACACTTGCTAAAGCAAAAGGAGACTTTATTAGCGGCCACAAGGCCACTAACAAAATTTGAGACATTTATTACCTCACATGCGTAGGGAAAAACACCTTGTGGTGGACATATGTAAGCAACTACAAGAAAGCTCTCAAATGTGCCCCTGGCCGTACCAAATCATCTGGGAAAAGACTCGCCTGGGAAAAGACTCTAGGGGAAGAAATACTAATGAGACACTGGGAGGAGTTGTGGAAGAATATCACAAAATTAACCAGGTCTCTACAACTTTCGCGAGACGTGGTACAAAATGATGCTTCATTGGCATTACACTCCCACCAAATTACGCAAGATGTTCAGATTCACGTCTGAGGAATGCTGGAGGGGATGCATGGGAGGGGGAGATTGGACGCCCATATAGTGGGGCTGCCCCAAGATTAAGAAATTCTGGGAGGAGGTGAGGAATAGTCTTCAGCAAATTACCCAGGAAGCCCTTCCCTTGACGCAGGCCGAGAACATGACAGGAGCTCAAAACCCAGAACTAAACATTGCATCCAAGTCGCAGAAGAGAGCCTTGATAACAGCCCTGCTTGCAGCCTGGATGGTGATAGCTAAAGATTAGAAACAGAGTCCCCACACTGATTAGCTAGTTTTGGAAGCTCTGGGACATAGTAGCGATGAATTGGCTGACATATAGGGCCCAGGGGGATGCGGACAGGTTCCAGAAAGAATAGGGAGAGACCCTACAATTTCTGAAAAGTGACTTTGCACAACAGTGATGCCCCCAGAACATTCAGGTACTGGACATGCACTGCTAGTAGTGCGCACATACCGAAGGACAGTGGAGAAAAGAAGATTGCCATGGATAACAAGAAGCGGGAAGCGGTTTCTTTTTGAGGAAGGGGGAGAGAGAGTATGGGAGAGAGGGGGGATGTTGAGAACTGTATAAGAAATGGCAATAAAAATAATTTGAAAAATAAATTAATAATAAAACAATTTTTTTAAAAAACTAGTAGCCCCACACCTTAGATTAGTAAATTTAAGCAATACATTGAAAAATGTAAGTTTATGCATTATGGTGTGAAATGTTCAGTGATAAAGGGGAGTAGAGTCAACGGCTACCCAGGCCAAAGGCGTTACAGGGGGTTACAATACTCCTTGCAGGAGAGCTAGGAGAG
Organism: Ambystoma mexicanum; assembly: GCF_040938575.1. NCBI lineage: Eukaryota > Metazoa > Chordata > Amphibia > Caudata > Ambystomatidae > Ambystoma > Ambystoma mexicanum. The sequence goes on along the minus strand of NC_090929.1, from coordinate 1,130,184,916 downwards.
TACTAGCTCGAAAAAGAGATCACCGTAAGGTACAAAAAACAGGAAGGTTTATTTTAACAAGAAGACATATTTACAGAATTCTTTATGTGCTGTGGCACATAATATATGCATACTGAAGTACATTTATAGTCTGCATATCGGTGGGTTAGTAATAAATAGTGACAAACTATTCCATGTATTGTTTACATTCACAATACATTAACATTGTCGACACATTAATTGGTGTTTCTGGTTCAGTAGGTTGATGGCAAAGGGCAGTGGCTGGATGAAATGGAGCAGCGTTGCAAAGTTGTATCGAACTGTCTTCAGGACATAAAGTCGTGGTCGGACTTGGTTAAGTAAGATGGGCATCATCCTATAGTTTAAGAATGGAGAACGCATTTAGATACCGTGATGCAAGAATTGCCAGATAATGAAAGTAGAGCTGCAAGGAGTCGGCCTACCATGTGCAAGTAAGTTGACACCATGGCGGTGGTCTTGTTTTCCAGCTGTTGATTTTACGGCTGGGGGGGTCAGTCTGCGGAAGTCAGATGCCCGAATCTAATTGGAAGGGGGTCAAAAATGACAATTTGGTACATGACGGTGGGAAGCGCTTAGTGCAAGAAAAGGTTGAGGTACAGGTAAGCTCTTGTCGTGCGTGGGTTGGTGATTAGTTTTCGAGTAAGGTCCATCAAAGTGAATGACCTTCGTGAGTTTTGAATGCATAAATATGGCGGATAACCGTGCCTATGCGATTGATGCAGGAGGGTTTTTTAACATGAGTCAAAAGCAGCCAAAGAGACGTGACTGGGTCACAAAGTGTTAAAAATGGAGAAGCATCAAAATGCAAGAATAATTAGCCGTGACTGTGCGATTGGTGCAGGAGTTCAGGAGGGCTGTTATTATAAATGCCCTGTACATTTTAATGGCGGCCAAAGGAAAGTGACTAGGTCACAATGTGTTAGAGTGGATTTCATCAAACAGGGATCAAAGAGTGTGAGAGTCCAGACGCGTGATGAATTAGCACTGATAAAAACGGCAGTAAATCAAGAAAGTGAGCGGACTGAGTCTTACCTGTGCCGAACTGAGAAAGAGCTGTGTCACTGCAGGCTGTTGTGCGCATGAGTGCCTTGGAGGACCGTTATTTAACCAGAACGAGGCTAAGGCAGGGCGCAGCGATCGCGCATGTGCAAAAGGGCAGTATCTGAGTGCTGGTGTGCATGCATAGCTCTGGGGCGTCAGTCTTCAGGCAAACCAACGTCAATAGTGCATGAACTGGTATTTTTTCACAATAAATACTGGTTGTAGAAAACAAAAGCATAATAATATATGGAACATTTTGTATGTGAGCTGGGCGTAATGCCAGGGCTGTACACTGTTTGAAAAAACACGAGCTAGTATTTTGTCATAATAATTAACAAAAGCATAATCTCACCTGGAGACCTTTTTGTATGCGTGTTAGTCATAGTAACAAGGATAAACAATTCTAGTATTTCAAAATAGACCCTGTGATGTCTTTGTTGTAAAGCATCCAAAACATGAAATGTACATGCAAGGTAAGAGAGAGTCATCAATATAATCATATAATGAAAAAACATGATTGGTGCGGCTGCAATGTCTTTGTTGTAAAGCATCCGAGCATGAAATGCATACTCGGGGTAAGAGAGAGTCATCAATATAACAATACACATGATTGGTGCGGTTGCAATGTTAGATGGTCTATGTGTAAAGTACCGATTGCATTTTTAGAAACAATCGGTGCAGACTTTGTGGTTACAAGAAAAATACGAAAACACAAAAGGAACTTTAGAAACATAGAGTTGGCATGCATTGATGCATGCGTGGCCCGGTCTTGGAGGATGGGTGACCATTGTGCTTAGTGGTGTGGTATAGTAGGAAAATAGTATTACAACATTTTACATTCGGCTTAGCCTATCACATTGATGTGAGAAACCCTGATCTATTTGTTGAAGAAGAGGTTCCATTCAATGGAAATGTTCAGGCCTTGTCTGACAGAATCAAGGCGGTAAATCCATTTTTGCTCAAGTTTGTAAATATGTCTTCTTGTTAAAATAAACCTTCCTGTTTTTTGTACCTTACAGTGATCTCTTTTTTGAGCTAGTACTCTCCTAGCTCTCCTGCAAGGAGTATTGTGACCCCCTGTCACGCCTTTGGCCTGGGTAGCCGTTGACTCTATCCCCTTTATCTCTGTACCTCTCAACCCTCTAGAGTCAGGCCCCCAAAAAAAGAGGGTTCCGCCCATTTTTTCTTCCTTGAAATGTTCAGTGCCAAAAGTAATGTTTGACGAATTGTAGAATTACACATGCTTGTGAAAATGTAATTGTGAAATGAAGCTGTCACTACTTCACCAATAAACAAATATATTTCTTTTAAAAACAATGTAGAGGTGGAAGTCAAAGTCCATGGCTCTATCCCTTGAGCTAGATGGGTTTCATGCACTGTTTGACCATTCATAACTCACAAACAGGGTAATTCATAGAAATTCGCACAAAAGTGGCGCACGCGACTGGCGCACAGCGTGCCCGTGCGAATGTCTGCGCCAGCCACGTGCGCTAAAATCGATTTCGGCGCACAGCGTATTCATGGATTTTCGCATCCAAAACCAGCCGTGGCGCAGCGTGGCGCAGCGACCCTGCAGCAGCGCCAGTTACGCCCCCAAGAACGCCCTTGCGCAAGGAAAAGCCTTCAAAATCCCCAAATAATCGCAAAGGGCTGTTCTAACCCTGGACCAGTTCACAGGGCTGGCAAAGAGCAAACGCCAAGCAGGGAACGTGTATTTCAGTGGTTCGCGGGAAGTTCCACACGCGATTGTCCTGTGTACGCGTGCATCAGGGGTGCGCGGGAAGTATCACACGCAAAATCAGCAGGGTACGTGTATTTCAGGGGTGCGCGGGAAGTATCACATGCGATTCCAGCAGGGTACGTGTATTTCAGGGGTGCGCGGGAAGTATCACACGCGATTCCAGCAGGGTACGTGTATTCCATGGATGCGCGGGAAGTTCCACACGCGATTTCAGCATGGTGCGTGTATTGCAGGGGTGCGCGGGAAGTTCCACACACGATTGGCCACGTGCGAGCAGGGTACGTGTATTTCAGGGGTGCGCGGGAAGTTCCACACGCGATTCCATCAGGGTACGTGTATTCCAGGGGTGCGCGGGAAGTTCCACACGCGATTGGCCCCGTGCAAGCAAGGTACGTGTATTCCAGGGGTGCGCGGGAAGTTCCACACGCGATTTCAGCAGGGTACGTGTATTTCAGGGGTGCGCAGGAAGTTCCACACACGATTTCAGCAGGGTACATGTATTTCAGGGGTGCGCAGGAAGTTCCACACACGATTTTAGCAGGGTACGTGTATTTCAGGGGTGCGCGGGAAGTTCCACACGCGATTTCAGCAGGGTACGTGTATTTCAGGGGTACGTGGGAAGTTCCACACGCGATTGGCCCCGTGCGAGCAGGGTACGTGTATTTCAGGGGTGCGTGGGAAGTTCCACAAGCGATTGGCCCCGTGCGAGCAGGGTACGTGTATACCAGGGGTGCGCGGGAAGTTCCACACGCGATTTCAGCAGGGTACGTGTATTTCAGGGGTGCGCGGGAAGTTCCACACGCGATTTCAGCAGGGTACGTGTATTTCAGGGGTTCTGGGGAGTACTACACGTGAATTGGCCGTGTGGGTCCTCCCAGGTGTTCGCTCTACAACCTCCACGGCCCCTGCAGGCAGCCCACACCACGGGGGACTACCCTGCACCCCTGCTCATGTCCTGCAGGCAGCCCATCCACCATGGGCATGCCCCCCAGCCAACCCACATGTCACCTTGCACTACTGATCAACAATGCATGTCGCCCAGCACCCCCAACCCCCAGCAGTCAGGGGCACCCTCCACCAGGGCCCCACCCATGTCTACCACCACCCCCACCCCCCAGCAGTCAGGGGCACCCTCCACCAGGGCCCCACCCATGTCTACCACCACCCCCACCCCCCAGCAGTGCAGGGGCAGCCTCCACCAGGCCCCCACTCCTGTCTCCCTGCACCCCCACCCCCCAGCCACCAGGGGCAGCCTCCACCAGGCCCCCACTCATGTCCCCTATTACCCCCACCCCCCAGCAGTGCAGGGTCAGCCTCCACCAGGCCCCCACTCATGTCTACCTCCAACCCCACCCCCAGCCACCAGGGGCAGCCTCCACCAGGCCCCCACTCATGTCTCCCACCACCCCCACCCCCCAGCAGTGCAGGGGCAGCCTCCACCAGGCCCCCACTCCTGTCTCCCTGCACCCCCACCCCCCAGCCACCAGGGGCAGCCTCCACCAGGCCCCCACTTATGTCCCCTATTACCCCCACCCCCCAGCAGTGAAGGGGCAGCCTCCACCAGGCCCCCACTCATATCTTCCACCACCCCCACCCCCCAGCAGTGCAGGGGCAGCCTCCACCAGGCCCCCACTCCTGTCTCCCTGCACCCCCACCCCCCAGCCACCAGGGGCAGCCTCCACCAGGCCCCCACTCATGTCCCCTATTACCCCCACCCCCAGCAGTGCAGGGGCAGCCTCCACCAGGCCCCCACTCATGTCTCCCACCGCCCCCACCCCCCAGCAGTCAGGGGCACCCTCCACCAGGCCCCCACTCATGTCCCCTATTACCCCCACCCCACAGCAGTGCAGGGGCAGCCTCCACCAGGCCCCCACTCATGTCTCCCTGCACCCCCTACCCCCCAGCAGTCAGGGGCACCCTCCACCAGGCTCCCACTCCTGTCTCCCAGCACCCCCACCCCCGAGCCACCAGGGGCAGCCTCCACCAGGCCCCCACTCATGTCCCCTATCACCCCCACCCCCCCAGCAGTGCAGGGGCAGCCCCCACCAGGCCCCCACTCATGTCTACCACCACCCCCACCCCCCAGCCACCAGGGGCAGCCTCCACCAGGCCCCCACTCATGTCTCCCACCACCCCCTACCCCCCAGCAGTCAGGGGCACCCTCCACCAGGCCCCCACTCATGTCTCCCACCACCCCCTACCTCCCAGCAGTGCAGGGGCAGCCTCCACCAGGCCCCCACTCATGTCCAACTCATGTTCCGCTGCACCCCCACCCCCACCCCCCAGCACTGTGGGGCACCTGCCAGCAGGCCCCCACTCATGTCCAACTCATGTTCCCCTGCACCCCCACCCCCCAGCACTGTGGGGCACCTGCCAGCAGGCCCCCACTCATGTCCAACTCATGTTCCCCAGCCAACATGTTATCACAATCTAGATCCCCGGTCCCTATGGTCAGCCTCCAAATGCACAACACCCACCCGAGTATTGCATCCACCCACTCAGAAATGGCAATAACATGATAGAACAGCAATTGCAAGTTTGGAAACGAACACGTGTCCCTCACATACACCCAATGGGTGTCAGTGAATCTCAAAACCCATATCATGATATGCATGAAACCAATGAGATGATACTACACATTGAAGTTTGATCAAAAAATATGTATTAAAGAAAACATGAATTGAATCAAAAATAAACTAACAGAAATGGGAATGTAAAAAAAGCTAAAAGAAGCATGTCCATGAAAAAATGCAAAACCAAAAATCCGAATCCAAAGGAATGGTGTCCAAAGTCACAGTCCAGAAAAGAAAATCCAATGGGAAATTATAATTGAAAGCCATTGCTCCATGGGCAAATTGCAAAAAGAAAAGAAAATCCAACAGTGAACTATGTACAGGTGAACAAGCCAGGGTCCATGATACCAACAAAAGAAATGAAACCTATCTAACAACACTACCTAATAAAAAATAACTATATACAAAAATGTGGCCCATTGTCCAAAAGGTCCAAAGAAAATGCAAAAACAAAGGAAACCTAACACTAACTACATAACTATTTACATGGGCAGCGGGCAAGTCCAACGGCTCACCGGATGTTGTCATGGGCCAGGGCATCATCGAACTCCTGTTCAATGGCTTGGAGGCGGGCATGTTCCCTGGCCCCGAGGTCTCGCAGGGATAAAGCAGTGTCCAGCTCCAACTCCCTGCGAAGACCCTCGAGGCACTCAGCCCGCCTCAGCGCCCTCCGCATATGGAGTTCTCCACCCTGACCATTGCCCGCTGCCGCTCCGCACCTATCTGCTGGCCCAACCGCTCCCACACGGAAGCCACTCCCATTCCAGGGTTCTCCTGCCCTCTGGCCGATGCCTGCACCCCTGATGTTGATGGCCCCGAGCCATGATGCCTCCCACGTCGAGCCTGCCGCTGCCTCCGACGCAACTGCCTGTGCCAGCACAACGGCATCCAGGCTGATGGTATCCACCGACGCCGTCGTGCACGTGCCCTGCCCGATGATGCCGTCACATCCTCCATCTGCTGGGATCCAGTTGCTGGTGTGTCCACCTCTCCTGGACCTCCGACTGTGGCAGGGATGGGATCCCCACCGAGCCGGCTGCATTGGTCGGGGCAGGTCCACAGGGGGCCCTGGTGGCATCTGGGCCGGAAGACGGCATGGAGAACGACTGGTGCATAGTCTCCACAGAGGAGGAGAGGGTCGCCAGATTGGCCGACACATGTAGGAAACCCCCGACCATGGCCGTTCCCAACTGGGCCACGTCGGCACGGTGCTCTCCGTGATGACGTGCATGCTCCTCCCGGGAATCACGCACCTCATCACGAATTGCACCTGTGCGCAACGCGACACCAATCAGGACCTTCTCCATACGGCCAGGGGTCCCCTCGTCCGCAGGTGGAGGGGAGTCAGATGACATGGACATCCCCCCTACCTGCGGACGGGCCTGGGATGGGGCATCCCTGCTGGTGCATGGTGGTGCAGTCACAGTGTCAGGGACAGTGACATGAACAGGCCCCTCTACGGCGACCTGTGCTGCCTCCTGCCCCTGGACTGCAACACTTGCACCAGCAGGGATGCCCCCATCAGGCCCCATGTGCGCCTCAGTAGCGGCCTCCTCCTCCTCTGTGGAAACCACCAACCTGGATGGCTCCACCCCGTCTTCCGCCGTTGCAAGCCCCTGTGGGGGCTCACCCACCCCTTCCGCTGCAGCCGTGGGGGCATCCCCACCGCTTTGCTCCACAGAGCCGTCTCCGCCCTCTTCTTCACGTGGCGCTGTGTAGAGGGAGACATAGAATACAAGCATCAGGGTACTGTACAATGGTCCCCTAGACAGGAAGCAATAGCAGATGAGTGGCACTGTCAAAGATCACTTCCATCATGTCCCTCCACAACACATGGCTCAGTGCAGGTAAAACACATGCGGTAACAGGCATGGCGCATGCTATGGACATTAGCATACATGTCCAAGTGATTCTTGAAACATACACTGTTGTTTTGGAACTCACATGCATCATGTGCCATGCCTATCACATGCGCACACTTCACCCTAGTTTCATCCTTCTGGCCTCGTACACCACAGACACAGTGGATACAAGGATGACTAGGCTGCATCAGTGAACCTGAACATTGCGACAGACATGTGTCATGCATCCCTGGCATTCACAAGTCACAGACACGCAGGTCAGACACACAGACATGGACAGCATACATGTACATGGCATCAGCACCCATCCCTCACCCATGTCCAGGAACAGAGACTGGCATGCTTTCATGTGGCCATTCCGCATAGGGCAACCCATGTTGCATTTGAACACATGCACCAACCGTGTGGTTCACACATTACTGGTCTCACATGCATGACGTCCCTGCACACACACATGCATACATGGCCTATGTCACACATACAGGCAAGTATCAGACAACCAGCACACTGCGACATGCCCTGTCTCACACAGCAATGCTTGGCCACTTACCGCTCAACTCCAGACGGGTCTGCCTCTCAAGGATCTGGGCGTGGAGCGCTGGGCCTACGCGTTCCAGAACCCTCATCTGGATGGTACTCATGCGGCTCCGGCCCCCCTCCACGAGGCGCCGGGCCTTCAAGAGGGTCCTGGACCTGCAGTCATCCCAGCGCTTCTTGACATGTTGGTAGTCGCGGACTGCCACCCCCTCCGCGTTGATGGCAGTCACAATGTCCGTCCAGATCCGAGTCCGTCCTTCCTTGTTGGCGCGCTTACTTCCGAAGAGGGCATCATACTGCCCCAGGACTTGCTCCAACAGGACACCAACTTCGGTGGCAGTGAAGCTGGTGCCCCTCTGCCTCTCTGGCTGGGGGTTGCCAGTGGTGCCAGATGTTGCTGTGCCCGACATGGCAACCCCAGAGGCAGGAGTGGGTGGGCAACTGGGTCCTGGGGCTGGGCTTTGGAGCGATGGTATCCCAGTCGGGAGTCTTCTGTTCCAGCAGGGGTGGACACAGCAAATGGACCCCTGCAGATGGCTGATGTACAGGCACCAAATGGCAGGGCACGGTGGCAGCAGGCAGGCAGGCAGGCAGCAGCAGATGGCTTGTCGGAGGCTGCTCAGGGCTCTGGGGGGCAGTAATTCGGCCTTTTGGGCAGGAGCGTGGTCTTCCGTGTGCTTACGTGTGGCCAGCTTGATACAGAGTGATTTGGCACGTGAAAATCCTGCACGTCTGCGTGTAAATCGAGGAAAGGCCCTTAGCGCGTATGCACGTCAGCACGCATATGCGATTTCATTGGACCAAAGGCCCTTAGCGCGTGAGCGCGTCTGTGACGTGAGGCGCACGGGTGTTTCCCTCATTACACGTGATGACAGAGCACACGTGGATTTCCACCAATCGCGTGTGGAACTTCCTGCGCACCCCAGAAATACACGTACCCAGGCCAATCGCGTGTACGCTCACTTCCCTCCGATTACACGCGATGACACTCGGACGTGCAGTTTTACCACGTGTGCTCGCATATGCGATTTCATTGGCCCAAAGGCCACCATGCGCAGCTGTGACGTCACGCGCATGGCCGTAGAGAATGGCGCGTGTAAAAATGAAGAGATACACGTCCGAGTGTCAAAGCGCGTAATTGGTGGAAATGGCCTCATCGCGTCTGTGACGTGTGTATAAAAGGTACGTGTAGAATGCCATTTCCTTGTACGTGCTTTTCGTGGAGAGCGAGTGGGTGAAATCTGTACTTCTTGTCGGTTCACACGCGATTTACTTCACGGCGTTTCCAGTTCGTACTCCCTGTTACCTCTGACAGCTTTTTCTCTTTTTCTCTTTTTCCTGTGCCTGTTTCCTCAAACAGCGTTCCCTACTACTGTTGTCCTGTCTCCTCAGACAGCGTACAATACTTCTTTTGGCGGGGGTGTTGCCAACGCGCACACGCGCATATTTTTCACGCTTTTGTTCCTGGCGGACGGTGAGTCACGCACGTATTTTACATCTGTGCTTGCCCCGTGTGTCGCGTACCCCTTCAGAGGTCATTCTAGGCTGCGTGTGACACGCATACGTTCATTCTTGTGTTCCTGGGTGCCACAGCGTAGTGCAGGTTTATTTTTCCACGGACGTGGTCTAGGAGGGGTTGCGTGCACCTTACTTCGCTTTTTTGGGGTGCCTGTGTGTTGCGTGACCCGTCATCTTTCCCCAGGGGTGACATACAGCCTTGCTAGAGCACTAGGGTACGATTACCATCTGGTACCCAACCCCTCTGACCCCCAATTGCCCAGGACAATAGTTCACATCGACTCCCATACGCACAATAACATCAGTGCCATGGCTGGGAGGTGAACAAGCCGTAAGGGTGGCAAAGGTGGCCGAGCCCCAAGTGGTGGCCGTGGTGGATCCGGTAGGGGACGTGGCTGTGACTTGCAGGGTG